>NC_058371.1:1810000-2157500 GCF_018350175.1 Felis catus
CGGACGAGCAGGGAGGGGGCGTGAGCCATGTCCTACAGGGGCTGGAGGCAGGGACAGGGGCCCAGGGAGCACGGACTCCAGGCGGGAAGACAGTCGGCGGGCTCGGAGGATGGGGACAGGTGGACAGCGGGAGAGCAGGACAAAGACTCTGGATTTGGTGGCCATGGTGACGTCCAGCTATTTTGGGGTGTGATGTGGCAGGAGTGGAAGGCAGGCTGGACTAGACAAAGGGTTTGGGGATGGTGAATGCATGGAAAAATGTGACCGTATGCAGCTCTTTCCAAGGTCTGGCTGGAAGGACAGGTCAGCAGCTGCAGCAGGATGTGTGGCCGAGGAAAGGGTCTGGGAGGTTGGAGGACATTTGGGGACTATGGGGACATATCCGGGGGGAGGCACTGAGAAGCAATGGTGTAGAGGGTGGGGGCGAGAGAAGAGCCTCAGGGCAGGTGTGGGGGGCGGGGCCCACAGGGGAGGAGAAGTTATTTGCATAAGGTGAGGGGGAGGGACTTTGCATGATGTTAGGGGGCCCTGGAACCTATTTAACTCCTGTGTGACGGGGACTTCGAGGTCATCGTGCTGGCCCAAGAGGGGTCTGCTGCCTCCTGACTGCTGTGTGCGGTGGGGGCCGGGCTTGTCCTGGGGGCGGGGGCTCTTTTTATTTTCCTGCCTTTTTTTGCCTGGTTGTTTTATTTTGCGTATTTTCTGTTGTTATATCTCCAATATATTCACTGACCTTTTCTTCTGAAATAATATGCTGTTAACCCCATCAGCGCACTGAAAATATCTCAGACGTGGCCGTTTTCACATACAAAAGTTTGACTTGGATCTTTTTAACATTTTCTGTGTTACTTAGTGAGTTCGATCTGTGTTCCACCTTCTGGAGCTCACGGACATGTGAGAGCAGCCTTTCTCCTGGGGCTAATGGTGACCCAACTGCTGAGTCAGTGCAAACATCCCATGAACCAGGAGATCGCCCTCCTGCCTGAGGGGCATCCAGAGTGTTCCAGACCCTCTGTGAGCTCCGGGAGTTTCCACACATGAGGGCGTGGAGTCCATGCATGGGAGGGCATGTGGGCCAGAGGGGGAGAGGGAGAGCAACGGAGTGTTGTTAAAGCTCTTTATTAAGTTCTTACCATTGGTTGTATTTTTCAGTTCTAGAATTTTCTTTTTATCCTTTAAAAAAATCAATTCTGGGAGAAAATCTAGATGACTTCGAGGACAGCAGTGACTTTTCGACACAACACCAATGATATGATCCATGAAAGAAATAATTGATCAGCTGGACTTCATTAAAATGAAAAACTAACTTCTGCTCTGTGCAGAACATTGTGAAGAGATTGGGCAGAAAGTCACAGTCGGGGACAAATATTTGCAAAAGACATCTCTGATAAGGGGCTGATATCTAAAATATATAAAGGACTTGTAAAGTTCGGCAAGAAAATGGAAAACCCGATTTAAAAATGGGCAAAAGACTTGAACAGACACCTCAGCAAAGATGACAGGCAGATGGCAAGTAAGCCTATGAGATGTTCCGCGGCACATGTCATTACAGAGATGCAAAGTAAAACAACGCTGAGGTATCACCTCACTCCTGTCAGAGAGGCTCAGAGCCTGAGCACTGACCACGCCCAGGGTTGGTGACAAGGGGGAGCCCCAGGAACTCTCGCTCACCACAGGAGGGAATGCAGAATGGTGCAGACACTTTGGAGGACAGTTTGGTGGTTTCTTATAAAACCGAACATTCTCTTACCATGTGATCCAGCACTGGTGCTGATGAGTTGAAGACTCAGGAAAACAAGTTTCATGAATTGAAAGTTTTATGTTCACCTAAAAGCCTGCACATGTATGTTGATAGCAGCTGTATTTTTCCTTGCCCAAACTTGGAAGCAGCCGGAATGTCCTTCAGTAGGTGATGGCGACGCTGTGGTCCATCCAGACAATGAAATATTATTCAGCACTAAAAAGAAACGCGCCTTCAAGCGGTGAAAAGACACGGAGGAACCTTGAATGTTGACGCTGAGGGAGAGGAGGCTGTGTGCAAAAACAACGTACTGTGTGATTCCAACTCTGACATTCCGGGAAAGGCAAAACTATGGAGGCAGGAAAAGATCAGTGGGGGTGGAGGAGAGCTGGACAGGTGGAGCACAGAGGATTTTGAGGGCAGTGGGACTATTCTCTGTGACACTGTAATGGTGCACGCATGCCATTACATATTTGGCTAAGCCCACAGAAAGCACCCTGCCAAGAGGGACCCTGATGTAAACTCTGGATGATGACGTCGTGTCCGTGTGGGTTCATCAGTGGCAGCAAAGGTACCATCTGGTGGGGATTTTGATAGTGGAGGAGGCTGTTCACACGTGGGGACACGAGGTGTATGGGAACCTCTGCACTTTCCACTGAAGTTTGCCATGAACCTAAAACTGATCTAAAAAATAGAGTCTGTTTCAAAAAGAATAAGGAGTAAATTACAAAAAATATCCATGCTGTTCTTTAAAAAATACAGTTCTCTGGTGAAATTCTCCATCTTATCCCCTTTTTTTCTTGAACATAGTAATTGCAGATATTAAAAAAATGTGTATGATAATTCCAATGATTTGGAAATCTGGGCTCTTTTTATATGATTGGGTTATTCTTTTTTTTAAAGCTTTTATTTATTTCTTTGAGAGCAGGAAAGATGGAGGGAGGAGGGGCAGAGAGAGAGGGAGAGAGAGAATCCCAAGCAGGCTCTGTGCAGTCAGTGCAGAGCCCGAGGTAGGGCTCGATCCCACGGACTGTGAGCCGAAGTCAGGACTCCGTCACTTAACTGATATAGCTGCCCCCTGTGATTAGCATATTCTGGAGGCCTTTATACTGGGTTGAATAGCCACCCCCAACCCCATTCACTCCCACTGGCCACACACCATGTGATCTTATTTGGAAGTAAGGTTCCTGCAGATATAATTAGTTAAAGATTGTTCTGAGATCATAGGGGATTATGGTAGACCCTAAATCCGATGTGAGTGCCCTGATGAGGGACAGAAAAGGACACAGAAACAGGAAAGGAGACGTGGAGACAGACACCGAGGTGCCCGAGACAGAGGCGTCCACGGTGGTGGATGACAGGAGGCCATCAGGAGCTGGAAGAGAGGAGAAAGGATCCCTCCTGGAGCCTGCAGGGAGCACAGGCCCCCGACATACCGACTTTTGACATCTGGCCTCCAGAACGAGGAGGGGCTACGTTTCTGTCTTTTTAAGCCACCAAGATCGCGACAGTCATTACAGCACCCACAGCAAACAATAGTCTTCCTGTTTAGTGAACTTGGCCTGAATGACTGAAGTTGCCTTAGAGATACTGTCCGGGTTCGGAGTGACGCTGGTCTCATGGAATGGGGCCACCTGTCCTGAATGGCAGCGGGGAGATGGCACCTGGATCCACCGGGTCCTGAGGACAAGCAAAGCCGGTTGGAGGAGCAGGAGGCCCTCTGCCTCCAGGGTGCCCCCACTCGGTTCGGGGTCCCCGTGGAGAACCTGGGTTGTTTAAGAAGGCCCTATCTTTTTGGAGGGTCCTAAACCCCAGTGTTGGTCTCAGTAGCACCACGGACCCACTGGAAACCCTGCTTTGCCTCTTTACTACTTTTTGTTTGCTTTTTGCTCTCGCGGTGCATTGTGGTGAAAGTCAGTGCCTCGCCCTGGGCTCCCATCCGTGGGCCTCGCCCTCTTCCTGCATCCTGGCCTTTCACGTCCTGCACGCGTCCTCTGACTCAGGCTCCAATTTCTCTCTCCCCAGCCCTGTGACACTGCTAGAAAGCTCCACTGTTCTCTCAGCTTCTTAGAGCGGGTCTCTGCCTTCCTAGCTTTCAGCCAGCCAGGAGTTGGAAAATGTCCAAAGGTCAAGAACAGAGTGCGGGAAGACACAGTTCTCTCTAGGGGCCTTTGCGTCTCTCATCTTGGCTGATCGATTGATCTACCTTATCTATCTTCTATCTATCTACCGTCTGTCAGCTATCTGATCTCTCGTACATCTATTCTTTCTTTCTCTCTCATGTCTTTCCTTCTTTATATTAAAAATGTTTTTAAATGTTTACTTTTGAGAAAGAGAGAGAGAGAGGCGGGCAGAGAGAAGGGGAGAGAGAGAATCCCAAGCAGGCTCTGAGCTGTCAGCACAGAGCCTGATGCGGGGCTTGAATTCATGAACTGTGAGATTGTGACCTGAGTAGAAGTTGGACGCTTACCCAATTGAGCCACCCAGGTGCCCCTCCTTATTTGTATTGAAGCTGAATTTGTAGTTGTTCTGGGTAAGAGTCTTGTCCCGACAGGAGCAGTTGTGTTACGGATAGAGGGGTAATAGACGTACTTGTATGTACAGAAGTGTGGTCTACTTCAGACGTCTGGAGGAGGGGAGAACTAGTAATTCGCCTTCGTGGGGAGATCGCCTGACACCCACATGCCCAGGGAAGCGATGTGGAAACCTCTCCACCAGGTGTTCCAAGCTGGCTGTCCCTGTTGGTGCGATGAGAACAAACTGTCAGAAATGATCACAGCGGAAACAATACAAAGACACCCACCAAGAGTGCGCGTGGCCTCAAACTCCTCCTCATCCTCGCCGATGACTGTTGTTTTCTAGGTTTTTGTGGTTGTTGTCTGATGCTAGCTGTTCTGACAGATGTGAAGTGGTATCTTGTTTGGATTTGCACGTCCCTGATGAGGAGGGATGTTGAGTATCTTTTCATGTGTCTGTTGGCCATCTGTGCATTGTCTTTGGAGAAATGTCTATTCAAGTCCTTTGCCTGTTTTTTTTAATGTTTATTTTTGAGAGAGAGAGAGAGAGAGAGAGAGAGAGAGAGAGAGAGAGAACAGTGGGGGAGGGGCAGAGAGACAGAGACACAGAGAATCCAAAGCAGGCTCTGAGCTGTTAGCACAGAGCCCAAGGTGGGGCCTGAACTCACGAACCATGAGATCCAAAGCCGGACGCTCCACCGACTGAGCCCCCCCATTGCGAGAATCAGATTTTGCCTAGTTTAAGAATCAGATTGTTATTTAAGAGATTTCACGCAGAAGTTTCGTATTTTAAGCAGATTAAAATGGGATCGAGGCAGAGACGGCCGTATGGCACTTGAAAGCGTGTCTGTTAGAGTTTCACTAGCTCAGATCTGAAGTGAAGCCAGCCGTCGTGGGCAGCCTCGAGCTCCGCACGCTCACGGGCCGGGAGGCGAACGTACCGGGACCCTCGTGGACGTGGCGAGGGGGGGCATGGCCCTGTGAGGCCTGTGTATGTGGCAGCTGCTGGGAAGAGAGCTGAACGGAGCCAGTGAGCTGAGCTGGGGCAGGACACCCGTTTCGGCCGAAGCCTAGGGCCGGGCGGGCTGGGCGGGCCGGGGGCAGCTCCTTCCTACTGCAGCCAGACCACCGGGATCAAGTTCTTTGGGATGAAATGAACACCCCCTGTGCCAGAGAGACGACCAGTCGAGGGGGAGTCAGGGAAGCCTGGGGCTGGGGGTCCGGCACCCCAGCCCGTCACCGCAGCTGCTGTCCGTTAGGGCCTTGACGCGTATCGGACACATGCTGTCTCTGGGCAGCACTGGGGGACCCACTTCAGAGACGAGGAAATCCAAGCTAAGGAGCGTCCCACAGGCCGCGTGGCTCACAGGTGGCCAAGCCGGGCGCAAGTCTTGGCGTGCCAGGGCCCGTGTTTCTGCCACCCCCCATGTCGCGGCCC
Source organism: Felis catus (assembly GCF_018350175.1). Lineage (NCBI taxonomy): Eukaryota > Metazoa > Chordata > Mammalia > Carnivora > Felidae > Felis > Felis catus. The sequence goes on from NC_058371.1 coordinate 1,815,696, forward strand.
CCTGGATGCTCCTTTTCTGTGTGGCCTCATCCTTTGTAATGTAGAACAGTTAGGAATATCCGGCCTGTCGGATAGACATTTTCTAAAATATATCAGGCCATTTTTTTGGTTGTTGCTTCCTAAGAGTATATGGAAGTTAGCAAAATACCTTAAGAACAATTTTGCTCTTTTTTTCAAATACTCAAATAGATTTTGTAACCTGAATATCAGTTTTGGGCCCTGAGCTAGATTTTAATGAAATCCTGAGGACTTGACTTTGCCCCGTGAACCACGCACCGTACCCGGTTCCTCTGATGGAAAATACCGGATGCCACTTGTTAGCGTCCCGTGTCCTTTTTTACGTCATCTGACACTTCTCACTGATGCCGATTTTGCTTATCGTTTGCATGGCGCAAACTCCAGCTGTGGGTTTGGAAATAAAATCACTGATCGTTTTTCCTATGTGTCTGTCAGGATTCTTTGGGTCGCGCAAGATACGAGCCCGCGTCCAGGGAGCTTCAGCAGAGACTTTGGTGGTCCTGTAGAAGGGGAGGTCTAGCGGCCACTGCCGTATGGCGTGTCTGAGCACACGGGACGGGTCCCAGCCTGCCCGTAAGTGCCCCTCACAGTGCCCGTGGCGTCATCTTCTAGGACAGCGATGGCTGCACCGAGACAGATGGGTCTCACCCCTCAGTGAGGGGGACTCTCTTCCCGTCAGGGGCCTGCTCTGTCCAGATGAGTGTTTGGCTTCCCTATGTAGTGTGGCTGAGACGGTGCGCCTTTCCTAGGGCAGCATTCTAGGAGGTGAGCCCCTACCTTATACGAGGGGCCGGGGCAATTCTGAAATGGACGGTGAGGAGCATGAGAAGCTGGTCCGCCTCTGGTCCCGTCAGGAGACGGTCTGTCCCTGGAATGAGATTGTTTTCTCAGAAGAGGCTGGTTTCCTGGGACTCAGTTGACTGCGATGCCATCTGATGGGAGACGGGCCCCTGTAATCGTCCTTTCCGCATTGTGGGGCCGTGCCTGTGGGCGGGGGGCAGAGCCCACGATGGACCGTCTTGCGGGGCTCACGGACGAGGGCAGGATTGGTCTCCTTCGAGAAGGTGCTCAACAGGTAACACACCAACTACTTGTGTTTATTGGATACCCATTTAACTAACATTTATTACATTAAAAGCTAGGCCACTGGAACACTAAGTGGGAATAAGGCCCCGAATAGAAGCGTGCAGCCCCTGACCAAGTACGTCAGGGACTCTCAGCTGAGATTTACACACTCATTGACCTGTGTTGCTGGTCCTTGGCTGTGTTCCTGATACACCAGCTGTGTGGACACAGAGGGTTTTTTTAGTGCCCAGGCCCTTCCCAGGATAGTATTTTCTCCAATGTTTGTAAGAAACGTAAAGACAGCTTTCCGGGTGGGGAAAACAGAGAGGTAGACCAGCTGGCCGAAGGTCACACGGCCTCCGTGGTGAGCTGTGGTTTGAACGCAGTCCTCTGGATCCTGAGGTCGAGGGCCACGGCCACACGGCCCCTCCTCTTGGCGATTCGTGCCAGGTTACAGCCCGTGGCCGTGCCAGGCATGTGTTATTTATATTTGGACACACGCTGTGCGAAAAGACGGACACCCTGCAATTATCTGGTTGTTAGACGCAGCGCACATCTGTGGTAATAACTATAAATAAGACGTAACTTGCCGACTGGGCTGGCCTCTCTTTTAGGAGGACAGTTCCTGCTAAATTAACCTCAGGATGAGACCAGAGAAAGCTCGAATCGTTTCTGGAATAAACACAAAACAAAACAAATCCACACACCCAAAAAGCCACAGAGGCTGCCTTCCTTTCCTCCAGGACCAGAAGCGCTCAGGTGCCCTGGGGACAAAAGGCAAATGCCTGCTGGCAGTCTGGCCGTCATCAGACTCCTCTGGAGGTGGCAGTCTAGGATCCAGGGAACCTGTAGTTCCACAGGATTGAAGAGAAGTCTGAGAGTTTATGCATAAAAGTTAAAATGCGTCGGGAGAGCCAGCCACGTGGATTGCCGGCCCGTCCCTCTTTTCCTGGGGCTCTCCCCGAATTGTCACACCCATGCCCCGGGAGAGACAGGTGCGCTTTACAGACAGGACAAGCACTGTGCACTTTGTGATTTTGATTTTTTTCCGACTCAAAGAATTTTCCCTTTTAGATCAGGCTGATGACTTATGCTGCAGGTATTAGTTCGGGGCGAGGCAGTCCCTGTGGCTATATATAGCGCCTCCCAGGCCATAAATGGGAGGGAGGGCTGGGCACTTGGAGGCAGAAGTAGCTGTGCCTTCCTCAGCCAGAGCCGCATCGTGGGCGAGCCAGGCCGGCAGGGCATCTCTCCTCTGTGCCGTTTTCCTTTCTCTCTGGGTGAGTCCCCTTTTCTTCTTTCCTTCTCTAACCCGGGGCTTTGGAAGAAGGAATAACGACGCATGCCGAGCCGGTAGCAGTCAGGTGTCCGAGGTGGACCTATTCGGGGGAGGGCGCTCCGTTGGACAGACAAGACAGCCAACGACTCGGTCTGCGTCTGTCCTTCCCGGACTAGACTTTATGCTTCCAATGCTTCCCGAGGTCACGGTCGTGAGTGTTATCGGTGCGACCCACTCAGGGCACCTGCCGGCTGACCCGAGCTCTGCGGCGTTTCTCACTGGGGCCCGGAGCCTGTGCCCTTTCTCCAGAATCTGAGCCCTGAAGGAGTCTGTGGGGGCAGTGCAGATTGAAAAGGTGTGGAATAAAAGGTATTTTCTGGAGAGAAGGAGGAAGCAGGGACATTAGCGTGGCCCTGGACACTGGTGTCTGGGGGAGGGGAAGAAGGCTCACTGCCAGCTCCCCACGTCGCCTTCTCCGTGCTCTGTGATGAGCGACAGTCCTGCAGAGTCTCTGGGCTCGGTGCCCTTGGCGGAGCCGGCGTGCTCCCTCCCGCCCTTGGAGGTGCATCCACGAGGAAGGCGCTGGGGCGGGGGCCTGTGTGCAGATGGGTCACTTTCCCACCTCCTGGGTCCCAGCTCTCGCTTCCCAGACACAAGTGACACAGGCATCCAAGAGTGAGTGGAAGAAAGATAATTGAAGTTTTAAGTAAACCAGGTCTGGGTCACATTTGCAGCGAATTTACCGGAAACTAACGCTGAACGGGGGACCTTCACCCACACAAAACCCAGAGACTCTGTGCGTAAAAGTTCACGGCACTGGAATATTTCCGGAGCTGTTGGTTTGTTTTTAGTTCCCTGAACTTGTGAAGAAATGGCAACCGTCTCTCGTCCAGGAAGCTGCACACGATCTCGTTGCTTGATCGAATTTGATCCTGCTTCGGCATCAGGACACAGGGACTCGGGGTCCTTGGAAGCCGGAGAGCCCTGTGGCCGCGAGGGCAGGCCTCTGCCGTTCAGGTCACGGTTCCGAAAGATGATTCGGAGGAATGCTGGAGAAATTCAGCCGCCAGACATTAGACGTCAAACCGTATTAGATTTGTCATCGAGGCTGATTTTAAGAGTGGTTCTGTGCTCAGTTGTCTTTTGGTGCAAAGTCGTTTGCAAAAAGCTTCAGGGAAAGTAGACCTCGGTGTGAATGAGGGTGGGTACAACGTGTCTCGGGGCCTGAGGGTTGAGTTACCTGGGGGGCATCGGCCCACTGTGGGCGCCAACCAATCCTTTTCCTTCCTCTAGAAAAGCTTTCACTTGGTACGCTCATTGACTTGGACATTTTTAGCTGCACAGGCCACAGCTTCTTTTATTAAATGGAAATAACTGCATTGTGGTTGAAATGCGTCCACAAATTCAATTTCTTCTTGGTGGCAGGGAAGGCGGGTTCCAAATATCGTTGGCAGGAAGGGATTAGGTCTAAGCATGTCACAGACGCACGGTCTCCTGTACTTGAGGACAGGCTCGCATTTCACTTTGGTGTCCTAATTCCCAAACGTGTCAGGAGCGTTCTGTGAGTGGCGGGGATGGGTGTGGGCAGGTGGGCACAGAGTCACAAGTGCAAGGTGGGACGTCGGCTCTGTCTCCGACGAGCCAGTGACCCGGGCAGATGATTTTTACCATCTGAAACTCAGTTTCCTCGCAGGGAAGGCTGAGATCCACCCAGGACAGAATGAGATCATCCGTGGCAAGTTGTGGAATCGCTCTGTGGTTTCAGATAAATGCCTTGCGACCCAAGGCTGCAGCTGCAAGCATGTGCTGAGCCTGCAGGGATCTCAGCCTGCCCGGTCTGGGGCGGGCAGGGACAACGCGGAGGCACTGAGACGTGAGGTCCACTGGGCGGGGAAGAGGTCGAGTGGCCTGGACGTGGGCCGCGTGGTGGTCCTGCCGCTCGGTCTGGGTCACCCAGGGGATTGGGAAAAGCCAGCACCTGCAGGAGGAGCTGAGGTCGCTGGCACAAGGCTCAGATGTAAGACGTGACGTCATCCCTGGGGCAAGGGGGGGCCTCTAAGACGGCCCCGTCCTTGACATGCAGTGGTTCTGTGATTCAGGCATGGCCGCCACGGGGCAGGGGCTCCACGTGTTCGTGGCATGAAAAGTGGGCAGAAGTGAGGATAATTGCATTTGCAGGGTCCTCGGAAGCCCCTGGTTTTGATGGCCATCCGCACAGTGTGTCGTGAAGTGAGCAGAGAGTAGATGTGGGATCAGTGCACTGAAGTGCTCTCTTCCTGCCCTGCCCAAGGCCGTCTGGGGTCGGGAGAAACAGCGATAGCAGGTCTAGGAGTCGGAGCGAGGACCGCCGGAGCCGTGTGCGCTCGATTCCGGCCCCGCGTCGCTAATCAGTACAAAGTGTGTGCTCCTTGAACGGGGAGTGTTCAGGACTCCCAGACCCGCACAAGCACACGCCGAGTTAAGTCAGAACAGAAGCACGGGTCCCCTCAAGTGTGTATTACCCTCCTCTGGGTACCGGCTGCCACAGTTTAGACATGTCAAGATAGCATATCACCTCTTATCGTCGGGGCCATTTCTGGGCTCTTCCCTTCACGGAGAAATGCAAATGCGTTTGAAGGTTGACTCAACAGCAATGTTAGCAAGTATTGAGATGGGACGTGACCACCTGGCATCACAGCACCTGCGGGCATCGTCCTGGATCGGTGCCGTAGAATTTTCCTCCGGCCCTGCGGGTGCGGTGGGAGAAGCCCGAGACAGGAAGCTGGTTCAGAGTGGTGCAGTGTGTCCCCCGGCCCCGGTCTGACTTCGGTTCGTGAGCTTTCCGCAGCACACGAGGGACTCCGGATGCAATCAGTGGAGGCCACGCGGTTGTGGGCAGGAAGCTTCTCTTGAAGATTCACCTTGCTGAACTCACCGGAGAACCCACGGGGATGCCGTCGAGGACGTTTCAGACAGTCAAGTGACAGAATGCATTTTTTTCAGATACCTTTTCCTACCCACAGCGTCCGGCTGGAGAACGGCGACAGCACGTAGCGTGACGGGGACAGCTGCCGATTTTGGTTGTTGGAGACCGCGTGCCAAACGTTCCACAGAATCCGTTCAGAACCCCGGGGTTACAGCAGTGAGAGAGTCACCCGTGGCCACGTCACCGGGTGGGGCTCAGGATTCAGACCTCGATCTGCCCGATGTCAAACCTGCGGTCTTGGCCTCAAAGCTAGAATACCTGTGTCAGAGCTGAGGTGGGTGGAGAGGCGCCTTTTTCGCTGTGTTCCACTAGACGCCACGTTCTGTTGCGTATTTGTAATCAGATTTATGCTGTAAAACACATGCCCGGCCCTCAGTGGACCCGTGGAGGTTGGTTGACTGGTTGGTCTTTAAGAGGAAACATTGGTATTCGTGTGGCAAAGGGTCAGAGGTCCAGAAATAGAAGTCTGAAGCCCTTTCTGCATGATTCCGGGGGAGGCATTGCTCCCGTCCCCACCCCCAGTACAGTGGGGGTGGAGATAATCCCTAAGGATCTTCCCGAGCCCTGCGATTCTGTGACTCTGGGAGATCACAGTCTACAGGGATCACCGGCAGAGCGCCTGGAGGGTTTTGTAACACCCGCGCCAAGGTCTGAACGGTGGCGGAGGCCAGGCCGTTTCACCTCAGAGCCGCACCTGCGTGTTGACCACTCCCAGTCTCCGTTCCCGTTGTCCCCCAGCACTGCCTTGCCTCTGCGTTTTCTTCTTCGAGTGGGGGGGATGAACTTACACACAAAGGACCAAAGTGGAGCTCGGATTGAGAATTCCTTCGCCCCTCGGTTTGGGGGGTTAGGGGTCACCGAGATTGAGGCATACTGCCTGTGTCACGCTTCGGAGACGGCCAAATAGCCTAGTGAGAAGTGGCGCTTTGTTCATTGTGGGTGCAGGTGGCCCCGTGGCCAGGTGCCAGCACTACTGCAAATTCCCAGACGCCGCACCGCAGGACGAATTCTCAGGGAGTTTGACCAAGATGTGTCGCGTGCCCGCGCCCCCCTGGCTTCCTTGCTGGGCTCAGCCCTGCTCCCACCCACCCCAGCCGTGAGCATCTACAAGTACCCTGCGGGATATGATTTTAGAAGCGTGGATCTGTGGGGCGCCTGGGTGGCGCAGTCGGTTAAGCGTCCGGCTTCAGCCAGGTCAGGATCTCGTGGTCCGTGAGTTCGAGCCCCGCGTCAGGCTCTGGGCTGATGGCTCAGAGCCTGGAGCCTGTTTCCGATTCTGTGTCTCCCTCTCTCTCTGCCCCTCCCCCGTTCATGCTCTGTCTCTCTCTGTCCCAAAAATAAATAAACGTTGAAAAAAAATTTTTTTAAAAATAAAATAAAAATAAAAAGCAGCGTCCTGGAGACGAATTCCCTTTCCAGGTCACCGTATGTGGTTACAAGCTTTCCAGAGTGATTTCTTGTCCCGTCTCTTCAAGTATCCTGAGATCCTGTCTCCCCGCCTCCTACCTGTGCTCATGGGATGCCCTTCTCTCTGCCCCATCTGCATCTGTCAGCCTATCCATCTGTCAAGGCTCTTCTCAAATGTCACCTACTTCAGGGGACCTCATTTGGCTGCCCTCTCTCCTGTTACATGTGCCCCCTCCTAGCTTCCCAGGGCGTGTGTCCCTCTTTCCGCTCTTATCTTGTATTCTAAGTATTTGTTTACTTCTCTAATCTGTGTTTTACCTATTTTTATCCTTGTCACTCACACTGCCTTTCACGTTGCCTTGGATAAACGGGGTGTTGTGGAAACATTTGGTGAGCTCACAATGAAAAGAAACCTACAACCCCATCTTCTAATTTCCAAAGAACCAAACAGAAAATGATGTCGGACCCCAGGGAACTTGATAGGTGTCTGGTCCCCCAGCCCAAAATTATTTTCACTTACATAACGTTTCTTCCATCTGTCCCTCCCCCGAAGGGGTTTGATGGACTGAAGTTGGTTTCCCCCCTTGGAGCAACCCGACATGTTGGTGTAGACACTGCCCGGGCAGGACTGCACGGGGGAGGGGGCTCAGCACTGTCCGCCTCCCTCCTTACTCGTAGGTACCCACCGAGATGTCACTCGCCGCAGTGCCCTTCTACCAGAAGCGACACAAACACTTTGACCAGTCGTACCGCAATGTTCAGACGAGGTACCTTCTGGATGAATATGCTGCCAAAAAGTAAGTTGAAATTCAGCGGTTAGACTGGGAGGGGTTGGGTCGTGGGGGTCTGGCGTCCGGTCCCCTGCAACCTGGACGGGAGCGTCGGGAGGGTCAGAGATGGCAGGCCGCCTGATGCCCGCGCCCAGCACCCCAGGGGAAATCTAGCTCTCCTGGCTTTACCGGAAGCTCCAGGTTGCGCACCTGGGATCCCAGTAGATGCTGGTAGACTGGCTCTGAGCCCCTAGTGTAGATGATGAACACAGAGACTTTTTCGTAAGTGCTCCTCGACTTTGCTCTTCTCTACACATCTTCCAGAACTAGGATCCGGAAAGTCTAGGGCGCCTGGGTGGCTCAGTTGGCTGAGCATCTGATTCTTTTTTTTTTTTTTTTAATTTTTTTCAATGTTTATTTTTTTGAGAGAGAGAGAGAGAGAGAGAGGAGAGAGAGAGAGAAAGAGGCAAAGCGTGAGTGGGGAGAGGCAGAGAGAGGGAGACACAGAATCCGAAGCAGGCTGCAGGCTCCAAGCCATCAGCACAGAGCCGGACGCGGGGCTGGAACCGGTGAACCGCGAGAGGCTGCTTAACCACTGAGCCACCACCCCAGGTGCCCCGAGTGACTCTTGATCTCGGCTCAGGTCATGATCTCACAGGTCGTGAGTTTGAGCCCCACGTCAGGCTCTGGGCTGACAGTGCGTATCCTGCTTGGCATTCTCTGTCTCCCTCTCTCTGCCCCTCCCCGGCTCCCTCTCTTGCTCTCAAATAAAACCAAACAACAACAACAACAACAACAAAACCAGTCAGCACAAGGGCGGTGGGAAGGGCCACGGGAAGAGCGTCAGAGGGAGGAAAAGCTCTTGGGGGCAGAGTGAAGGTCACGTGGAGGCCGATACCCGTAATTTTGCCGCAATAATACGCATAGCAAAACCGCACACGTATCCGGTGCCTAGTGGGCTGGCGTCGAGCCGCAGATCCGGTGGTTTCCGAAGCCGGCGTCCTCGGGGACCTGCAGCACGTGCCTGTGTGCCGAGTCCGGGATTGGCCTGGGCGGGTTAGACGGCTGTGCCGAAGGATGGACAGACGCCCTGGGTGTGCCGGCCCGGCCCGGGGGCTCGTGCGTGTCGCCGACACCCTATATTTAGACGCGCCCGCGGCCCCGTGTCCTTTGCCATCCTTGTGACACACAGCCAAGCGTTCGCAGCGCTCCCGGCAGCCTCCGGGAGCCTCAGATCCCCGGAGATATATATAATCGTGGCGCTGGGCCAAGAGCGCCGTGGAAGGCGCTGGCTGGCACGGATGGAAAATGGCAAGGGGGAGAGGCCGACCCATGCGCGCACGCGCCCCTCTGGGCACAGGCAAGTGCAGACGGGGGCGGAGTTCCGTGTGCTTGCACGCATGCGCATGTGTCAGCTGTGAGCGTGCACGCACCCGTTTGTGTGTCTGCACGCGCGTGCGTGCTCCTTCACGCCCGTGTGCCGCCGCTGGAAAAGGTGGCGTGTCTGCGGTGATGACTTTGTGTACTGTTTTTAATTTTAGATTTTATTATTTTTTAGCATTGTTTAAACACTTTTTTAAAATGTTTATTTTTGAGAGAGAGACAGAGCACGAGTGGGGGGAGGAGCAGAGAGAGAGAGGGAGACACAGAATCTGAAGCAGGTTCCAGGCTCCGAGCTGTCAGCGCAGAGCCCGACAGGAAGCTCGAACCCACGAACCGTGAGATCGTGACCTGAGCCGAAGTCGGACACTACACTGAGCCACCGAGACGCCCCTACCATTGTTTTTAAACATTTACTTATTTTTGAGAGAGGTGAGAGAGAAAGGGAGAGAGAGAGCATGAGTGGGGGAGGAGCAGAGAGAGGGGAAGACAGAGGACCCAAAGCAGGCTCGGTGCTGACACACAGAGCCCCATGTGGGGCTTGATTTCAGGAACCGTGTGACATCGTGACCTGAGCCGAAGTCGGACGCTTAACCAACTGAGCCACCCAAGTACCCCTGCTTTTAGCATGAAAACATTTAAATTCAAGTTAGCACAGTCCCGGCTTCCGGAGTAGAACCCAGTGCTCCTCTCTTACGTATGACACCCAGTGCCCGTCCGCCAGCCCCCTCCTTAGTGCCGGTCACCCGTCTGGCCCATCCCCCCACCTCCCTCCGGCAGCCCTCAGTTGCTGTCTGTATTGCCGAGCCTCTTACGGTCTGCTCCCTCTCTGTTGCACCTCATTTTCCTTCGCGCGCCCTGCGTGCCATCTGTCACGTTTCCCCGTGTGCTTCTCTGACGCGTCCCGTTTCTCCGCGCTCACCCAGGCATACCTCCACGCAGTCGTCCGTCCAGAGGAAGTCGTCTTCCCAGAGGGCTTCCGGCCAGACGGCGCTGGGGACAACGTGCAGTATCTGTGCGAAGAGGGTGAGCACCGAGCTGGAGGAGGAGGAGCAGGACAAGAAGAGAAGGTAACCCCCGCCTCCCCCAGACTGCCTGCAGAGGCCGCGCAGGCCCGCGGAGTCACCGCGCCTCGGGAGGGAGGGCCTGAAGGCCAGAGGGGGGGACAGTGACTGGGCGGCAGCCAGACGCACACCCGAGAGAGCCTGGAAGGTCACACTTGCTTCTTTTTTATTCTTTTTTGTTTTTAAAGACATTTTTAAATGTTTAATTTTGGGGGGCAGGGAGGAGCAGAGAGAGAGGGAGACCCAGAATCCGAAGCAGACTCCAGGCTCTTGAGCTGTCAGCACAGAGCCCGACGTGGGGCTCGAACCCACGAACTGTGAGACCATGACCTGAGCTGAAGTCGGATGCTTAACCGAGTGAGCCACCCAGGTGCCCCGGTGATGCTTGATTCTGACAAAAGCATAAGCTCCCGCTGCCTGCTTATTCGTCAGTGACATCACCTCAGTGGACCCGAATAGGATAACTGTCGCAGAAGGGAACGTCGCAGACGGGGCCGCGTGCCATGTGTGCGTTGCCGCTGGCATCCTGTGTCAGGTCCCGGTCGCCGTCCCACGTGGCACTCTCTAGCTTTCCACGCACAGTGGGATTCTCACATTAAAGCCCTAAGACCTGGCGGTTTGAAGGTCATGTGGAACCTCCACCGACAGCCTCCTGAGCTGCTCAAGCGGGGCAGTGAGGTCGCCGACTCCAGGAAGGCGATCTTCCTGAGACGTGCCGGCATTCCCAGGGGTGTCCGTGGGGAAACCGTCGTGAGGGGCCCGTAGACGGCCGTGCCGTGCGTGTCAGGGGACTCAGCTCATGGGGAAAATGTCAGGGGCGTGACATGGATTAATAGGGACGTCAGTCTTAAAATTATTTCCAGATCAGAGAGGCAGGTGGTGATCTTAGAAGAACAAAATAGTTGGGTGGGTCATGAGTGCTTTATTTCATTCCTGCTGCTTCCCCCCTCACCTCTCCCTCCTACTTCTAGAAAATTTTCTCGATATCTCTAACACATTGAAAACCTGAAAGAAGAATGAGATTTTGGTAAACAGGTTTCATTTTTGATGAATTTCACGATGGAAGGATCTGTGTAATAAAAATGTACAGCTGAAGAGATTAGCCCTCATTTTTAATCTTTGAATGATCTTTTAAATGCCTTCTGGGAATTTTGACACATGAATTTCATTATAAAGTGAGGATTTCTTTTGTAAGAGAATCACTTCAAAATGTGCACGTTAGAGGAGTGCCTGGGGGGCTCCGTCGGTTAAGCGTCTGACTTTTGGTCTGATTCAGGTCATGATTTCACGGTTCTTGAGTTCAGGCCCCGCGTCGGGCTCTGTGCTGACAGCTCGGAGCCTGGAGCCTGCTTCAGATTCGGTGTCTCCTTCTCTCTCTGCCCCTCCCCCACGCGCTCTGTTTCTCTCTCAAAAATAAACATTTAAAAAATGTAAAACGTGTACATTATAAAACTCTGGATTTTCTGGTATTGGATTATTTAAAAAATGGTTCTACCCATAGTTAGGGTTCAAGTGCGGGGAGTGAGAGGACTAGAGCTTTATAAGTTTACGAGCCATTCCTTGTGTCCTTGAACATGCCACAAGAACTCTCCACTCCTCGGTTTTTGGGGGAGTGAAATGGGGGGAAGGTCGACTTCTGTTGATCTGAGAGGTCAGGGATTCACGTGGTTTTGGCGATAATGACTTTGGTGACCTTCTGGCTGTGGGAAATCTTTCTGGGATACACGAGGCTACTCGCCCAAAGTAGGAAGCTGACTCATGGCAGGTATGTGGGTTATAACCCGTGTCTCCCCAGCTCATTTTGTTCCTCACCTCCTACGGCAGAAACTAGTTTAACGCGTGGGACAGATTGATTGGTGCTCAAAAGATGAACCCGTGGGTGCGTCCGTTGGAATTACCACTCTATCTTCACGTAAAATAGGAACCCAAGACTCGGGAGCTCTGCACATCTCAGCGTGTCCTCCTGGGGGATACGTGGATTAGAAGTAGCCCTTTCATGCCCCTGCTTCTGTGCTAGCGAAAGATGGGTCTCCGTGCATCACACAGGCTGTCTGTGGGCTTGCAGAAGAGGGCCAGAGGCCCGGACACCTCATCACAGAGCAGCGGAGATGCTCCCTCAGTGGTTGGGGGGAGGGAGAGGGAGTAGGAGAGGGAAGAGGAGAGAGGGAGGGAGAGGGAGAGAGAAGAAAGAAGGGGAGGGAGGGAGGGAGAAGGACAGAAGAGAGAGAGAGAGAGGGAGAAGGGGCAGGAGAGGCGGGCCGGGAGTGGGCCGGGCCCTGTTGGGCTCACAAAGATGGCACCCGGGCCAGATCAGCTGCACCTCGTTCTCTGCTCCCACAGATGAAAGGAGCTTAATTGTTTGCATCCTCTCTATTTTCCTGGAACCCAGGTTTGCTTCCTGTCTGTAGCTGTGGATTCAGGAGGCTTTAACCCAGTCCTAAATTCACTCAGAACAGCAGTCTCCCCAGGAGAACAGGCGGTTTTTATAGGATTCCGCGCAGGAGGAATCTCACGTCGTCTGTGTGGGTGCCTCAGCGTGGGGTGTCAGACCCCTAGGCCGCCAGATGCTGACTTTCTCCCTTTTTCAATGTTTATTTATTTTGAGAGAGAGACAGTGCGAGTGGGGGAGGGGGAGGGGAGAGAATCCCAAGCAGACTCCACGCTGTCAGCACAGAGCCCGACATGGGGCTTGAACTCACAGACTGGGAGATCAGAACCTGAGCCGAGAAAGAGCCAGGCGCTTAACCAACTCAACCCCCAGGTGCCCCCTCCCTTTTTAAAAAATGTTTATTTATTATTTTTGGGGGGGGGGAGAAAGAGCACGAGCATGAGTGGGGGAGGGGCAGAGGTAGGGAGACACAGAATCCTTAGCAGGCTCCAGGCTCCGAGCTGTCACCACAGAGCCTGATGCAGGGCTCGAACTCGTGAACCGCGAGATCATGACCTGAGCCAAAGTCGAATGCTCAACCGATTGAGTCCCTGGGCGCCCTAGTTATATTTCAATTTTAACTTTTTGTGTGTTTATAAAAAATAATGCATTTTTGTTTCAATCCCTGAATTTTCTTTTTTTTACATTTTTTTCAATTTTTTATTGATTTTTGCGAGACAGAGAGAGAGAGAGAGAGAGAGAGACACACACACGGAACGTGAGCGGGGGAGGGGCAGAGAGAGAGGGAGACAGAATCGGAAGCAGGCTCCAGGATCCGAGCCGTCAGCACAGAACCCGACCCGGGGCTTGAACTCACGAACCGTGAGATCGCGACCTGAGCCAAAGTCAGACGCTCAGCCGACTGAGCCCCCCAGGCGCCCCCCGCATGGTCTCATTCACGCCTCCTTCACCTGCCCTCGTCACAGCTCTGTGTGGTGCAGGCTCACCAGCGCACGGAGGTCTCGAAGGAGATAAACACAGGCAGACGTGCCCTTTTCGGTGTGTCCTGAGAATAACGTCACCTCTCCCGCAGGTACCAGTCTCTGGTGGCTTCGTATGGAGAAGCCAAGCGGCAGCGTTTCCTCCGGGAGCTGGCGGAGATGGAAGAGAACGTGCACCTGGCTCGCTCACAGGCGCAGCACCAGCTGGACAGATACGCCATTCAGCAGATGGTAGGGGGCCGCCTGCGTCTCCGGGAGAGGCGCGGGCCTCGTCCTGGGTGCTCCCGATGCGTTCGCGCGGCCTGTTGGCGGGGCAGGGGCGCTGACGCATCCTCGTCCCCGGGACAGGTGGAGGACAAGCTCGCCGGGGAAAGGCACTCGTACGAGGAGCGGATGCGCAGGGCCCCCGAGATCCTGGTGCGCCTGCGGTCCCACACCGTGTGGGAGAGGATGTCCGTGAAGCTGTGTTTCACCGTGCAAGGCTTTCCCACCCCCGTGGTGCAGTGGTGAGTGCTGTTCCCGGCCCGGGGAGGGCTGTCCTGTTCTCGCCCTCTCTTTTTAATGATGGTTTTTTAACGTTTGTTTGTTTTTGAGAGAGAGAGAGACAGAGAGAGACAGAGAGGGAGAGAGAGAAACCTAGACATGGGGCTCAATCAAACGAACGGTGACATCACGGCCTGAGCCGAAATCAAGAGTCAGACTCTTACCTGCCGAGCCGCCCCGGCGCCTGCACTTCCTTGCAGGGATCTGGAAACGGCTGCCTGAGCCGTGCAGTGGGAGATCCACGCGAAGGAAGCACGTGGCACACGGCCCGTCCCGCTGACCACCTTGTGCGAGACTCCGGGAAAGGCCTTTATAAAAACTCGCAGGGCGTCCGTTATAGATACCATGGCAACGTTTTTCATGTCGGTGCAACAGACTCAGCTGAGTTTGCAGAGGGTTTTTATTTCAGAGAGAGTTCCCTCGGGTGGCTTGTGTTTACACGAGTGGCTCTGCTTTTAACTTGGGAAGGCTCCCCGCTGGAGCTGGGCTGTGGTCGACCGGACCTTGGGAGCCAAGACGAGTCTCCAGGCCCCATATGTGCTTGTCTGTTTCCTCACTTGCTGGAAGTGATAACATTCCCGAAGTTTGTAGCTTGCTGAAAACACTGTAAGCATTTTACTCACACCCTGGATTGGGGCGCTCAGCCCAGATCAGAAAAAAGGAGCCCATGTGCCAGGCGGGCAGGGGAGGCTGCGACCCGCAGCCTCTGGGTCTCAGGGAGACGAGGTCCTGCTGTCCTGCATGGGGCAAGGAGGCCAGCTTCCTCGAGTCAGGGTCCAGTGTGGTTTGATCCTGTGGAACTCTCTGGAGAGGCTGGCCCGGAACCCAGCTAACGCTGGCAACATTTCGTTCTCATGGAAGGACTTTTCCTGGATTCCTGACGGAGTCCAAGGAGCCCTGCGGCCCTCGCTGTCATCGGTTGAGGATCGCCCAGACGGGCTGAATCCTGCAAGAGCTGCTCTCCCCTAAACAGACAGGCAGACACGGGCCCTAGATCGCCCCCCCGGCCACTCCGCTGTGCCCACGGGCCCTGCGTGAAGCTCGCACAGGCGGGGAGTAGCGTCCCGAGGGGCCGTAAAGAAGGCTGGGACAAAATGCAAAGTCCACTCTGCCTTTGCACTAAAATCAGCGTTTCCCTCGTTTAGGTATAAAGACGGCAGTTTGATCTGCCAAGCAGGAGAGCCGGGGAAGTACAGAATCGAGAGCAAGTATGGCGTGCACACCCTGGAGATCAACAGGTAAGGTCTCGGTGGGCCTGGCCACGTGCCCTGGGACACCTGCCCCAAATAGCCAGTGCTGCTCATGCGGGAGAGAAACCGAATTTAAAACCAGGAGGTCGGGTTGCACCCCGTCCCTGTGTGTCCCACGTGCTCTCGGTGGTATTTCCGAGTTAATCTGTGGTAGAAGCTTCCCTTGTTATCCTCAGTGTCGGGCCGCAGGGAGGCAAACCCAGTGGTTTTGTCTGGGCTCCTGCTCTGGGAACAGGGCAAGTGGTTTAAGGACAGATGGACACGCTCAGGTGTAAAGGTTATGGTGGGTGCAGGGGATTCCTCCACACCTGTCCGGCCGCGGGGCTGCGTCTCGTACAGGTTTGAGGAGTAGTCCCTCAACCCAGGCTTCTCAAGGAAGTACAACTTTTATATTTTTTTCTCAGAAATTGAAAAAAACGTAGGATACAGCTAAGTAAAAGAAGAAAATCGTATTTCCCACAGCTGGCATCAGTATTTTGCTGGATGGATAGCATGTCATTTTCCTTATACAACACGTACACAGGCATGCACACACACACTACATCCACGTTGACATACGTGCTCTAAACAGGTGGTGAGTGTGTGCGTGTAGGACGTCATATCAAGTCCTTTCCAGGAAAAGATAAGGGATCCTAATATAAAGGCAAGAAATCAGTAAGACGTTAGAATATATAACTTTACTGGGTTCACTGTTACCACCCTGTGGAGCCACCATGTCATAATTAGGTTCAGTTCACTTAGAGGTAAAGGAATCCCCAGTAAAATAGCTCCAATGAAATAATTCCCAAGACGACTCGTGGAAGTCACGAGTCACTACAACGTCACCTTTACCTGGCTCCGTCTTCCAGACGCACTTCTTCCGCCGAGGGGATTCTCTCCTGTTTTGTTAAAAAGCCTTTGTACCTGGGTTCCGTTAAAGAGAAGGTGATTCTGAGGGCGCTCCGTCTGGCGACCAGGGGGTGGGGCCCAGGCCCCTGCCCCAGAAGGGCAGTGGGGTGTGCTCCTCGGAGCGGGCGGGGGCGCGGAGGGAGACCACCACGAGGAAGCGTCAGGGGGCGGGGGTCCTTCCAGACCCACCGGCAGGTTTCGTGCCGAAGGCCGGCCAGGCGATGGGACTCACCTGGGGGGCGGTGAGGAGCCCTGTCCGACACGGAGCTGGGGGCTCCCTGAGCTGACGTAGCGGGCTTCCCGAGCATGAGGACGAGGCCCAAGGTTGAGGTTCGGCGGAGGCTGACCCAGGTTGATCCGGGCGGGAGTCTTTGCCGGCTCCCCTCCACCCAGCGGGAAGTCGGTCTCGCCTCCTTTCTGCGCTTTCCTTCGTCGCCCTCGCTGTTTCATCCTCTGCCTCCTGCCCGTTTTCTCCCTCCCTGTTTCCCACTCTGACTTTGGGGTAGAGCCCAGGCGTGAGCCCCCCGGGCACCACCCACCCAGCACTCAGGACCGCACCGCACGGGGGCCCGGCTGGCTGTCAGCCCCAGGCTGCGTGTCCCCTCCCACCCCCCGTCCTCACACGAGGCCAACTTCCTCGTCAGTCACACGCACCCGGTATGTGCCTCTGGAGGCCCGGAAGGTTCCCTGTCACCAGAACTGTCACTGCACCTACAGATTACTTAGAACAGGTGTTAGAAGACTGTAATGAACATGGAAGCGTCTGACAAGTCGTTACCCTGTTTTGCCAGGTAAATAATGAGGCTCTTTCAGGAAGCTGGAGGTTCTGGCCTCATGGGCCTACTGGTGCTGTTTATTGACAACCTACCGTGTACCAGGCACTGGTCCAGATGCTTGGGATACAGGACCAAAACTGAGGTCCTCATCTCTGAGGTCTTATGTGCTGGCATAACCGTAAGCGTAATAAAATAGTGAATTATAGAGTAAATCAGGAGGCTGTGGTACTGGGCGTGGGGAACGGGGGTCTCTTGGTGTGGGGGTGGGCTAGGTGGTGGGGTTAAGTGGGGTGGTCAGGCCAGCCCTCCCTGAGAAGACATCTTCTGAACAAGGCTTACAGGAGATGGTGAATGGGATAGATGGGGAGTTGGGCCACGAGGGTGCCAGCCCGAGGCGGCAGCTGCAGCAGAGGCTCCGAGAGGTTGTGTCCCGGCCCCTCGGGCTGGTCTGGGCTGTGGCCGGCGAGGGACAGGAGGTCAGAGATAGAGCCGGGACCGTGAGGGCCACACGGACGCTGTGGGCCGTGGCAAGGACTTTGAGGGGGGCGGTGGAAGATCTGACCCGTGTCTTGAAAGGGTCTAAAGCCTGGCTCTGAACAGAAGGCAGGGCTGAGTGCTGGTGGCCATGCCGTGGCTGGCGAGAAGGGCGTGGGCTCTACACGGGTTCTGGAGAGAGAACGACAAGAAGTGTGACAGATCGGAGGCGGGGTGCTCGTGGAAAGGGGGGCCGCTGAGGTGAGCAGGCAGAAGGGGGGCGGGTCTAGGCGCAAGCACGCACCGAGGGTCAGGGTCTCCTCGCCTGGGGCATTGGAATGCCCTGGCCCCTTGCTGCAATTTTCAGAGAATAGTTCTCTCTCCTTTGGTTTCCACGATTCATGAAACTTTAGTGCCACGCTCTGTAGGAGAATGTCCACCCTCATTTGGGGGGTGCGTTTGTGCTCAGGGACATCTCTTCTCTGGCCTGGGGTGCGTTGCGGCGGTGAGGGTTACGAGGGTCAGGCTGACGATCCAGCCAGCTCCCCTCCAGCTGCGTGGTAAGGACAGTTTTAAGAGGAAAAACCACTTTCCACTCTCAAGTATGAAACTTGTAAATTTTTAAAAAATGCTTATTTATTTTTTGAAAGAGAGAGAGAGAGAGAGAGAGAAAGGGCAGAGAGAGGAAAGAATCCCAAGCAGGCTCCGTGCTGTCAGCACAGAACCCCACGCAGGCTTGATCCCGTGAACCGTGAGATCATGACCTGGGCCGAAATCAAGAGTTGGACGCTCCCCCGACTGAGCTGCCCAGAGGCCCCAAAACGTTTAAATTTATACAGGCTTTGGACCAAACAGACTGATGAATCCTCGAAGGGCCCCGGATGCCGTCATCCGCAGTTCGTGAACCCAGATAGGCCTGGGTCGGGACCCTCTGGGCAGAGGCAGTGTGAACCTTCTTCAGACACAGAGTGGAGGTCGGGGGGGGGGCCGCAGCTGCCGCTGGGCTCAGCTGTTCATTCCAAAGTGCTGACCTGCCATCATTTGATCTGTGGCCGTTCCGAGTGGTGGGGAATGTGCTGGCCACGTCTGTTGGGAGGGCAAGGGCGGGAGGAGGGGGGTTTGCAAGCTCTTCCTTCGTGGCCGCAGGAGTGACGTTCACCTCCAGGAATACTCCTTGGCGGCCGTCTGAATTCTTAAAGTGCCGGAAGGGAAGCTTCTGACCCTTTGGTGCTGCTCGAATTCGACACTATTTTATACGCTCGTAAGATTTTCTCTGGGGACTCATCATGCGCGTCCTGTTTCTTCAGGGAATTTTAATGCTGCTCTCATAGTGTAATGAGAGCGTTTAGAGGGATCTGGCTCCCGTTTTCTTTGTAGCACCGCCCCCCCCCCCATGCCTGCTGAGCTCAGCACGGCTGACCTCCTCTTGCACTTTCTTTAGACTTCCATGTGCAAACTCTGATTCGAGTTAAATGGTGAATCCCGCGTAAGGACATTGGGCCAGAGTAGCCAGGGCAGGCCACAGACCACTGAAACATTTGTCTGTCCTCTTTATTTTATTTATTTATTTTTTTTAATTTTTTTTTCGACGTTTATTTATTTTTGGGACAGAGAGAGACAGAGCATGAACGGGGGAGGGGCAGAGAGAGAGGGAGACACAGAATCGGAAGCAGGCTCCAGGCTCCGAGCCATCAGCCCAGAGCCTGACGCGGGGCTCGAACTCCCGGACCGCGAGATCGTGACCTGGCTGAAGTCGGACGCTTCACCGACTGAGCCACCCAGGAGCCCCCAGGATATTTTTTAAAGTACCCAAAGTTACCATAAAGTTAATAATTTTCACTGCTTCGTCTAGGATATTCTTTTTTTTTTTATTTAAAA
Organism: Felis catus; assembly: GCF_018350175.1. Taxonomy (NCBI): domain Eukaryota; kingdom Metazoa; phylum Chordata; class Mammalia; order Carnivora; family Felidae; genus Felis; species Felis catus. Next base: position 1,834,822 of record NC_058371.1, read on the forward strand.
AAAATTTTTTTTTCAACGTTTATTTATTTTTGGGACAGAGAGAGACAGAGCATGAACGGGGAAGGGGCAGAGAGAGGGGGAGACACAGAATCGGAAACAGGCTCCAGGCTCCGAGCCATCAGCCCAGAGCCTGACGCGGGGCTCGAACTCCCGGACCGCGAGATCGTGACCTGGCTGAAGTCGGGCGCTTAACCGACTGCGCCACCCGGGCGCCCCTTCGTCTGTCCTCTTTCAACTAGATACAGTATCATGAGTCCTTTTCCAGGCAGTTCAGATCAAGACTTTGAGACACAGAAGTGCCCCCGGGAAGTTTGTACAAACGGGGACCAAAGGAACCCTCCTCTGTCTGTTCCGGCAACCTGTCCCAACAGAAAATAAAACCGTTTGCCTCTTAACCGCTCGCTTGCAATTTCTCACAGCGCGAAGGACAGGCCGGAAGCAGGCTCTGCCCCGGGGGGTGGGGGTGGCGGAGGATGGGGAGGGGATTGCCCAATGCCACCTCCCGGTGCGGCCTGGGGGAGGAGAGAGAGAACGCAGTCCTGCTGGCCCGTGGGAAGGCTGGACAGAATTTTGAGTTGGGTACAGTCTCCTCAAAATCTGCGTGCCCGGCCCGTCCACCCTCTGCTTCCACGCTGCCCCAGTGCCCCAGACACCGTCCTTCCCGCAGCCCGCACGCAGCACCAGCACGGGGCAGCGTGTGTGAGCAGGACCCCCATACACCCAGGGACGCTTCCTTACGGCCTCTCGATGTCCCGGAGTTTTTTATGCAACATAAAACGTTTGCAAAGGGGAAACGCGAAAGCAACGAGCTAAAAGTAAACGTAAGACCAAGTGTCGACTTATCCACAGCCAGCACCTGTGCGGGACGCCCTCCCCAGACGGTTGCAGTAAATCAGGGCGTCTGAATACTTGGGCGTATGGACTTCCTCGCACCCCGGACGAGCGCCGTGGACCCTGTTCTGGATAAATGCACGCGAGCACATACACAATCAGTCTATGTGTCACCGAGGAAGGTTCCAGCTCCTAAGTACCGGCTTCCTCCTCCCCAGCCCCATCCCTACCGCTAAGTACTAAGTGATAATTGGTCCCTTGACAACCTGTCAGTGCTAATGTGTTAGGGAGCTCCCCTCCGTCTCTTATTCTCGGCTGAGACACGAGCTCAGAATCTTGTAGAAGTTGCTGCCTGGCTGGGTCCTGCCCTGCAGGACTCACCCTGCCCCTTCCTTCCCTTCTCCGAGTTGTTTCCAGGGACTCTGTCACAAGGCGCATTCCCTTCCCCTGTCCCTCCTGGCTGTTCCACCCACAGAGAAATGAAAGAGCAATTAATTGCAGTTCTCAAAACGCTTAGAAGTCTGTTTTGCTTTGTTGGAACGTGGAGGCAGAGGAGAGAGCCCGAGTCATGGAGCGAGCAGGGAAGCATCTTCGAACTTGGGCCCGGGAGCTCTGCTAATACGTTTTAATGAATAACGTACGAGCGAGCGACGGTCCTACAAACTACAAATGTTTTCAAATACGGTGTTTTATTTGATTGTCAGAGTCACCTGAGCGAAGGGCAGGTGCACGGTAGACGTACTTGAGAAGCTTAAGGCGGATGCTATCTATCCGTTACAAAGTCAGCGGATGAACTCGTCAGGCAGGTGGAGCGAAGGCGAGGATCTGACGTGACCCGTCTGCCGGCTCGTAATATCCCAGCACCGCTTGCCGAGTGCCTGTGGTTGCTGCACTTTTTAAAGGATCTTTCTTTTTAAACTTTATGGAGAGAGAGAGAGAGAGAGAGAGAGAGAGAGAGAGAGAGAGCGCGCGCACATGTGCGTGATGGAGTGGGGCAGGGGCAGAGAGTGGGAGAGAGAATCCCAAGCAGGCTCCACGCTGTCAGCACAGAGCCCGACTCGGGCTCGATCCCACGAGCTGTGAGATCGTGACCTGAGCTGAAGTCGGACAGTTAACCATCTGAGCCACCCAGGCACCCCTGCCGTACTTTGAAAAACTGCTAAAATATACATTGAAGACAAAATGGGAAGATTTGGTTTGTAAACCACGGGGCACAGCCTGAGGACCACCGGTATGAAGTCCAGGAGGCCAAGGAGACAGGAAAGAGATTCACGATGCCCGACTGGACAGCGCTAAGTGACCTCCTTATACGTGCTCCCTGAGGACCCGTGTTCCTGTGGCGGCCGGTCTCCCCGCTCTGCACGTGGCGCAGGGTCGGGACACCCTGACCCAGCGGTTCTCACAGACCTCCGTGCTTCTCTCCGTGTGGCCTTGGCTGTGCCGTGCTGTTGCCGGTGGGGGTGCTGCTTGCAGGGGCAGGTGTGGGGCTGATCCCAGACGCAGGATACCCTCCTGTCTGCAGAATGCATTTATGAAAAGGAAATGGCTTGGGGCGCCGGGGTGGCTCGGTTGGTCAAGCATCCCACTCTCAGTTTCGGCGCGGGTCATGACCTTGTGGTTCGTGAGTTTGAGCCCCGTGTTGGGGCTCAATTTCCTGCCTATATCCGTGGTCTCTGTGACATTTTCTGTATTCTGCTGGGAAGCTTCACCTTTTTCCAGATCAGTTTTGGGGGGGGGGGTGCGGAGGGGCTCCAGCCTGGAGAAGCTGGGGTCTGGTGGTTCCTGGGTCACGGTTCTTTCTGGAGGTGGGTGTCCATCATCCCTATGGCCCTGGGGGTGGCTGCCTGGGCTGGGTCCAGTTCGACACCTTCAAAACACCCCCGAGTGGGTGCTTCGTATCTGTTATTTTGGGGCTTGGGAAATACTCTCCCGTCCACATGGGAACCCCGGGTGTGGAGTGAGGTGGAGTCAATTTTCCCGGTGGTGGAGGTCGGGGGGGCCTTCCCATTGGCAAAATAAAGCCACGAATCCTATAGAGGAAGAAAAATTGAGCCAGAGGGGAACGTAGACTTCCCCTTGAGAATGCAGTCGAGGAGATGGAGAAGCATCTGTACTACTGTTTTCCTCGAGGACAGGGAAGCCAGAGTCTGGGATCAGACCTTGCCGTGTCTATAATTAACAGCTTGTTCCACAGACAGAGCTGGCATTGTTCTTAAACAAACCACTCACGAACCAAGGATCTGGGTCACACGCGTGGCTTTCGAGGAACCTTGCGCTCAGATTAGGGTCACCGGCCCCTGCAGAACAGTCCCACAGTGCATTCAGGGCGTGACCTTGCTTTCTCTCCCCCAAGGGCGAACTTTGACGACACGGCAACGTACTCCGCGGTGGCCACAAACGGGTACGGACAGGTGTCGACCAACGCTGCCGTGGTCGTGAGAAGTGAGTTGTCCTCCCGGGGTGCGGGCACGCCTTGGCGCCTCCCGTCCCCCGTGCCCTTCAGCGGCCTGTCTTGCAGGGTTCCACGGAGACGAGGAGCCGTTCCGTTCGGTGGGACTCCCTATCGGATGTAAGTCCGCTGTTTTCCTTTTTGTGCAGAAAAACACGTGGCGACACAGCACGGAGTTAAAAAGTCGTTTTCTGAGGGTCGAATCGTTTCTTTTCTTTTTTTTTTTTTTTCAACGTTTATTTTTATTTTTGGGACAGAGAGAGACAGAGCATGAACGGGGGAGGGGCAGAGAGAGAGGGAGACACAGAATCGGAAACAGGCTCCAGGCTCTGAGCCGTCAGCCCAGAGCCCGACGCGGGGCTCGAACTCACGGACCGCGAGATCGTGACCTGGCTGAAGTCGGACGCTTAACCGACTGCGCCACCCAGGCACCCCTCGAATCGTTTCTTAAAGCCGTGTGTTTGCTGGCACTGCTAGTATGCTGACAGGCTGTCCCCACGTAACTCTGTGGCTAAGTGGAATTCTGAGACGCTGGTGAAACTGACGGACCTCACACCTTTGGATTGGGGACAACACGGAATCCAGATCTTTGACCTGAATGCGTGCTGTTGCCACAGGGCCCATTTATAGCAAACAGCCACCGTCGAGCAGGGTGACGGCGTGTGGCAGATGACGTTCAGAAGCTGGCTCGGGGCCCTGCCTTTAAATGGTGGACGCTCCCTTCCCGCTGTGTGTGATGCCCGTAGCCCCTGTGACTTCGGACCCGGCTCTTTCGCTTCCCTGTTGGGAAGGTTCTCCCTCTCTGCACTGTGGACACGTGTCTGATGCTGTCAGCTCTTCTGCGGGGCTTGGGGACTGGGGGCCGCCGGTGGGCCCCCTGTTTCCAAGGCGACCGAGGTGGGCCCCTGATGAGGCAAGCCGAGTGTCTTCCTGAGTCCCAGGGCTGGTGTCGAGCCAGAAGGCCAGGAAGCTGGGGTGGCCCGAGTCGGGTGAGGGTGGGGAAGGGAGCCGTGTCCGTAGCATCTCCAGGACCAGGACTTGGCAGGCTGACTCAGTGACTTACCGTGGCTTTTTCACGGGATGGGAGTGAGCTTTGGGGTTGACCCGACCTTCCGAAAGAATAATCGTGTGATTCGGCGGCAGCTTTCGTTTTACCCTGACGGGAGGTGGCGATGTTACAGGTCAAGTGTCGGCGAAGCCCTGACTTCAGGTCGGGTGCCCGAGGGGAAAGGCTTTCTGGCAGCCGCTGGACACGTGTGTGTGGTCGGCCCTTGGCCATGTCTGGGTCAGGTATTGGATTGGCTCATGTCCTTCCCTCGGGGGTTGTCGAAGACCATTAGCAGGTGAGCAGGACAAGTTCAGAGCCGACAGGTGGAGAGGCAAGGAGGCCCGAGGATGTGTGTGAGACGTCTGACGGTGTCCCCTGGGTTCCAGGGACCATGTGGAGCCCGCTGGGAGGATGGCCCCGAGGCACCAGTGGAGACGGAAGGGACCTCGGGGGCTGTCCCCTGGTCCCGTCCCCTGGGGTTCCTCTGTTGGTTAAAATTGTGTCTGCTTGAGTAAAACCTCTGCGGTATCTGTAACATACTGATATGCACGGACCGTGACATAATAGACGCTGTGCAGTTGGTCACCACCCGTGTTCAGCAGATGTGAATATTTTCCCACTTTTTTCAGTTATTTTTAAAAAATTGGAGTCCGATTGGCAGAACACAAAGCTAAGCATTTTCAAATGGACGCTTCGGTGACCCTCGGGTGTTTTTAGGGAGCAAAACTATCAGGAGTTGAGGAATCTCCACAATCCTTCCCTTCTTCCCCTCACCCATCTTCTTCCAAGAAGAAACTGTCACCTTGAAGCTCCCAGCTCCTTAAAAACATCTTCCCTGCAGACATGTGTTTCTAAGTCACAGGTGGTTTTTATTTCGAAAATTTACTGTGCACTTTTTTTCTAAAATACTGCCCCCTCCACTAAACAGTGTATTTTTGAGATTCAGTCTCGGTGCCTCTGGATCTGGTTAATTCATTTTGTCTGCAGTGTAAACGGCATTCAGTTGATGAATGTGCCTCAGTTCATTCTGACGACGAGAAAGCCCCCCATGTGGGGTCGATGCAGGATTCAAACCCTTTACTCTTACCTGTGGTCCAGACTCCGGGTTGCCTCCTGTCCCGCCTGTTTCTGTCCCCTCTGTCACAGAGGGTCCGCTCCTCTCCAGGACGGGTTTTCTGGTTCTCTGGGAGTGGGTTAGTGAGCTCAGCTGCCAGGACATGACCACACGCTGGGGGCCTCAACCTCACGTGTCTACTCACGGATCTCAGAAGTCAGAGATCACTGTGTCGGCCCAGCGGCTGTGGCCCCCTTCCAGCTGTGTGGATGGCTCCTTCTCACCGCGTCCGCCCACGGAGGAGAGAGAGCCCGAGCGTCTGCCTGTCCTGATAAGGACGCTAGTCCCATCACGGAGCCCACCCTCATGGCCTGATCTAGAACTGCTCCCCTTCCCAAGACCCCACCTCCTCGTACCTTCTCTCTGGGGCTTAGGGCTTTGACACGTGACTTTGGGGGACACCAGTCTATCCCATCACGCACCTCTCTCGAGGACGGGATGTGTGATGGTGGACTGGGGGACTTTCGCGGTCATGGCCTGCTGTGCAACTGCTGGGCTGGGAATGGCTGCACCTGCCGCTGTAACGCTGTCCCGCTCTCCCTGTGCAGTGCCCCCTTCGTCCGTGATCCCATACATGCACTTTGACGTCCAGTTTCTGGAGAAATTTGGAGTCACCTTCAGGAGGGAAGGCGAGACTGTCACTCTCAAGTGCACGCTGCTGGTGACGCCAGAGCTGAAGAGGGTGCAGCCGCGTGCCGAGTGGTACCGAGATGGTGAGTGTGATGTGGGGACAACCCCCCGACCGGGGACACCCCTGGGCGTTCGTGTCCCCGACGTGGTCGCTGCAGACAGCACGGCAAGCAGGGAGACTGGGGAGAGCCGGGAGACTGCCACGGACCCTGACCTTCACCCCGGCGTGTGAGAGGTTAACGGGGGTGCCCGAATTTAGAGGAGATCTTTATAGCTGCCTAAGAAGGGTCTTTCTGGGGTTAAGAAGAAGCAAGGTGTCTGCGTCTTTATGTTCCTCCTTGGCTAAAACAACCCCCACCATTTATTGTGTGTTGGACTGTGTGTTGAATGTGACACCCTTCTTCCGCGCGGACCCGAGACGGGGATGGGGTTGTGGCTCCCTGTGACAGGTGGGCGCTGTGACAAGGGGCTTGTTCAAGGTGCTTCCTGCGCAGCAGGACTGGGGCAGACGCTGTGCTCCTTCCCAGCGTGCACGGCTGTCCTGCGAGGTGCAGGGACGGTGCGAGAGGGTTTTCCTTCATCGTGTCTGCCCTGGGGCTCCTAACGGAAACCGGTTTTCTGTGCAGCCAGTGCGACTGGCCTGCTTATCTCTTCTTGGGCCCTAACACCGTGCAAAAGATGACAAGGACGTAGGCCAGCCTGCCCACAAGGTATTTATAAACGGCTGCAGGAAAATAGAAATATAAAGCCGTGTCTTTTTAAAGTGTAAGAAATGTCCCAGAACGTGACGCTTTGCCAAATACACGACAAGGACCACGTGTCCAGTCTGAGCGGAGCCGAGGGAGGGAGGGGCACACTCTTTGTGGTGACAGACGGGATTTAATTTACCCTCTGTAGTTCTAATTTAAGACAGGAGGTCTAACTTGAGTTCCAAGATTCTAATTTGCTTCTTCTGTGGAGAATGACATCGGTTTGAGGAAAGTTTTCATTATGTCCCCGGAGGATAGTGATGTCAGCTTTGGAGGGTTTCCTAGTGACGGGGAAGCGCCTGGCATCCGGGTGACGCGGCACTTTCCTGGCCTTGACCTGTGTGCGGAGAACTCGTGCTCGGAGCCAGTGCCTGGCCTGTCCCCATGGCGAGCTGGGGCCTTGTGGCATTAGGGGGCTTAGCTGTGCCAGACGCCCCGCGTGCACAGTCACGGTAAGATCTTCACGGGCTTTAGTACTCAAGAGGGAACCGGTAGAGACTTATCAGTGGCTTATTTGTAGACATTAAAACGCAAGGAGATTTGGGTTTTTTTTTTTTTTTACCCTTTAAAATTAACGAGCTGTGAGGCTCCAGGTGGCTGGTAAACCCCAAGGTGATGTCAGCCCGAGGAACGCTGTCCTCCGTGAGGCACGGCAGGTGCACCATGCAAACGGGACGTGTGGAACTGGGGACACAAGTTAAGATGGATTAGAACTCTAATCTAACAGGAGGAGGGAGAACCAAATTTACTCCTATTAAAACCCGAGACCCACCCTTGGGTGTGATTTGCACTTGAGGCCGATTCGGCAAGTCCTGAGATGCTTACGGAGCCCGTGGTGGGGTGGGCCTCCGGTCGGGGGACTGGCTCCTGGCTAGACATGCCACTCCAGCTGAGGGGCCCTGGTCTTAAACACATGTGACTGCAAGCAAGTCACATACGTACGTGCTGTGCATTCCCTATGGCGCGTGAGGGACTTTGTGGGGACAGACGGGTCCTCGGGAGCACGAGCCACGACAGCATCCTGCCGGGAATAGCCTGGTGTCTTAGTCCGTCCCGGCTGCGCTGACAGAAATACCACGGCCGGGCGGCTTACACAGTGGACGGACCTCCCACGCTTCTGGAGTCTGGAGGTCCAAGTTCTTGAATGAAATTGTCACCCCCTGGGACACGTTCTTGGAACTTGTGCTTGTGCCCCAAACGGTGTGCCTGTCCTAAGACTCACCCTGTGTGGCTGTTCTCCCCTGGGAGGCGGGTGGCGGGGTCTCTCTGCCCTTCCCAGGTGTGGATGTAGCCAAATTAGGAGGCGGACGAGGATCGCTCGTTCGGTGTTTCCTTGATTTCCAGAGTGGGTGTTCTTCGCCGCTTGTGGTTTCATCTGTTCTTTTTCCGCAGCCGCCTTTTTCATTTCACGGCCTCTGATGGATGGTTTGTCGGTGCTTGTACTTTCTTTGCTGAGGCGCATGGGCGGGGTCTTTCCCAGGCCAGCTTTCCACCCAGGAGAGTGTTACCTTCGAGGAAGCCGTGGCCGTGGCTGTGGTTAGACCACGTGGTTAGACCACGTGGTTAGGTGCGGGTGGGGCGGGGCAGACAGACAGCAGTCACACGGCCGGGAGCTCTGAGCCCAGGTCGACCCGCCGTCCCCGCGGAGATGCGCCGGGTGTCTGCGCACCCCGAGTGCGGGCCTCGGTCCTGTCCTGAGGATGCCCCCGTCCTCCCGACGGGCCGTCGTGTGTGCTCCTGGCGTGTCACATGCCCTTGGGTCGGTGTGAGGCTGAGGCTCCCTTCCTCTGTGTCCCGCCGCCCGGCCAGGACACGTTGTCCACTTTCATCGTCCGATCTCCTTGATGGTTTCTGAGGCGATCCCGTGTTGCACGCTCTTTCAGATGTGCTAGTGAAGGAGTCCAAGTGGACCAAGATGTTCTTCGGCGAAGGCCAGGCCTCCCTGTCGTTCAGCCACCTGAACAAGGACGACGAGGGTCTGTACACCTTGAGGATTGTGTCCAGAGGGGGCATCAGCGAGCACAGCGCCTTCCTGTTTGTCTGCGGTACGTGGAGCCTCCAGGGGCGAGGGGGGCACAGTCAGGGCGTTGAGCGCGGGAGGCTGGGACCTCACAGGGGCTAGGCCGGAGCAGGTGCGTGTGTGGGGTCACTCACGCTGCTCCTCGGAGCCTCCTGATGTGACGTGAGCGTTCCCTGTCCTGCGTGTCAGCTCCTGTCCTGACAACGAGTCCCTGACTACACTTGGAAACAGATCAGAGTCTCCATTTTTGTCTCTCTGTTGATAAATCGATAGAATCTATGAGACGGCTTTCCAGCATGAATACGCCTGCGTTACTAATTCTCGAGAGCGTTGCAGAGCTGAGGGGGCCCCGGAGTAGGGGGCTCCAGGGGGGCGCCCCTTATTGCCTCTGGGCGCACTCACGAGGACAGGCCGGGAGGGGAGGGCTGCTGTTGTCACCACTGCCTCCAGCGAGTGTGTGGGTAGGACGCCCGCGTGGCATTGGCACCTGCAGAGCTTGACATCCAGCAGTCTGCGCGCTGTCCCCTTTCTTCCTGACGTGGTCCCGCCGGGGGCTTCCTGACTCCCAGTTCGTGGAATTGAGGACAAAGTCATGGCATACCAGCCACGGGGTCACACGTTCTGTACATGATCTATGAATCCCTATCACACGTGGGCACGGAGGTGTGTGTATGTGTATGTGCACGTTTATACGTGGACGTGTCATATGCGTACACATCGTATATCTATCCTGTACAAAACGGACACGTGGACACATGAAATGGATAAAATTATGTATATCATACGTATGCAGTGTATGTATGTGTCTGTGTGCACACAGGTGTGCACGTGCACGTCCACACACACACACGCACACACACACATCCACACGTATGTGTAAATACCCTACAATTCTTAGGCCCATTTTGTAAGCAAGGGCTGTTACTCTCGGTTTCCCAAATGCAAATGTGGAGGCTCAGAGGCCTGGGGGACTTCTCCAGGCTGGAGGGGCAGGGGGTCAGGTGTCTGGACCCTCAGCTGGAGTCTTCCAACTGTTGAGTGTTGGACACTCAACAGCCCCCGGGCTTTTCTCTTCACCTGGCAGAGCCCTTTTCCCTGTATCTACTCCCAGACCCCTGTGGCCTCCAGCTTGGAGGCCCTCCTCCGCAGGGCCCAGCTGAGCCCCGCCGAAGATCCCAGAACACTTCCGCTCTAGTTGCCCGGTGCTGCTGTCCTGAGCCCCTCCATTCGGACGGGCTGCCCAGCCTGACCTGCACTCGGTGTTCCGGGCGCCTTTGTGCCTACCGCCGGCTCTGGTTATGTGTGCCTGGGATGGTCCCATCAGCATACTCTGTTTTCCACTGGAGCTGTCAGAGCGCAAGAAAAGGCTGTGTCATCAGGGAGTATTATAACTTAAAAAAAAAAAGGAATAAATGTAAAACAAATACCCTCCCCCTCCCCACTCCCACAAGATGGCATAAACCTGCAGGGCCGGGGTTTTAGGCCCTTCCGTGAAGTTTTACCATTTTTATTAGGTTGGCATTAAAGTGTCCCTCCCGTTCTCCTGTACGCCTTCTGGCAAGATGTCTCGCCCCATAAAAATGCAATAAATACAGCATAGCTGAAATCGCCTTGCTTATTCGGCACCACCAGCAGGAGGAAAATGATGCACGTAGGGGGGCGTTTTACCGTTCTGATTACTTTCTGAGGATTTTGAATGGGAGAGAAAATATTTGGCTCAATGTCACGACATGCTTAGCTTTTAATATGCCTCGAACAGGAGTGTGTGGCAGTCACGGTTACGGAATAAATACAGGTTGTAGATAAGGAAATTCAGTGTTTGGCGTATCCACTTTCTGAATAGCTCTGCTGGCCTCAGTGCTCCTGTAATTAAAACCTGAAAATAAAACCTAATGTGCACCGTGGTCACGAGTGGCCCATGAAAGAGTGAGTGTCGTGTGGACCTAAACGTTTGCTCACAGGTTGCAGAAAAAGGAAGGTTTAAAGCCTCAATCTCCGAAGGATTTTGAAAGATAAAAGCGTCTAAGGTAATATTTCTCAGGTGTTAAAAAGGCCACACTATTATCATTTCATTGGTTCGTTTTTGACATGACCTTATGGGATAATCCACTATCAAGAGAAGGTGACCTTCCATTTTGGAATCAATTACAAAAAAATCATAGACTTGAGTATCTTATAGAGGGCAGAACATGTTGACTTTAAAACCTCCTAACTAGGCTTATATTTCTTGTTACCAATCCATCATAGTCAAAAAGAAGTCAGGTCATTTAGACGTGAGGACGAAGCAGGGGTCAGATCGAGTCGAGTAGATACAAGTCTGAGTTTGAAGGAGCCATGAACAGGCTTGACAGTGTCCCAAGCCTCATGCCTCCCCTCCCCCGCCCCCCGGTGCAGACGCAGACCCACTGGTGACCGGGGCTCCTGGTGCGCCTATGGACTTGCGGTGCTATGACGCAAACCGCGATTATGTCATCGTGACTTGGAAGCCGCCCAACACGACCATGGAGAGCCCTGTCATTGGCTATTTCATTGATCGGTGAGTGCCCATTGTCTTCTTCCGGGGATGGGAACGTTCCTGAAATTATTGTTGGCATGGACGGTGTCTCTGGATATACTTCTAAACTCAAGTTCATGATAGCGTTCTTGATCAGGTACGTCACTATATGGTTATTTAAGGCTCCTGACCGGATAGTTGGAAGATATCACCAAATGGCGGGGCAGGGGCGGTAGACTTCTGCATGTGGTGCTTGGAGCTCTGCCTGTCCGACACCCAGTACCGAATGCCCTCCAGCTTCTCCCGGCACGCGGAACCCTGGTTGTGGGTCCTGGGGAGAACTTCCTGCGCCTCCTTCCGGAGCAGAAGACAGGCCGCGTGAAGCGTAGCTGGGAAGAGCGCCCGCCCATTCGTACCCAAATTCCAGTCTTCCTCTCCATTAAATTAGGTTTTCTTCTTGTTTCCGAGTTAAAAAAAAAATCTATTGACGTTTCAAGTACAGAAGATCGGACTTCACCTTTGAGTTAATAACTTAAATGTGGATCATCATGTTCCGTTACTTGGTGTGGCGCTCAGGGCCTGGGAAGGAAACCAAGCAGAGTCGGTGAATTTGTTGCACATGCAGTTTATGCCTCAATCACACACACCAATCACTGAGAAAAACTGTAGTCAAAGAAAATGAATTTGGAAGTAAGATAAAAGGTCTAAGCTATGGATCTATCAGAAGATGATGCATCTGGGGAGGGATTTAAGATGCCACATGTATAAAACACAGTAAAATAAGACGTTTGTTTCAGAAAAATCAAATCTTTTTTTTTTTTTTTTTTTTTTTTTGTCAGTACGTTTGTTAAGTTCCCTTTTCCACACCAACAAAGCTGCTTGTTTAGGTAAAATATTCACCATCGGGATGATATTTGGAAGTGCTAAGGTCAGCTTTTGCAGAGGGCATCGGTCGGGGTTTACCTTGAATTAAAAAACAAAAAACTAAAACAAAGCTATTTTCTGTTTTCCTGTGACATTTGAGAATCTTTTCAGCCGTTTGGCGAAAACAATTTCATGGCCCTTCGCAGTTAATGACCTGCCCCCTCTCTCCTTCGTTGACAAAGATAAACACAACAGGACTTCAGGTCGGGGGAGGCAGCTCTTACCCTACGCGCCCTCCTGTCCTGCAACAGTCAGGTGTCGATTTAAGCCAAGTTGTTCCCTGCCAGACGCTCAGCTATGACCGTGTCACGTTCTGCCTGTAACAGGTTAGCACGTGTGGGTCGCAGAACTTCCATTAAAAATTCCGAAGAGTTAGAAAGAGAGTTGATTCTTTAAAGCGAATATACAACCTGGCTCCGAATGGCTCTGAAAATGATTTCTCTGAACTTGCTGTGTTCTCCTGGGAATTTGACATGACGTTTTGGTGCTGAAATTTCTTAGCCTGTGAAAAATGGAGGCCGATCTCTTCTGCATTTCCAGGTGTCCGGTCAGCACTTAACTGTTTTCAAAAGACTTCCAAATTCCACACGAGACGTGCTTGAAAGACACGTATTTCTGACATTGGGAGAGACTGAGCCATCGGGCTGGAGACCCTTCACTACTGGGGCTCAGTAGGGTGGGAGGCATGTGGGGGACGGGCAGCGGGGCACTCCCCTGCACCCTGGCATTGGGCATGCTGGGGAGCTTAGGGCACCCTGTGATTTCGCCACGTGTGTCGGAAAAAGGACCATCAAGGATACGCCTCGAGTGACCTTTGGAGGTCATTTTGCCTAAATGTGGTTGAAGGCAGGAATTGATTTTCAAGCTATAAGTCATCAAGCTTTTAAATATATAAATATATCTATTTCACATTTCCTAAGTAACTTTGTCTTTTATGGTTTATTTGTACTACTTTTGACATAAATCAGTACTTCACCAGCATCGGTTTCTACCAACGCAAGGTATTTTCCTGTTACAGTTGTCCTAGATACATCACGTGTGTGTAGAATAGATGCATAGACCTGAGTGAATTTACTAGGCTGATGTATTTGTTATTCTCTACTCTTTTTATAATTCACAGATGTGAAGTGGGGACAGACAATTGGGTTCAGTGCAATGACGCACCTGTGAAAATCTGCAAATACCCCGTGACAGGCCTTTTTGAAGGGAGGTCTTACATATTCCGCGTGAGGGCAGTCAACAGCGCGGGCATCAGCAGGCCTTCCAGAGTCTCCGAGGCCGTGGCTGCCCTTGACCCCGTAGACCTCAGGAGGTTACAAGGTAGGCTGTGCAGATTTCAAGCTCCAGTCGTGTCTTGGAAACTTGGGACGTTGTCTTCTGTGCTCAGCTGTATGTGAGCCTTAAGAACGTCTCCCGGGGCCAAGCGTGGGGCGGTGATATTTCGTGGTGCCCGTGTGTCCACCGGGGCCGTGTTAGGGGCGGGGCGGGGCGGCCGGGTGGGCGCGTGTGCTTCACCACGAATGCACACTGCCGTCCTCATGCCCCTCCACTGGAATCCAGATCGCTGGGTTCAGAATTAGCCTTTTCTTAGTCCGTTGGTGATGCGATCTCAACACACGCTAAGACTCAGAAGGCTTTGAGATCAGGCCGCTCTGTTTCCGAAGTTTAATTTCCCACGACCCAGATTCCCGAAAGGGAGGGGACGGTGGGCCCCTCAGTCGTGGTTTTAAGTGAGCCTGTATGTGTTCCTTACCCCCCCACCCCTGGTCTTTCTGATCCGGTACAAAGATCTGGGAAGCACTAACTCTTAAGCCTGTTCGGAATACCTACGCTGATTCCTGTAGAGTCGGGAGTATGCTGTAATCGTAACGCGGAGGTGATTTGGATCCCACGCTCGGTTAGGGAAGCTGGGCTTTCTTCAGGAAACCATTGGATGCCAAATTGAGCACCAACCTTTCTCTCTGCAGCGGTCCATTTGGAGGGGGATAAAGAAGTCGTAATGTATCAGGACGACCTTGAGGGTAAGTGGCCTCTCACCGCTTTGGCTCAGCTGGGGATGCAGGGTGGCAGGTAGAGACGAGTGTGATCAGCTGGTCAGCACAGGCTTTACATGAAAACGTAAAACCCGCGGGTCAGGCCTGCGTGCTTACGGCCTGTAGAAGTCAGGAAGCCCAAGCAGGGCAGAGCGAGGAGAGGATTAGAATCCAGGGGTCCTCACGGGGCCTCACTGCTTCCGTGTAGGGTTCACTACGGCGTTCTCCTGGGGGCGTGCAGAGAAGATCAAACTGAATCTGAGCCTTGATCACCGGCTGAGGGTGGGGCCCCTTCTCTCAGACTCCGTTAGTGGAGGACTATTTTAGTCTTTCCTTTTAAGCCAAGATTGTATTTCCAGCATTTTAACCGAAATGGAGTGAGTTCTTGCGGTCGGTATCCCTGGTCCGAAAGTTTGCATTTCCCTCATTTATACTGGATTTTATGAACACTTCTCCTAGATAGTTCTCTCAGAGACAGGGAGGAGGATGAATTTATTAAGGAGGGGAACCTGGCGTTATGAATCACAAAGCCAAAGATCTTATGTGGACTTACAAGGACAGTTCATAGAGAACAATGAAAAACTTAAAAACGAAGCAAGTTGAGTTTGGAGCCTCAGGACACGTACTTTGGAGCGAGCTCTCCTTTGAAATCGCTGTGGTCCAAGCGCTCTGTCCTCAACTGAGGGGTCCTTCGTTGATTTCCATATTTGCCCCCGGATGGTCTCCAGACTTGCAATCTTCTGCACCTAAAATGGTTTTTCTCTAGTATCTCAACACCCAACATCCAGAGGGACGCCCTTTAAGAGTCCTGGCTGAGCCCCACGGGAACATCTGAAGGCTTAGATGAGACCTCCACTTCCAGACATTCTCAGAGATGGGGGGAGATGCCCAGGAAAGCGGTGACAAAAGAAAAACAGTTTAGGGAAGGTTGACTTAACTGTGGCTTCATAAATACCCGATGGAAACATCGCTCTTTGAACAAGTAAAATCTGGTCCTGCTAAGAGTGGAGGAGGGGTTCCTGCAGCACCCCAGCCTGGGTAACGTAGGCGCTTTTGACAGGAGCGAGGAAAAGGAAGTTCTTTTGTTCGCGTCTGGTGGGCGATGGGGTCGGTGAGGAGAGAACCATCTGAGCCATCCTGAGTGGGTGTGTAGGAATTCACATAAAATTGCCCCAAACGAGGAGGCGTTGGCTGCTCACCATGCCTATCAGTGGTGAAATTTGCATTACGTGAAGGTCACCGTGCAAAGCAATGGGAGTAAGAAATAATATAATAAACCTTCCCGTGGCAGGACCCGTGCCCGTCTGCAGAGAACATCTGCCTTTTTACACATAGATACGGACGTGTTGGGTGTAAACGGCCAGCTATTAAGTGCCAAAGAAATAACACAACGTAAGAGACTTCGTTTTCCGGCTGATAAAATGGGAGTTACAGACACCGTGCATCTTATTTCCAACTGGAGTGACGTCACAGACCCCACTTTTCATGCTTCTCATGCTTCCTTTCTTATAAGAAGGCAGGTGCCTTCATTTTGTGTGATGCGCCCTCGAACGTGGCTGTGTTATATCCACACTGTGGCCGGTGTTCCTGAGGCTCTGTTTGTGTGTCTGGCCACGCGGGCCAGGGGCTGAGACGCTCAGACGGGCCATGGTACTCCCGGAGTCCAGCCAGCGGGCGCCAGCTCTCCGGGGTGTGGCCGCACATTGTCCGAGGTCAGGGGCAGGCGGGTCAGAGAAGGCACCCCGGCGCCCCCCTTGCAAATGTCTTAATTACGGTCAGTGCCCCTCTCTGAATGTTGCCCAGCTTTCCCAACCTTTCCTGACTTGCTCGCAAGGCCCACAGTCCATTCTGGGAAGGGCTGACAGGCCTCCCAGCCCAGGCAGATGGTTGCCTTCTGCTAACTGCACACCCGGCGTCCGGGGCGAAGGCACCGTGTGCTCTGAACACGTGCGCCGTCTCGGGCTCTGTCATCCCGGGGATGAAGCTCAGGTTTCACTGACCTGGAGGGGACGTCTGGGCAGCCTGTGGAGGTTGCAGTCTCCCAGGGTGGAGAGAACCAAGTGCAGAATTTGCGATCGGGAGACCAGGGCCTGGGCATCCCAGCTTGCTGACCTGCAGTCACGCAGGAGCGCCGTGGGCTCCAGAGATGCGCAGCCCTGGGCGCGGGGACACCCAGGGTAACCTGGTAACGCGCTTGGGAGTTTCCTGTCCTCTCCGTTTGCTTCTCTCTGCGCCCTCCTCTCGGCTGTTGGGAGTGTGGATAACAGAGGTGGGTTCTGCTCGTGGCCTCTCCTTGTCCCCCTCCCTGGCCCCCCTCTGCTGTCCGTGGCTGACGCCATCAGCACATCCCCAAGGCTCCTGCCGCTGCAGGTCGGCCTGACGCCGAAAGGCTCTGGGACCCAAGCATCTCGCCCCAGCCAGGGGTCCCCTGCTGACACGAACGGGGACTCTTCCTCCTCCCCCAGCATTGGACGAGATGCTTCCCGCTCCGTTTTCTCTGGGCCTGGCAGCTCTGTGCGGGGTCTGAGAACAGTGACACGCTCAGATCTGAAAGCACGTGGATGGCAGCTCTGTGAGCGGGCACTCACACGTCCTTACTGCCTTCACCACCTTCCTTGCCGCCCTCTGTTCCCTGGGCTTGCCTCCCACGTCCTGCGGCACCTTGGACATAAAGCATAAACCAGGCTGCAGCCCTGGGGGCTTGGCACGCGTCACCCGAGGGGAGGTTCCTGTATCTTCTCCCGTCAGGGCTGTGTCCGGATCTCTTCAGGAGGGGACACAGTGCGTGGGTCCCGTCAGGTGTCCGGAGGCCCCGCTCCACCCGGCCTTACTGGCACTTTCCTGGAGAGACTCCCTGAGTCCTTGTTTGAATCCAAGCCCCTTGCCAGGAAGCTCCTAGATCAGGCCACGACACCCTTCTGTGCCGAGTGGCCTGTAAAATGTGTAACAGGACTCCTGGGAAACCAGACCCAGTCTTGTTTGTCCCGTCTCCATGCGGTGGTTCAGTTCCTTGCCGGCTGCACAGTCCCCAGGGCGCAATGGGATATGGAGAAGGGCTCAGACGTGTCCTGGGGACGTTCAAACCGGTTTAATCATGTGCTAATCTAATCGGAAGCTCATAATATTTTGTATCACAGCTACAGAGATTGTGGGTCTGGAAAACCTCCACATCTCATGAAAAGCTCTCTCCAGATATAACGCCCCCGACACCTTCACGTGTGTTAAAGCAAGGGGTGTGTCACAAGCCAGGCACAGCAGACCCCTCCGATCACAAATGTTCCAAACTAGTTATTTGCAAGAGGCTTATTGATATCACTCCAGGATTTTAAACCTGTGGGTATAGGTTCCAGTGCTTGTGAACGTGGCCCGGGCCCCCCTAGGGAGGGAAGAACGACGGGCTATAGAAGGTCGGTGTTCAGATCCAGGGCTGTGAGGGCGAGCAGTACGAGGAAGATAACCCAGAGGACCAGCAGAGCGAGGGTAATCCCCTTCCAGAAGGCTTCCGTATCGCGGAACACAGACCGCGAGCACCTCCTCTGCACGGGTTCCCGGCACCTCTAAAGCTCCACTCTGGTTAAGCACTCTATTTCTTCCGGGTGGATCTTCCCGCCTCCCCTTCCAGCAGAACTCTGGAAGATTTTTGGATTAGATTCTTTTTTTTTTTTTTTTTTTAATGAGCTGGCTTATGTTAGAAACAAAACTAATTAGGTGATCTTAAGCAGTGCATTAGACTTGGCTGGGAAAAATAGTTTGCTTACCGTCCCCAAATAGAAGCGAAGCAGAGGACGTCACTGATAGGGCAGATCTTTGGTGCCTGGGAATGTACCCCGGGGACCGCGCTCCCACGATGGGCTCCGGCGAACGGGGGGACATGGGGCACACCCAGCACTAACTGAGTTCATCACTCCTGCAGGCGACGTGCAGATCCCAGGGCCGCCCACCAACGTGCACGCCTCAGAGATCAGCAGGACGTATGTGGTCCTCAGCTGGGACCCGCCTACTCCCCGCGGCAAGGAGCCGCTGATGTATTTCATCGAGAAGGTACCGTGTGTTGTAAACCCTCACATTGTGCTGTTCAATGGGTTGCGCCCTGAGGGCGCCAGGGCGCCGGCTGTGCTGTGAGTACGTGGCCAGCCCGGCCGTGCAAGTGGGAATCAGGGGACTGCGTCTGGGGTCTGGGTTTGCTGCCTTCCTGTGAGTGAGCGGCCCCACCCCCACGAAGGCACCGAAATGGGGGATCTGTATGTTTTCTTCCTGCCGACGCAGTCTAGCTCCCACGTCTCACTCGAGGACGAGTGAGACGTGGGCAGGAGGGTAGTTTGCTGCTGCTCTGCATTTGTTCAGAGGTCGCGTGGCCACTTGGTGGCGGTCTTGTACAGGGATTCACACTGCAGCTGGCCGGGAGAGCCAGTTCTTGTCTGGAGGGCTCTAGGTCTGGACGCAGAGAGAAGTAGCTGTGTATTGCAGCCCTGCACACGCACGCACACACACTCATAAATGCACACACATATGCACATGCACACACCCATACACACTCACACACATATGCACACACATGCGCACACACTCATACAAACATGCACACATGTGAGCACACACTCATACACGTATGCACACACTCATAAATGTGCACACACATGCACACATGCATACACCCATACGCATATACACACACTCATACATGTGCACAAGCACACATGCGCACATTTGCACACACACGAACACATACATGCACACACACGCACACACGTACACACTCATACATGTACACAAGCACACATAGGCACACACATGCACACACTCAGACACACATGTGCACACACTCATACACGCACACATATGGGCACATGCACAGTCATACACGCACACGCATATGCATACATGTGCACACACATACAAACACGCACACACGTGAGCACACATACACGTATGCACACACTCATAAATGTGGACACACATGCATACACCCATATGCATATGCACACGCACACACACTCATACATGTGCACAAGCACACACACATTTGCACACACACGAACACACATACACACACACGTACACACTCATACATGTACACAGGCACACATAGGCACACACATGCACACACTCAGACACATGCGCACACACGCACACACGGGCACATGCGCACACTCATACATGCACACACATGCACACACGTGCACACATGCATGCACTTGCACACATGCGCACACAGTCACACACATGCACACACACACTCATACATGCACACATGCATGCACTTGCACACATGCACACACAGTCGCACACACACGTGCACACGTCTAACCAACAACTCCCAAACCGCGACACCCTTACCGCATGCTATGATGCGCTCTGGCTTTGGTCTGTCCCGTAGCACTGGACACAGCTTTTGACCCCTTCACGGGCTCAGTGACCTGCTAGTGGGCTGTGGGCCATATTGAGAAAAATCGCTGTGGTCCAGATCCCGTGGCTGGTTTTGTGACCCTCCACTTACGCCACAGTGTGGTGTGGAGCGCGCCGTTTATGGCACACGGGACAGAGCAAGTAACAGGTGCGTGCGGCACAGGAACGGCACGTGGTACAAGTAGAGGAAGCAGACGCGGGAATGAAGTGAGCGCTATTTCAGCCTCCAGGGCGTGGACGGACCCCGTGGCCCTCACCGCTGGTCTGCGGGGCCGCCTTACGTGGCGGCTGACCCTGCAGTGCTGCAGGGCGAAGTGTTCAGGGCCCGACGGCATGCGCCGGGGGCCCGGGGAGCAGCGTGAGGCCCCCGGGAGGGGCCGGAGCTGGGCCACACTGAGCGTGGGCTCCTGGCGGGCGGTCCACCCCCAGCCCGTCTGAGGTGGTCTTGTGGTGACTTCATTCCTGTCAAGGCCCAGAAGGAAGCGCAGGAATACGGATTCTTCTTTCCCGCTTTATGCCGACACCAAGAGTGGGGGGTGGCAGCCCGGCACCCAGACGCCGAGCGGGTGGCCTGCCGCATCACCCGGAGCGGAGTTTCAGCGCGATTGCGCCTCTGCTGGGTAGCTCCCGGACGGCTCCCGGGCCGTTCCCTCCGTGTCGACGCCCGTGGTTCAGCGGCTAGTGGCCGGTCATTTCTGACGCCCATGGTTCAGCGGCTAGTGGCCGCTTCAGTGGCTAGTCTGCCTGAGGTGAAGCTGGCGGTGCCCCGAGTGCTCTCCTGCTCCAGACGCATGCCCTGGGGGCCCTGCTCCGGGCACCCGGACCTACACACATCCTTCCAGCCTCCACCGAAGGATGAGCAGCTCCCGACTTAGCTCTGGCTCCCGGGCCTTTCTTGGGCTTCTAGAAGCTTGGCCGTAAGCCCCTTGTATTTCCTCCCTCCTCCCTGTCGTCATTCCTCCAACGCGAGGCTCCTCCTCTCTGCTCGGGCCCAGCTGAGTGTCAGACGGGGGCGCGTGGGGGCCTCCAACTGCGGGTGCCTGCACCAGCCCCTAGACGGTGACTTCGCTCCTGCTGAAATGAGAGACAGCTTTCAATGTGACTCTGACTTCTAGAAGCCCGGGGTCATTTGAAATGCTTTCACTGTTCTTGGGAGCCTTTCCAAGGGTCACCGTGCACGTGCTTTTGCTGCCTCAGGATCCCTTCAGGAAGGGGGATCTTTCTCTATAGGAAACAATTAAGTGAAACTTGTAACTGAAGTTTAAAAAAATAATTATCAGTGATGAGAAAATCAAATGACAAAAACGAAACCTGCAGTATGGGAAGTTTGGGAAATACAGAGACATTATATAGAATAAAATGAAAATCACTGGTAACTCCATCATTTGAAATAGTCATTATGCTTTAGAAAGTATTTATTTTTGAGAAAGAGAGAGAGAGAGAGAGAGAGAGAGAAAGGGAGGGAGAGAAGGAGGGAGAGAGTGAGTGGGGGAAGGCAGAGAGGGTGACACAGAATCCGATGCAGGCTCCAGGCTCTGAGCCGTCAGCACAGAGCCTGATGCAGGGCTCGAACTCATAGACCACGAGATCATGACCTGAGCCGAAGTTGGACACTTAATTGACAGAGCCCCCGGGCACCCCTGAAATAGTCATGATGAACGTGTGATACATATATTAAGAGTCTTTTTCTCTATAGTCTTTTGTATACTTTATATGTCATCAGTACAGTTGGCATCCTGTGTTACATTTAGCAAAACAGTCGCTCTCCTCTGATTGAGGATTTTTATAAGGTAGCCTAAGTGACTACGTTCTCCAATGTACGGATGTATCATAGCGCGTCTTACGTTGCTGCTGGTTAGGTAGATTGCTGTTACTACGATAATAGTCGCAAAATACTGTACATTTTAAATTGAAATGTGACCAGTTGAGTTACGGTAGAATTTTATGAATATCTTAAATTATCTTTAATTCTTTACAGTTCATCCCACTTTACTAAAACTACAACCTATGTGTTAATTCCTTGAAGTTTATTTGCTTTCACGTAAAGCTTTTTACTGCTGAGCATTTCCAACTTGGGGTAATTTCTTACCTACTTTTCCTGGTTGAATTCCCTTTTCGCGTGATTCAGGAAAGGTTTACTGATGGCCCAGGATGCGCTCTACCCCCGGACGTCCCTGGAGATTAGTTTGGCTAGCTAAAGCAGAATGGTTCCGTCAGCATGTGTTTGGGCAGTTCTTGGCTTCCTTTGGCGAATCCCATGTCTCTTCACAGTCGGTGGTCGGGAGCGGGAGCTGGCAGCGGGTCAACGCCCAGACGGCCGTGCGGTCCCCTCGCTACGCCGTCTTTGACCTTGCTGAAGGGAAGCCATACGTGTTCCGGGTTTTGTCAGCCAACAAACATGGCCTGAGCGAACCATCGGAGATCACCGCCCCCATTCAGGCCCAGGATATGATTGGTGAGTACGGTCATGTCCATGAGTGACCACAGCTGGGGACGGGCCCTGAGTCACTGACATCAGAGGCTATCATGTTGTGTTGAAAAAGACAATTCATGTTGTACGGGAGTTAAAATTCAAGCTGTCTTAAAATTTCATTTTACAGGAGACAGAGATCTCTTTGCCCTGTGTTGGTTGGTACTCAACATTTCTCCAAAGTTCTGTCTTATTTTAAGTTTACTTATTTATTTTGAGAGACTGAAAGAGAGCTTGTGAGTAGGGGAGAGGCAGAGAGAGAGGGAAAGAGAGAATCCCAAGCAGGCTCTGTCCTGTCAGCACAGAGCCCGATTTGGGGCTCGAACTCCTAAACTATGAGATCATGACCTGAGCCAAAGTCAAGAGTCGGATGCTTAACCGACTGAGCTGCCCAGGTGCCCCTCCGTCTTATTTTCATCGAACTAATAAATGGGTTAGAAATATTTTTAGGCATTGGCCACCTTTTTAAAGACCCTGAACACACCGGAACTCCTTGCCCGTATGGCTTCAAGTTCCCTCTTGGAAGATGTCAAGTAGGAGTTACAGAAATTCTGAATTGCACCGGTGAGAAAAATCTATGGTCAAGTCACGATTAGATTTGGAATCCCGTCAAGTTTCTGATCAATCTGATAGAAGTGTGTCTTGTTTTCTTAAAATCAGTCATTTCACCCTCCAGAAATTGTTAACTACCCTGTTAGCCAAAGTGTGTGTGTCATCAGAATATGCTTTTTTTTTTATTAAGTTTTATTTATTGAGAGAGAGAGAGAGAATGAGAACCAGCAGGGAGGGGCAGAGAGGGAGACAGAGAATCCCAAGCAGGCTCAGCGCTGTCAGCACAGAGCCTGATGTGGGGCTCAATCTCATGAACCGTGAGATCATGACCTGAGCTGAAACCAAGAGTTGGACACTCAACCGGTTAAGCCCCCCAGGCGCCCCCGAACGTGATTTTCAACTTTTCTGGTGGGGGTATGGGAGATTCGGTGGTTGTAATTCCTTTGTGAGTTGGGTAGGACTTGGGAGGACGGAGGAATGTCCGGCACCTTCTGGCTCCCCGGGTGGCAGCCTGCCCCCCACTTCCCTCCGTGTGCAGATTTCAGGTCGTCCTTCCCTGTGGACACAAAGGCTCAAGGGTCTGTGGTACAGCTTCCAAAACTCTGATACCGTGTCCCGTCTGTCACCGTGTCTCCCCTGCACAGCCGTGCCTTCTGCCCCTGGCCGGGTGCTGGCGTCACGGAACACGAAGACGTCGGTGGTCGTGCGGTGGGACAGACCCAAGCAGGAAGACGATCTCCTCGGCTACTATGTGGACTGCTCCGTGGCGGGGTCCAACGTCTGGGAGCCGTGCAATCACAAGCCCATTGGCTACAACAGGTGTGGCCCTGCGGGGGCCCCAGAACTGCCGTGTGAGGGGACAGAGTAGGAGACGCAAAACCAGACAGGAGCCGCTCAGGCTCAGAGCGGTCCACGCCGTGGTGCCCACACCCATGAGCCTCTACACAAAGGTCTGTTTCATACGCCCACGTAAGGGGCGCAGGACTCCAGAGCTGACAGGCTGCTCGGGTCCCCAGGCTCGTGCCTGAAACGATTAGTGTGTTCATGACAGAGGAGGCTCCCGAACCTTGGCTCTCCCGACACGGGAGCAGTTAAGGCTTCCCTTCCAGCGGGAAAGTTACAGTCGCAACCGCGACCTGCGAGGCGTTTTGTTTTTCCGTGTTGATTTTTCGAACTTTTAAAATTGCTTCATTCGCGTAAGTGAGAGCCCGCACTCTACCACCGATTGAGACAAAGCTGGGGGACGTCCCATCTCTGGTGCAGGGGACCTGGGCCCCTCCTGCCGTGGGAGGGAGCGTCTTCACTCCGGCATCGACGCACTCCCCTTTCCTGCCAAGGGTGCAGAATATCAGACCCTGTTAGGCCCTCTCCAGGATGTGCTTCTCCAGAAAACAGAGGCAGCTGTCCGGCTCTGCACCATGGACGGGCGGTCAGTGGTGGCTCGGCCGTCTTTCCCGTTTCAGTCTTCTTAAGAAAGTAATAGATTGGAAAAGGCCGTGGCTGCAAAAGAAGAGATGCGACTGAGAGCGTTGGTTAGATGTTATTTAGAGTTCACGGGCGGCAAATGCAGAAAGAGATCTCAGAACAAAGAAGTGAAAATAGCATTCTCAGGCCGGAGTTTTGTAGAAGGTCACAGCACGTTCACAGGCGCGGTGAGGCAAGCGGTGACCGCTTACGCGGACCGGGCAGAGCGCCGGCCTGTGCGGGGCGACCCAGATCCTCCCGTGCCGTTTCCCGGGTGACTCTTGCCAGGGGTGCTGGAGGAAGGGGCCGATGTCCCGTTTCACAGATGGGCTAGCAGCCTCACCAAGGGGGAGGCACGTGACTAGGGGCCCACATCTGTTGCGTGTGGAGGCCGGTGTTCGAGCCTCGTCTGATTAGGGTCCCTTCCGTGTCCAGAATGCTTCTGCTTCTAAGCCTTTCACACGTGGGTTCTTTAGATGAGGACTCGAATGCTGTTTCGTGATAGACGTGTGATTCAGACAGAACCTGGTAACTGGGGAAGTGAAGGGGAGGGGGGCGCAGAGCACGTGGGCGACACGGAGGAAGAGGGGCGCTTAGGATCTGAGGGGCTTGCTTTCCGTGCCCCCAGACCTGTGCCCCTCCAGCTTCTGGCGTAGCGAGGCGTCACGCCGCCTTCCTTCCTGACCCCGCGTGCTGGTTTGCATCAGAAAGCTAAAACTGACAGCGCGAACCCATGTATACCGTGTGCACACAACTTGACTCAGAGTAACGTTCCTTCTCGTCCCCCGTGGAAAAAATGTTGGCGTGTCCCCCACGATTTGTACTTGTGCTGCGGGAGAGAGAAAAACGGTTCAGCCACGTAGTCATGCCCCTGACTGGTGTCTCCCTCAGGTTCGTGGTGCACGGCCTGACCACCGGTGAGCAGTACGTGTTCCGGGTGAAGGCGGTGAATGCCGTCGGCACAAGTGAAAACTCTCAGGAGTCGGACGTCATCAAGGTCCAGGCCGCTCTCAGTGAGTAACCCGCGGGCTTACTTACGATTTCTGACGATACGCAGTGTTATGGAACTTCCGAGGAATGTCGGGTCCGATAACAGTTAGGTGGGAAATAGAGAAAAAAAAAAAGAAAGAAAAGAGAAAAATCAGTTACTCTTTTGTTTCAAGGCCACTATTCTAATCTGTCAGTTTTTCCCGGGAAGGACTTCCAAACGTTACCATTTTCCTCTTCGAGTCCTTTCTACTAAACGAAAAGCAATCGTCTACATTTTTATTCTGTGATGAGAACGGATCTTTCCCGGGTCACCTGTGTCTCAGGTGACAGAGGACGGCTGGGCGTAGGTCACCCAGAGTTGAGGGTGGGGGAGCAGAGACGTGTCCCTCTTCAACCCGGTAGGAAAAGATGGTCCATTTCCAAATGGGTTCAGAAGGAAAATACAAATTTGTGCTCACTTGAGTGATTCTGGCGTCTGTGACGTTCATCGTCTCTGGTCACGGGGGGCACAGGTGTCATTCATGGATGTGATGAGACGGCTCCTCGAGGCTTTCCCCAGAGGAGGGGGAGGAATCTCATATTTCAGCCATCCGGGCCAGATTTCAATAATTTATCGCCCTTGTATTATTGAAATATTGGAAGATGTCTGTGTGCCCGTGTTATTTATCGGGGGATGTGTTTAGAAATAGCGATAAATACATACGATGGACGCGTCCTCTCTTCAAAGGAAGAGATGAAAACACACAATGATGGGTCGAGTCTGGGCGCCACCCCCCCAGCTGCCGCCTGCCCCCCCTTACCCCAGTGCAGGAGCCGCCCCGCGGGGCACGGGGGGGCCCAGGCCGACTCTGGGGTAACCCTCCCGCCCTGTGTCCCTGCAGCTGTCCCCTCGCATCCGTACGGGGTCACGCTTCTGAACTGCGACGGCCACTCCATGACGCTGGGCTGGAAGGTGCCCAGGTTCAGCGGCGGGGCCCCCATCCTGGGTTACTACGTGGACAAGCGCGAGGCTCAGCATAAGAACTGGCATGAGGTCAACTCTTCGCCTGTGAAGGAGAGGATCCTGACGGTTGGTTCTTCCGGGTTCACGGGTCTCCGCTCTGCTTTCGCGTCCCGGGCAGAGTCCTTCCTTCGGCGACTCAGACACTAGATCACGTGACGCAGAAGCAAAAGCGGGTTAAGAAAAGTTCGCGGTCTCCTGAGATCCTGTATCTCTACAACTGGGCCTTAGGAAGCATTTTGTCCTGTGAAGCAGGAGCAGGTGGAGAGGCAAGGGGGCGGGCGGGGGAGGGGGGGTTAGGGTCACCACCACGGCCGGCTCCAGGCCCCGAGCTTGTCGCCGCAGCGAGCTGCCGCGGGGATGTGAGGTTTGCGCCCAGCAGGTGTCAGTCAGGGAGTCCCCCTGCCCCCCGGCTTCTTTGTCGCGGTTTTCCTGAGCAAGGCTGCGTGCCCGCCCCCGAGTGAGTCACTTGTCCAAACGCGTGTTCTGTTCGAGGAGAGAGTGGGAAGGCCGTGGGTTTGGAGGAAGGAAGATCCGGGACCGAATCCAGACACAAACCCTCAGCAGCTCGTAGGCTTTCTCTTCTGCCCTCTGACATTCCCACCCCTCGTTTGCACAGTGTAGGTCACAGGCTTGTGTGTGTGAATGTGTGTGCACGCGTGTGTATGTGAGTGTGTGTGCACAGTGCAGACACACGTGAGCATGCACACGTGTGCCTGTGTGTGCACGTGAGCATATGAATGTGTACGTGTATTTGTGAATGGGTATGAGTGCACACGTGTGTGTGCACATGTGTTCACGTGTGTATGAGAAAAGCATTTACTTAAAAAAATTTTTTTTAATGTTTATTTACCTTTGAGAGAGAGAGAGAGAGAGAGGGAGACGTAATGAGCAGGTGGGTGGGGGCAGAGAGACAGAGACCCAGAATCCGAAGCAGGCTCCAGGCTCTGAGCTGTCGGCCCAGAGCTGGACGCAGGGCCTGAACCCATGAACCGTGAGATCATGACCTGAGCCGAAGTCGGACGCTTCACCGACTGAGCCACCCAGGCGCCCGAGGCCGTTGAACTTTAAACGCACTCGCTTTGCAGGTCATCTGTTTTTAGAGACAGTATTGTCTGGAAACTGCCAGACAGCGCTAAGGGTCCTGGTCAAGGCCTTCCCCTCACGTTTGGGTATAGACCCTCGTGTGGCTGAGGTCCCGACCGAAGGGCCTCCAGGTGGTATGCTGGGGACGGTGACGGGTTGCCCGGTGTCACAGAGTGAGGCCCTGGTCTGGCAGGGAGGCCTCAGGTCCCCAGCCTGTGGCGGCCAATGTGCCGGCATTCACAGAAGGGACGGGGGCTTGAGGGCAGGCCCCTCTGCTCTGCTGTTCGCTTGCCTCTGTGCCTTCGTGTCTCCAAGCCCCCGGAGCCCTATCTGCCGGTGGTGGGGGGGGGGTCATCACACTGCCCCTGTAGGCGAGGTTATGCAAAGAAGGAACAGGGCAAAGCAGGTGAGGTCCCCTGGAACGGCCACATGCGGCAGGGGCATCCGCAGCCCTCCCTGACATCACTGCACAGTTTACTGACGTGGCCCCTCCCTCGGGGTTCATTCGCGAGTCAGTCGTGAACGGACTGCAACGCAACGCTTATTTCTTGCGTTAACTTGAATAATCCGCGCAGGTGGATGGCTTGACAGAAGGCTCACTCTATGAGTTCAAAATCGCGGCCGTCAACCTGGCGGGGATCGGGCAGCCGTCGGACCCCAGCGAGCTCTTCAAGTGTGAGGCGTGGACCATGCCTGAGCCTGGTACGAGTCCCCTCTGGGGCCCCGAGTGCCCTGTGCACGCATGGGGCTGGCCAGGGGGCGGGCGCTGCGGCGGACAGGTTTCCTGCGTGGGCGTGGGTAACACGCGTGCCCCACCTGGGTGCACCTGCTCTGTCTGTGAGACAGGCTGCTGGTCCTGAGCAGCGATGTGGGCTCACGAGCCATCGCGAGGGTGGCCGCAGTGCCCCCCGTGCCCCATGCGCGGCTGTGGGGCCGGCCGGCCGCCCCCCACTCCCCCCTCCACGCTCCTCCCGGACGTTCTCGGACAAACGCCGATAGAGACATTCAGTAGGCAGATTAGCGACGACCGTGGTGTGAAAAAGTAGTGTTTCCCTGGGGCGGCGGGTGTGCTGTGCGGCCGGCGTGTGCATGCATGGGCACGGGGTATGTTCCACTTTGCAGGTCCTGCCTATGATCTGACGTTCTGTGAGGTCAGGGACACGTCGCTGGTCATGCTCTGGAAGGCGCCCATGTACACGGGCAACAGCCCCATTTCTGGGTATTTTGTGGACTATAAGGAGGAGGATTCTGGAGAATGGAGCACCGTGAACGAGGCAGCAACCGCCAACCGTTACTTAAAGGTGACCGTGTTCCTCCGCTCGCTCGCTGCCTCGCGGGGAGGGTGACTTTGGTCCCGCCGCGGACGGGCTCCGAGCCACCAGGCGGCCGCCCGCATAGCTCGGTGCCACCGTGCACGGTCTCCACTACTGGTTTTTTGCGCTCCAGGCCTTGGAGTTCGTCCGAATAATTCAGGATCGCTCACAGAGGTCTGCCCAAGAAGCACACGCACAGCTTTAGTACATTTCACAAGATTGCACTGTTCTTGCGCCACATGTTTCTATTTTTAGCACCTACGGTTTGCCCATCACTGGGGGCAGTTGTGACCCTGGTCTTTGGAGCAGGAGGCCACCTGGCTGGTTTGTTCCCCAGCTGCCCTCACCCAGGGGTTTTTGTCGCTTGACCGGGGTCTCCGTGGCGTGGCACGTACACGCCTGTACGTAAAGACCACACCTGAGTTGTGTCCCCGGCTGCACCTTCAGATGCGTAAATTGGCATCAGCCTCTGGGAAGCAAGCCGACAGCGTAAAACAAGATCGGGTTCTTCTGAATGAACCGATCAGCTTCTAAGGATCTAGCAAAACAAATGACTTAGGTATACTTTACTTACCAGTGCGGATTGCGGCGCGGTACACATTACCTCCGTATGTGCGAGGGGAAAATGATTTAATCTTCATGCCTCCAAGTGATGGGATATCTTGCGCAGTTAGCACTCACCGTGAAAATAATATTTCGTCCCATAGAATCGTGTTAAGTATGAACCTCAGGTTGCAAACTGGAGGTGTGATTTTAATTCTGCTTTGAAACATGCAGAGAAAAAAGAAACAACGTAGCAACATTGAAGAGTGAGTGTTTGCTCTTGCAAAGTAAGGCTGGGAGTGACGGTCAGCCTGTCTCACCTCTGGCCTTCCTCCTTCCTTGTGTGCAACCGTTCTAGCTGGAAAATGAATTGCTTTTTTAAAAAGCAGGTTCACGGTAAAATGTGAAAAGTATAAAGTCTGTGTCATTTGTCGACTGACATGGGGTATTTTCTCTGTCTTCCCAAGGTCTGTAGCCTGCACCAGGGTAAGACCTATGTCTTCAGGGTCCGGGCCGTGAACGCCAGTGGGGTGGGAAGGCCGTCGGACACGTCTGAGCCGGTGCTGGTGGAGGCCAGACCAGGTGAGACTGGAGCGCGTAGCGACGCGAGGCGGTGGCCGGGCTGCGGGAGGAGGGGCGCGCGCTCTGTGTCCGCGGGAGCGCGGCGACGGCTGGGTCCCGTCGCGATGCTGGAGCAGCTGAGTGGCAGACGGGAGCGCGTGTGTCCAGCCAGCCCCGTGCCCTGGCGGACCCTTGGGTCAGGGTGGGGTGCCCCAGGCCACGTGGCAGAGTCAGTGGCAGCTTTACGGGGAGGAGGACCGCAACCGGCGGGGATGACGGTGGTCTTCGTTTCACTGCGGCCTCTGGACCAGGAGCTCATGAAGCCGTTGGTACTGCTCGCGGTTCCAAGTAGCCAAAGGCCCGTGGAGGTGACCTCTGAGGACGAGGTCGGCGCACAGGGCACGTGGGGAAGGAGTGTGCTCGAGCCGCAGACGGGGGGGTCGGCGGTTCCCCTCCCCGGGGCTGGCTTCATTTCCTTCTGCCACCCGGCGTTCCGTGCCTCTCTGCCTTCTCGGAAACCGGTGATCTATTCGTACCTGCCCAGGCTGACGTGTCCCTGGTTCCCGAGGGGCCGACTCGGACTGGCCTGCGATGGGCCGGGTGTCCACCTGCTCCCAGAGTAGCCAGAAGTCCCCCCCCACTGCCCCTCAGGGAAGGAGAGCAGGGGGGGGGGGCGTGTGTGCCCACGGCTGCCCGGGCCCCTAGCAGGGGTGAGGGGCCAGATCTCAGAGAGAGGAAGGGTCTTCCTGGCCGACACACTCTCCGCGGCGGGACTGGACGCAGAGAGGGGAATGGGCGGAACGCCCAGCGTGCTCTGCCCTCTGCTCCCGCGGTGGTTTGCCCTCCGACGGGTCCGACTCAGCGTCCTCGGCGACCGTGGAGAGCAACCTGATGAGTCGGGGTAAAAGGAGCCACCCCTCCAAAAAAAGAATCGTAAGGCGTCTAGTTGCGTCCTCGCCCTTCAGGCACGAAGGAGATCAGTGCGGGTGTGGACGAGGAAGGAAACATCTACCTGAGCTTTGACTGCCAAGAAATGACAGACGCCTCCCAGTTCACTTGGTGCAAAGCCTACGAGGAGGTCGGAGACGACGGGAAGTTTAGGATCGAGACGGTGGGAGACCAGTAAGTCCGCTTTGGAGCTGGCCGCTGGGACTCCGGGGGACCGTCACAAACGGTAACGTTTCCTATGCCTCTTCCCTTTCAGCTCGAAGCTGTACTTCAAAAAGCCGGATAAAGAGGATTTAGGGACGTACTCCGTGTCCGTAAGCGACACCGACGGAGTGTCCTCCAGTTTTGTGTTGGATGAAGAAGGTAAGGTCCACGTGACGTGGGCTCGCCTGGCTCGGTGTGTGACGCTTGGAAAGATTGACGGCAACACAGGAAGGACTCGCTTAGGGAAAGGGCGTGTGCCGGGGGGAGGCTGGGGTGCGGGACATTTACAGAAGCAAACCTACCGTGGGACTGAGGAGACTCTGGAGCTTGTAGTCCGTCCGCCGCGTAAATCACCGGCCCAGGACCTGCTGCCTTTATAGCTTCCCCTTGTGCCTTTTCTTCTCAAGTTTATTTATTTCGAGAGAGAGACAGAGGGAGTGAGCAGGGGAGGGGCAGAGAGAGGGAGAGAGAGAAACCCAAGCGGGCTCCGCGCTGTCAGCACAGAGCCCGATGCGGGGCTCGGACCCACCAACTGAGATCACGACCTGAGCCGAGACCAAGAGTCAGATGCTCAGCCACCTGAGCCCTCCAGGCGGCCCCCGCTTCCCCCTTGTGCTTTTAACGTTGGGTTTTGCTACATTTCGGAGGCTTGCAAGCAGGGAGGGGCATATTAGCAGGTAAGTCCGTGAGATTGATGCAGGGGACACGTACGGAAGACGCCCCCTTCCCTCCCAACATTGAATAATCAGGACGATAAAAGAAAACATGCATTTTCTGCGTGTGAAATAGGGTCTAGCCAGCAGAGTCAACCTCTCATGCTCTCCTAGGAGTAGGAGACCGAAGGAGGAAATGAGCAAAGTCTGTTCGGGCCACGGGGCTCGGGGAAGGTGGTCTCAGGTGGGCTCACACACCCGACTCCGCTAGGCAAACGAGGGAGCCTCGGGAGGCGGATTCTTGTGCCGCCTGGGCTTCGGTCTGTTTGTGTCCAGCCCTTGTCCGCCGTACGTGCAGGTCAAGGTCAGCCTTACCGGGATGTGGGGTGAACCGTGCAGTTCCAGACAGGTTTCTTCAGGTCCTTGAAGCTTCTGAGTCCCTCCGAGCCCTCTATTAAAATGCCTCTCGTGCCTGATGAGCAGACCGTGCGGCCACCCGTGGCGTGGTGGCCGGAGGCAGTGCGGTCCCGAGGCAAGCTGACCTAGAGTGGCCGTCCGGTGCGGGTAGGTGGGAGCGGCCTGGGCCCCCGCCGGGAGGCGCCCCCTGCCCCTGACGTCAGGCCCCTGCGTGTCCAGTGCAGGTGCTGGGAAGCCTGGTGAAGCAAATGCACATTTCACCAGACTGAGCAGGACTCCAGCGGGGGGCTCTGCACAGCGTCTGCGTGTGGGGTCCTCGCTCAGTGTGCCCGTGTCCAGAGACGGGCACATCCACAATCTGCTCCAGTGCCTTTTAGGCTGCCTTTTCTGACCCAACTCAGTGGTCCTCAAACCATTCAGGCTGCAAACACCCCTAGGTAACCCTGAAGAGTGGTCTGTACCCCCTCGGCACCATCGCTAAGCTTCTAGATGGCGTCTTTTATTTTATTTTTTAAAATTTTTTAACGTTTTATTTATTTGTGAGACAGGGAGAGACAGAGCATGAACGGGGGAGGGTCAGAGAGAGGGAGACACAGAATCTGAAACAGGCTCCAGGCTCTGAGCTCTCAGCACAGAGCCCAACGCGGGGCTCGAACTCACGGACCGCGAGATCGTGACCTGAGCCGAAGTCGGCCGCTTAACCCACTGAGCCACCCAGGCGCCCCTCCTTTTAAATAGTTGAGAACGATGCGCATTTACAGCGTGTTCTGTAACGTATGTGGACTTTGGACGTCTGTCTTGTGGATGAAGCTGCAGGTTTTGCCCATTTGATTTACGGTGATTCCTACCCTTAGACCTCATCGGGAAGCCAGGCCAGCCGTCCAGTCAGGAGCAGTCTGACTTCATTGTTGAGTTCAAATCAGCGTGTTCACACGTGCCTTCGTGACCACGGCTGCCTTTCTCAATTCTCATTGAGGAGGAAGGAGAGAAGGAAGGAAGGAAGCAGGGAAGAAATGGCTGAGAACCTTCAGGGTTTCTTAGCTTGTCCTTGAGACTCAGGAGTGATGCATTTTTGTTCTTGTTAACTTGTGGCAATAATACATCACAGTGAAATCGTGGCGGGGGGGGGGGGGCGAAGCATTTGGAAGAAGGCCATCTTGCAGGGGGAAGAAAATCACAGACCACCCACCTGTCCCCAGCCTGCCGGATCCACGTTAGGATCCTATGGAGTTAGAGGGTCTGGAAATGGATCTCTGTAAACCTCCCCTCTGCAAGCCGCCCCCACCCCAAACCCGCTGTCCCCAAGGCTCCGCCCTCACACACCCCACCGCCCGTCGGGACCGGGTTATTAAATGGTGAGGATCTCAGCCGAAGAGAGTGTTCGAAGGTGGCTTACCTCCGACTTGTGCTTTCGCTTCTGGTTCACATGTCTTACGCCACCCCAGATTAAATCTCGGTGATGTCCCATCTCCGCTCGATTGTTTATAAACTTCTGAATGTACAGGGCAAAACCGACACGAGTATTTTTCTTAATTTTAGAGCTTGAACGTCTGATGGCCCTGAGCAACGAAATCAAAAATCCCAGTAAGTGAGCCCGGGACCCTGCAGGCTGACGCAACCGGGGGAGAGGGGCGTGTTTGTTGCCGCACGGAGCTCACGGAGGAGCTCTTTGGGGCAGAGCGCCTTCATTTCACACTCCCAGCTTA
Source organism: Felis catus (assembly GCF_018350175.1). Taxonomy (NCBI): domain Eukaryota; kingdom Metazoa; phylum Chordata; class Mammalia; order Carnivora; family Felidae; genus Felis; species Felis catus. Next base: position 1,868,427 of record NC_058371.1, read on the forward strand.
CAGGCGTGTCCCCTGCATATTTAAAAAAAAAACGAATTGGTACTGTAACTCGTAGAAATTTTTATTGCATAGAGAGTGGTTAGAATTTGGGGCTTAGCATAGCTGTTCCTAATCCAAGTGAGTCAGTCAGATGGCACCTTGGGTGATTGAGTTACACTGAATACACAGATCCATACATTGGCAGCCGTCGGATCAGCCAGGAAAGCGAGGCTGTGCCGACGGGCACACAAAGCTCGCACGGCACGCCTTTAACCACAGCAGGCTAACGAGGGGTTTGTTTTTATTTTGGGTTTTCATAATCCAATTCAGTACTCCTGGGCTTCACGCTCGCAAAAAATGTAATAACTGGGATTGATATTTTCCACCAATATGTAGCAATTTTTCTCATAAGGATTCATGCATTATTGACTCTGATTTCTTTTCTTCCTGTAGCAATTCCTTTGAAATCAGAATTAGCTTATGAGATTTTTGATAAGGGCCAGGTTCGCTTCTGGCTCCAGGCTGAGCACTTATCACCAGATGCCAGCTACCGATTTATTATTAACGACAGAGAAGTCTCCGACAGCGAGGTGAGTTCATGTGTGAGTGATCTGGGGCTTTGAAGAGGGCCAGGTTTTACTTCAGTAGGTCAGTTGCTTAAAGTCAGTGTTCTGTGTTTGAGCGGTAGAATTTGGGGTGTAGCGGGTTGGTGAGATGCCTGTGTGATGGCTGATTCTTGGGATGTTCAGAGATTGGCCTGGGCCAGAGAAGAGATCGGAAGCCCTCTGAATCCCAGCCTGCCAGCATTAAAAAAAATGACACTATGTTTTAGAGACGTTGAGCTTGTTTTTTTTTTTTTTTTTTAATTTGTGGATGTTTTTTTATTTTTGAGAGAGAACGAGACAGAGTGTGAGCAGGGGAGGGGCAGAGAGAGGGAGACACAGAATCCGAAGCAGGCTGCAGGCTCCGAGCTCTCAGCACAGAGCCGGACACGGGGCTCGAACCCACGAACTGCGAGATCATGACCTGAGCCGAGGTTGGACAGTTGACCGACTGAGCCACCCAGGCACCCCCCCCCCCCCCCCGGAGACGCTGAGCCTGGTTTTATCAAAAGGTCCAGGTGACACGAGGGACGTGGGAATATCCCTGATGGATAGGTGTATTTATTCTCATCGTGGTTTTGAAGGCATGCATTTTGCAACATGGCCGGCGGGCCCCCCTCCCACGGAGAACTTCCCGTATCAGGCACCTCCTGGCAAATCGGTTTCTGCACCTTCCCTGAACTTTTAGGCTGCTCTCTGTTATGGCAGATCTGGGCAAAGACCAGCGGAATCGCCAACAATGTGTCGCGTGCTGGGATTCAAACGCTTTTACCGTTGTTCGCTTTTCATTGTGTGCAACGAATCCTACAGTTACTCTAAATATTCCTTTTCTGGCTGTGGAACCTTGATTACGTTTCGACGTATGTCTTCTTGTCTAGTAACTATAGTGCGCCTGGAGATCCAGCTAAAGGAAAACCTTGCTCGATGGGCCCTTTCGTTACTGTTGCGCGGAAAGCTAGGGGACTGTACTTCCTCTGCTCTTCCCCTGGATGCTCAGTGTGAAGTGTCCTTGGCCCGTGGGCCATCCTACTAACCCCTGAACGCCTCACCCCTGTGTGTGCTGCACACACGTCCACGGGGCGGTTGAAATGTGGGAATCGCTGTAGCCACGCAGGTGCCTTTCACCGGGCCCCTCACCCCTAGTGCGGGCATCGTGTCCGGTGGGCGTTTGGTAAGCTTATCCGGCAGCGTGAGCGGCTATCGGGCAGAAATCCCGAATGGACAAAGAGCATGTGATTTTTCTTCACCTTGAAAAACAGTGACGTACGTTAGACTCGTAGATGTGGGAGGATCGGCTGACAGATAGCAGTGTTTTCTTCCTGGTTGCAAACAAGCCAGAAACGTGACTCTCGTCCCTGGGAGAGTACGGCACGATGAAGGAATTGGAGGCATCTTCTTCGAGCAGAGATCGTGCCAGGAGATGAAAAGGAAGTTAGTGTAATTGCGCTTTATTTGAAGAACAACTTTTGATTTAACGTTTCCTACCTGCTGCATAGACCTTGCTTTAAAAACTGATGTCTTTGCTGCGTGGCTAATCTTTTGGAGTAGGGCTGAGCTGTTTCACTGGCTTTGTTAGCAATCCACAGGTGACTTTCCCGTGTGAAGATTGATGTCATTTTGCGTAAGTCACATAAAAGCCTGTATTTATGGCACCCGGAAAATCGTTGAACTTCATCTGGCTGCATAATAGCGAGAAGCCTAATGAATTCCTAAAACCTGCCCAGATACCACAGTGCGGAAGCCGAGAAAATGGAAACGGCTGTTGTATTGTTAAGAATCTGGGGGGTGAGAGTGCCGTGTTTTTGCTTCTCAGACTTGACGAGGAGGCTCCTGGAGCCCCCTTACTTACAGGTGTCTGAGTGTGCCCTTACTTACAGGCCTTCCCCTCCTCCTGCCCCCCCCACCCCCACCCCCACCAGGAGTGACTCCACATTCTGTGATCAGTACCGCTTCTTACCCTGGCCTCTCTCTCCCGGAAAGCGATCTGAAGCCAGCCTTTCTTGCTCATTTCTGTCTCTGCATCACGTTCCACAGACCAGCGTCCCGTCTGGACACGGTGCAAATGACCTCAAACAAGCACATATCGTGTGCCGTACGTCCGTGAAATCGCACTGCAATTTCTAACTATGAAGGTGGTTTTTTAATGTTGACTGGAAGTCAGGGCCAGGGAGTAGGTTTGATTCACTTAAAACCTACAAGGTGTATTTGATGAGTCAGGACCTGAAGCCTCATCGTCAACCACTGAGAATGTGGTAGTCGTCTTTGTCTCCCGCGGGGTATGTTTTGCGAATCATTTTTGATGGTCCCCCGGAGCCAGCCCAGCAGTAGGGACAGAGAAGTGAGGTGAGCCTGCCCTCCTGGAGGGTCCCCTGGAGCTGGAGGACCGGGTCCCTCAGGGGAGGACGCAGGGACTGAGAACAGAGCAGCAGGGCCATCTGAGCTCAGGGGCAGCAGAGACGGGAGAGGCCCAAGCCGTTAGGAAGGCTTGGGGAACGGGGGTGCCCGGGGTGAGTCTGGGGGAGGTGGGAGGGGACAGGCCAGCCTGGTGCTGCCTGTGCTGAGCGCTGGCGGTGTGACAGCTAAATGCCAGGAGCCGGAGGGGAGTGGGCCAAGACGGGGGCCTTGGCCTTCCTGCGGGAGAGTTTAGACGGTGCCCGATGCTCCTGGAGATGCGCTCACCGGTAAACCGGGCAAAGTTGCTGTTTTGCCAATAGCTGTGTTCTGAAGTCTCTTGGGACACAGCCATTTGGAATGCTGAGGCGTCAGTGTGGTCTCGGAGAGAGGAGAGCACCGTGGAAATTACACGCGGTGTTTGTCAGAAAGTGAGTCCTGTTTCTCTGGCTCCGTTCACAGATGTTTTAAATAATGTTTATTTATTTTGAGACGAGAGAGAGCAAGCAGGGGAGGAGCAGAGAGAGCGGGAGAGGGAGAGAGAGAGAGTGAGGGCAGAGAGAGCGGGAGAGAGAATTCCAAGAGAGCTCGACGTGGGGCTCGAGCTCACGAACTGTGAGATCACGACCTGAGCTGAAATCCAGAGTCTGATGCTCAACCGACTGACCGTCCCCCCTCCCGCCCGCCAGGCCCCCCTGTTCGTAGGTTTTCTGTTAAGTTACCTGCAGACAGAAATTCTAAACTCTTAGAAAGGGGCATGTCATGGAGCGCACTTTCTAGGGGGCCAATGGGGTTTCCTTAGCCTGCTGACCACGGGTCACGGGTGTTTGTTCTGTTCTCCTGGCTCGTGGGCCTCCCCCTCTCAGGAGCGAGGTCGTCGTTCAGGTTGGAGAGTCACTGCCACAGTCCCAGTGGGGCTCAGCCTAATGGGAGGACGAGAGCCGGCCGGGGCCGTCCTGTAGGTCACCCTGGGCACGCGGAGGTCGAGGCCCTGCCGTGAGCAGCATCTCTAGGGAGGAGCCCCAGTGCCTTGGTGCCGTCCTTTCCCTGCTGATTCTCTGCATCGGAGATGACTCATTCTTTGGATGTGGTCCCCGCACCTCCGTGGCCCTGCTTAGTTTCAGATTCCGTGGTGTCCGAGGTGGGGATGAGATGGAGTCCGTCAGCCACCACAAAACGTCAGCGTGTGTCAGCTCGTCACGAAAGATGAGAGCAGCGTGAAAGGAAGCCGGGCTTCGGGTGGGCTGGGCGGCACGGGGTCATGTCCCCGGTCGGACGCGTTGGTGGGGAACTACGCTGCGGTCAGGGACCGCGGCCAGCTCGGCGCCGTAGACGGCAAAATGAGCCGATCGGCACAGGCTGACTTTCTCGTCGAGAATCCCCGACACGCCCGTTTGGGCGCTCACGTGCCAGGTGGAAAGGGTGAGGACAGTCCTCGCTCTTGAGGATTTACCGTCCGGCCGGACGGGCGGACGGCAAGAGGACATCTGGACCGGGGCAAGGTATGGCCCTGTAGGGCAGGCGGGCACTGCGGGTGTCTCAGGGGAAGGCACCCCGCCGATCCCCAGGGCTGTTCAGGCAAGTGCTCCCCACACCAGTCTGCGGGGCATGGGGCCGGCGGTCAGCTGGGAGCATTCAGAGGCCGTGTCGGGTCGTGGCCTCAGGACGGACCCGGGCGCAAGGTGCCACAACTGCCAAGACACGCACAGTTCCTCCTCACTCCTCCAGAAAACCTCTGCCCACCTGACACGCAGCTCCTGTGGCCCTGGTTGCACGGCGGCCTCGGAGCCGCAGGCCACGCGGTGCGTTGCCGCTGGCTCCCCGTGGTTTCGTGGTCAGCGTGGGGCACGCTGACATGCACACCGTTTCGTCCCTCCTGCGCGTCTAATTTTCTCGCGCTAGGCGCCTGTTCTTGGGAGTGAGCCTTCCTGGCGTCGTCGGCTCCCACGCAGAACGCGGGCTTGGTCACCGAGGGGATGTTCGTGTCCCTTGGTGGATGTGCCGTTCTCCAAGAGGTTTAGTGGGTAAAATTTCATTCTGTGTTTCTGTGTACGTCCCAGTCCCCGAAGATGCAGTAGTGACATTATGCCACTACCTAACGTCAGGGGTCAGACCGGAAGACGGAATTTCACTGTAGACCTCTCTACTTCCCCCATTGCTTCCAGAAACACAGAATTAAATGCGACAAAGCAACGGGCATTATCGAGATGGTCATGGACCGATTTACTATCGAGAACGAAGGCACCTACACTGTGCAGATTCATGACGGAAAAGCCAAAAGTCAGTCTTCTCTGGTTCTCATCGGAGACGGTATGCAACACTATTTTTGTATGCCTGTAAAAGAAAATTCAAAGAAAATTGTGTTGACCACACAGAAGCAAACATCTTTCATTTCTTTCCCCCTTAAATACCGAATTTAGCATTCAAGGCTATTCTGGATGAGGCTGAATTTCAAAGAAAGGAGTTCCTCAGGAAGCAAGGTATGTACTTGACCCGCCCCCAGCACAAGCCCCCAGCAGACTCAGTGTTTTCTTTTTTAAAAAATTTTTAATGTTTATTTATTTTTGAGAGAGAGAGAGAGAGAGAGCACGCAGGAGAGGGGCAGAGAGAGGGAGACACAGAATCCAAAGTAGGCTCCAGGCTCCCAGCCGTCAGGACAGAGCCTGATGCAGGGGTTGAAGTCACGAACTGCGAGATCATGACCTGGGCTGAGGTCAGACGCTTAACTGACTGAGCCACCCAGGAGCCCCCAGACTCGGTGTTTATTTGAATGCTTGTTTAAAGCCAATTCTGCACAATGCCCAATGACTAAATGCTATTTTAAATGAACGCGATGTTAGATGGTTTTTATCTGCAGAAATTTGGGTATTTTTCTGTTTTTTGCACTTTACATGGATTTCATCTGTATTCTTTTCTTGCTTCTACCTTTAAAAGTCCCGGAATCCACTATGTAGTGTTCATACTTCTGTCACTGCGAATCAGGGACATGATCAGGGTAACCAGAGGTACCCGGGCTCTGTGGCCAACCTGCAGACCAGCTAGTCTCTCCTGAGCCCGCTGGTCTCCTTACAGTCCCACTCCACCCCCCCCCCCCCACACACACATTTACCATCCCTCTGTGGTCTGGCCATCCCACAGCGACATAGTCTCCCATGGTCCCCCATTCAATCCGGGGCACCGTGCAAAGTGCGAGCTGGATCTCCAGGCCACTCCCATATGCTGGACCTGAGCTGGTGTTTTGGAGGCCATGACCTTGAGCTTCTGGGGACCGGGGCCGGTCAGAACTCAGTACTTACCACATGAATGATTCGGGGGGTGGTGATGAGGAAAGGGTACATCCATCAGAAATGTCATCTCAGTTTCAAACAGGAAAGCTATGTTCTTCTGCTCAAAATGCATCACAAGTATAGATACACACACACATATATATGTATATGTGTGCCTGTGCGTGATATATATGTGTGTGGGTGTGATATATGTATGTATGTGTATATGTGTGTGTGTGTGTGTGTGTATATATATATATATGCATTGCGTGGGTGTGATATATATGTGTGTGTGTGTATGTGTGTGTGTGTGTGTGTATTTTTCCCCCTTTTAAAACTTTTCTATTTCCCCCCAGGCCCTCATTTTGCTGAATATTTGCACTGGGATGTTACAGACGAGTGTGAGGTTCGACTTGTTTGTAAGGTGAGGACTGAGCTCCAACAAGAGAGTGGTAAGGTGTCGTCCGTGGGCCGGCGAGAGCCCTTTCGGGGAAGTGTGTGCCGTCCGTCCCAGGACGCGAAGAAACGCCGCACGTGGGCGTGCCGAGCGACTTTGCGTCTCGTGGACGTTGTGGTCTTACATTCCCGTGCCCGTCTCTGCTCTTTATGAGGGGACTATGGTGTGGTGGCGTGCCAGGGAAGTCAAGTGGGCCGTTTAGAAGATTTAAGATCTTGGTGAGTGAACTCAGGGACAGTGTGCCACAATGACATTCATCCGGTGATTCCCGTGCTGCTCACGTGGTTTCTTTAAGAAATAAAAGGTATGTTTTGGGAATAAGATGCCCCTTAACGCTTTTCTTTAACAATTGAATAGTAAAGTAAGCCTTAGTTACTACTGACTATACAGATCTCTGTTTGGGGGACCAGACTTCAAGGAGCATCTCCTGCAAGACTGGCGCTATCATAGGTGCTGGGGAAGATCGATAATGCAGGGTTTTGTTCCTCAAGCTACTCACAGACGAGCAGATGAACGAGAAGGCAAACAGAGAATTTCAACAGAGTGAGGGTTTTTGGGGTGGAGGAAGACCAGGAATGGTCCAGGGGCAGTCAGGTTGGAGAGACTTGTCCAGGGAGGCCCAGGGTACGGACAAAGCAACAGAGCTCGGAAACCGCCAACTTGTGGATATTCGGAGGCTGGGCGTCGTAAGGCAGGTCCTCAAAAATTAAATGTAGAATTATCTGAGGATCCAGCAGAGAAGGGAATTGGAACCAGGAACTCAGATAGGTATCTGTGCGTCCATGTGGACCGCAGCATTTTTCCCAACAGCCGAAGGAGGCAGCCAAGTTCTGTGGGCAGATGAATGGGTTAATGCAGCGTGTGTATCCTTAATGTGGAGTGTTATTCATCCTTTGGAAGGAAGGGCAGCCTGCCACTTGTGACAACATGGATGGACCTTGAGGGCATTGTGCCAAGCGAAGTAAGTCGCACAGAGAAGGAAAACACCGTACGATCGCACGTATATGTGGAACCTAAAAGAACTGAGCTTATGGAAGCAGAGTGCAAGGGTGGTTGCCAGGGGCTGGGGGTTACGGAACTGGGGAGAAGTTGGTCAAAGAGCACAAACTTCCAGTGGTAAGATGAGTAGTTCTAGGGCTGGTAGGTGGACAGCATGGTGACTGTGGTTGGTAATACCATATAACACCCTTAAAACTGCTGAGGGCAGATCTTCGAGTTCTCAACCATAAATATACAAAAAAAAAAAAGGTGATTATGTAAGGGGATGGATGTGTTAATTAATCTTAAGGTGGTGACCATCTCGTAGTAGCTGAATATATCGTATCATCACGTCGTATCCCTTAAACTTAAATAATGATATTGTCAACTGTATCTCAGTGAAGTCGGGAACAAAGAGTTATGGGGTGAAAGCAAAGGAAAGTAGGATAAAGGATGGAGCGGCATTCGCCTGAGGAGGTGAGAACGGGCGATGGTCAGGACCACGGCGGGAGGGGCCGGTCTGAGGAAGTGAGAACGGGCGCTGTGTGCTGGTGATTCAGTCGTCAGCCGCTTGTGCCCCTGGCCTGATGGGTTGATGGAGAAGGAGCAGGTGGGCCGTGCGGGTGTGCATCCGTGCGGGGAGCTGGCATTCGGGGGGGGCGGTAGGAGGAGACGGGTGATAGTGGGGTTGCCGGGGTGGCGGGGCAGGGACACCAGGATGCCGGCTTCTCCACGTTGCTGTTGTCAGATGAGGGGCCGGGGTAAAGGGGAGGCCCGTGCTCAGGTGCAGAAACGTGCAGGGCGCTGACATGCGGCGGGGGCACAGGGCCCCGGGACAGGGGGCGTGAGGTAAGGACGGTCTGCAGGAGGCAGCCGCGTGAGGGCCGTGGGCGCCCTCGGTGCGTTCCCGGTGGGCCTTGAGACCCCATGCTTACCCCGACCTTTCCTGTTCATCCCCACTCATTGTTGGTGTTGGCGACTAATTCGAAACTAGAGGCCCTGTTCCTGGCTCTTTTGTGTGTGTAATAACTGAGGCTAAAGTTTTGATATTGGACACACTCGAGGTTGTTACCGAGCCATTTCAGAAAAATTCCTGGATGTCTTTCTTCTCATAGTGAGTTTCTTACCCCGGTATGCTTATAAGGAAGACGCAGAGACAAACTCATTAAAAACATTTTTTTAATGTTTATTTATTTTTGAGAGAGAGGGAGAACGTGAGTGGGTGAGGGGCAGAGAGAGAGGGAGAGAGGGAATCCCAAGCAGGCTCTGTGCTGTCCGCACACAGCCCGATTAGGGACATGAACTCATAAACCACGAGATCATGACCTGAGCCAAATTGGGATGCTGAACGGACTGAGCCGCCCGGCGCCCCCACCTCATTCTTAAAGTACAAGAAGCTGACGGGCACCGAAGTTACAAGTGTCTGGTCAGCAAGTGGGAACAGTAGGTATTTACAGGGAAACTCCACAAGGTCCCCGAGGACGGGCCGTTCACTTCAGAAACAGGATCAGAAGAACAACAGTGTTTTCCGATGATTGTCAAATGCAAAGAAGGTGTGTATCTTCAAAGTTTTCGACCCCAGCAACTGCCCAGGTCTGTTCTTCAGACAGTCAGCAGCTCTCGTTGGCCAGCCGGGGCAGAGGGGCTGGTGGTGGTTGGGTCATTGTCTTTTCCTGATTGTGGGCATTCAGTAGCCGCCTCCATGGGCGGAATGGGAATTCTCCTTCTGCGTGTACATCTGCTATCATCCCAGTGGTGTGTGCCTTCACATATAATCCGTGAGGACGATTCACATTCCCTGACCAAAGCGATTTATAAGTGTTTAAACACAGCTATTGGAGAAACTGAATACATATTAACTGGGATTTGAGTATTTTGCAGTTTAATGCACTTAATTTGTGTACTTGTGTCCCCATCTCCTGTGATTCTGTCACCTGTTTTACGTAGTTTTTCCCTTAATGATACTTGGGCAGATTTTTAAAATTTACTTAAGAAACAATGGAGACATTGAGACACATGGAGATAATTTATGCAAGGGTACATAATTCATAATATAACTTCACAGAAAACCGTCTTTAATTTATTTATGTATATATTTTTTAAAGTTTATTTATTTTGAGAGAGAGAGAGGTAGCAGAGGAGGGGCAGAGAGAGAGGGAGAGAGACAGAATCCCAAGCAGGCTCCCTGCTGTCAGCACAGAGCCAGATCTGGGGCTTGATCTCATGAACCATGAGACCACGACCTGAGCTGACATCCAGAGTTGGACACTTAACAGATCGAACCACCCAGGTGCCCCAGAAAAAAACGTCTTTTAAAAGAAAAGTTTATAGTAAAAGCAACTTGAGTCTGAAACCGAAGAAAATCTTCTAGAAGGTTCTTGTACAGCAGACGTGGGGACTCAGGGCGCTCCCTCTTGGAGAGTGAGTCAGGCGTGTGCCACGTGGATGTCTTGGGGGCCTTGCTACTGTCTTTTCGAGGTATTTATGTACCTTTCAGGGGCCCGTATTTTAGGAGCAGTAGGGAGAAATCGTAGAGAGTACAGAGGAAAGACCAGAGTCCTCCAGGGGCGGAAGAACGTCCCAGCTCTTGGACCGGGAAGCCTGTTGAGGGTGTCTGTTGTAGAGAACAGAGGCGGGAGGCCCTTGGAAAGGGTTTATTTAGCGCTCAAGGACAACGCAGCCGGGAAAACCAGTCAGGGAAAGTAGCTGACTTGAGGTGAAGGATGTGAGGGGCAGGGTTGGCACTGAAAATGGATACCGAGGTTTGGTTAGGGACGAGAGGTCGTCTGCCGGAATTGTTTGGATGCAGTCCGTCCTGCCATTTATTGTCAACTCTTGCTTCCGGCTAGAGAACCAAGCTCCTGTCCCACAGTCTGGTGGGAACAGTCCGTCCACCCGCTCAGCAGACATTCGTGGGCGTGCCGCCGTGGCCTGGGGTGCAAGTGTGAGTAGCACACTCAGAGTCCCTGCTGTCCGGGGATGGTGCTCTGACGCTGTCACCAGTGACACCAGCTCAGGGCCCACGCGGAAGCTTTGGGCCGTGCTACCGCGCAATCGGATCGAGTCTCGCTGTCTGGATACTTGTCATTTGTTCGACACTGGCCTCACTGTGGCTGAGCCCGTATGGGATGTAAATGCATCTTGTAAATGAAATGGATGTGAGTCCAGCCCGTGCATTCTGGCGTGGCCGGTACGTTCCGTTCATAGGAACCAGGCTTCTTTCTCACCCGTATGATGTACGTGTCACAGCATGTGGATCGACATGCGTACTCCCCCTTGGAATTCTGCAAAGCTTAGTTTCAAATTCAAGCTCACGTCAGAGGTTGACTTGTGAGGAATTTTAGTAGAAGGGGAGTTCCCATTCCCAGTGGGCTTATCTTGTGTTATGGTTGCATTCACTCCATAAGGACACATCTGAAATGTCCTACTGCCGAAAAGCAGCCAGTGAATGGTCTCATAGACGTCTAAGAGTATTTCATATTATCTGCAAATTTAAAATACACTGCTTACGACTTGTTTTTATTACTGGCATTCCACATAAACCAAAAGCGCCTCACATCATTTAATTCCGCGGACTAGGACAATTTGTCCTTCTGTGTGCAACTGTGAGGGCTTAATTATTTCAGAAGCTGGAATTTAGAAGTCTGTTGGCCATTATTAGGACTGACAGCTTTTCCATAAATCTCTATTTGAGGCTATAATAAACATTGATGGTATTTTTTTTTTTAAGTCTATGATTTAAAATCCGGAGATTTTTTCCTGGAGCGATTCACCTACTAACCATAAGATTTCTGCCTCGTAGGTTGCAAACACTAAGAAAGACACAGTTTTCAAATGGCTGAAGGATGATGTTCTGTATGAAACGGAGACGTTGCCTGACCTGGAGAAGGGAGTTTGTCAGCTCCTCATACCGAAGGTACGCCGTGTTGTGTGAAACGGTGGAGGGCCAAACAAAAGCTCGTCTTTCTAATAACTTGCAAAACCTGCGCCGTCTCCCAGTTTGTGGCCTGAATTCCCAGGGTTGGCTAAAAACCGTATTAGCACATCTTACATTTTCCATCTTGGCATTGATTTTACACACATGTGGGGTATGTTTTCTTGCAGCTGTCAAAGAAGGACCTCGGCGAATACAAGGCAACGTTGAAAGACGACAGAGGTCAAGATGTGTCTGTCCTGGAGATCGCTGGCAAAGGTAAAACAAAACCCTCTTTGCTCCCCGCCACGAGAGATCCGTTTTGCCAGCGGGATGCCACGTGCTGTGAGGGCACGTCCGTCCGTGTCCTTATGGCGGTAACGCAGCAGGAGAAGGATTTGTGTTTTATTTCCATTCTAACCTGCTTCAGTGTTCTAGAAGAATGTGTGATGTTACTTCGCCTTCATTAGAAACGCCATTTGAGCGTGTCATCGTCAGCCAGGTTTTATCCCATTACTAACGCAGTTAAAGTGATTGAAACAGCGAGGAAGTTAAATTCAATTAAAGGTATAGTTGGATTTACGTGGCGTAAGGTTTTCTTGTTCCTTGTTTAAAAAGCGAACAGGTTAGAGGGATTTATGACACACGTGAACCTTTAATGGATAAATGTCACCGTTGTAACGTTTCATTTTTCAAACGAACATGACGATTTCCTGTATCCATTTAATTAAACGTGAAAATGCTGCGTCCTGATAAAAGCGTACGTCGTAACGGCACCTCTCCTTCTTCCTTTCAGTGTACGAGGATATGGTTTTGGCAATGAGCAGAGTCTGCGGTAAGTAAATGCCCGCTAACTTTCGAGTTATTTTGAGTGCGTTCGCGGAGACGGGCACTTAGCACCGCAAGGGGAAGGCCGAGGCACCTGCGCGTGGACGCCGGGCGGCCCGGGGGCCAGACAGAGCCGTCCGTCGACCGCTCCCGAGGCTTTCTAAAGGGGTCTCCAGCACTGTATTTAGGATCTATGTCGTATTTTAAAAAACCCAGTTGGGACTTCCTGATTAGCCACGTCTTCCGATTTGCCGCCGCTTTGTTTGGATGATTGCCGCGCACGTAATTGCTGTCAGCGTCTTTATTACCCACGTGGACCAGCAATCGTAGATTTGAAGCCTCTGGCTTTGCGTCGTCCGTATTAGGCCATTCTCTAGCTTTGCAAATAAATTCTTTCTCTCCACGTCCCCTTCCACAGAAACGGACAATGAAGGGATCGGTTAGTAACTCAGTAACCTTAGCTGGCATTCGTGTAGAGTTTTATGCTAAGGGTTACACCACTTACCGCTGTGGGCTTTCTAGAAATCCCCTAAGTTCTGTCTTCGGAGCAAGCGGCCAGGCCCGCAGCAGGAACCCGGCTCAACTGTGGGTGTTTGCTAGCTCGAGCCGCGGCTCTCCCGCCAAGTAGCGCACGTCCAATTCCAAACCCAAGTGCTTTCTCGCCAGGCTTTCTGACCTTCTCCTCAAAAGCTTCTTGTGGTTTTGTGGTTTTCGTTGTTTCCTCAGAACAGCTCTGTGGGCTAGATTTCACTTCTTTCTACTTTTGGTCAAGGAAACGTGACCACGTTTTAAGTGAGTTTTAGCCTCGATGGTCATTAAGGGACCAAACACGCCTTCGTGGCGGTGGAGCCCCTGGGGAAGGCGGATGGAGCTGTCAGGAAGGTGGGTGCGCTCCCGCGCCCCTGGGAACTACCTTGTGTTAAGTTGTCGTGTCACACGCGCCGTGGAGGCAGCCGAGCGCCGTCCTTGAAGACGTGAGCGGGCGTGTGCGGGGGCCAGAGTAGTGAGAGGACAGACGCGGGGCTTCCAGGGGCACACACGCGAAGACCGTGTTCTCCCGAGAGGCCAGGCCCGCGTGTGCGGAAGCCCCTGAGGGAAAGGGGCAGGAGCCGCTGCCGTCTGCTGAAAGACACGTGTGTGCTGGGAGCGCACCGCTTTCCCTGCAGCCCCCGTGCCACGGTCCAGGACCCCCAGGGCCTGCTCTGTGGGCTAGATTTCACTTCTTTCTACTTTTGGTCAAGGAAACGTGAAAATTTGTGTTCTGCTGCCCCGGGCCTGCTGCCCCGGGCCGTCCTCTCCGCAGGCCCCTGGCAGGCCGCAGGGACACTTCTGGTGACCTTGAGGTGTCCCGGCCTTGCGTTAGTCCCGGAGCGACGTCTGTGGGCTCCCACGCCACCTGCCGTTCGTCACGGGCCACCATCCCCTGTGCCGTGGGTCCCCTCGGCTTTCAGAAACTGGGGCCTTTGTTCTTGGACCTGTCGGTGGGGCCGTCTCCATCCTGCATCCTCGGGGACACAGCACACTCGCCTCCCTCGGTTTCTCCTGGGAGCATCGGCAGTGCCCACGAACAGACTCACACACACACACACACACACACTCACAGTCTCTCTCTCTCACACACACACAGACACACACACAGACACACACACACACAGACACACACACACACAGACACACACAAGCACAGACTCACACAGACACACACACATACAGACTGACACACAGACACACCCACAGACTCATGTAGACTCACACACACACTTAGACACACACACAGACTCATGCACTCAGACTCACGCAGACTCATACACACACTCACAGACACACACACAGATACACACAAGCACAGACTCACACACACAGAATTGCACAGACACACACACAGACTCATGCACTCAGACTCGTGCAGACTCATACACACACAGACACACACATAGATACACACAAGCACAGACACACTCACAGACTCATGCAAGACACGTGCACAGACACACAAGCACAGACTCACACAGACTCACACACACACACAGAATCGCACAGACACACACACGTCGACACACACACTCACAGACACAGACTCACGCAGACTCAGATATACACACAGAATCGCAGAGTCACACACAGACACACACACTCACAGACACACCCAGCCTCACACACACACACACACAGAATCACGCAAACTCACACACACGCACACATACACATACAGACTGACACACACACACTAACATACACACAGACTCACACACACAGAATCACACATGCATAGACTCACACAGACACACACACAGATTCACACACTTACACACAGACTCATACAGACACTCACACAGAATCACACACACACACGTACAGACACACCCAGCCTCACACACACACACACACACACACACACAGACTCACACCTCAGATGCCCCCTCGCCGAGCGAGCCCCTGCCCCTCCTCTGCTCCCAGCCCTCCCTCCCTCCCTCCCTCTACGTCTGTCTTCCTGCCCAGCTTCTCCCTGCACCCCCACACCCCACGCCCCTCGGCCCTTCCAGGAGAAGGTCCGCCTGGTTTGGAGCCGAAGGCTGTCACACCTGAAGCCCCAGGGCTACTGCGCGTCCGGCACCTCGGGCTGCAGGTGCGGCGACGCCTGCAGGTACGATGACCGCGTGGAGTGCTGTGAGTTTAGGATGAATAGAAGTCTCCAGGTCGCTTACCACAGTTAGGAGATGGTGCGTTCGGAAGGTCCTTCTCCGTCATATCGTTTCCTTTTATTTTGCCGGGCACGGACACGGCATCTTCTGGGTGATGGAACACCCCGGGCCCACGCCGGTTCTCTGAAGTTACGCATCTAGTAACGATCTCCGCTTCCGGGTCAGCCTTCGCCGTAACTTCCCGAGTCCTGACCCCTCGCCCCCCCCGACCCTGTGTCCTGTCGCGCGAGGCCGCGTTCCTGCTCCAGACACATGAAGCCTGTTCTCACGTCGTGGGTTTTCCTCCCCTGTCGCCTCTCCTGCCTTCTCCCTCTCACCCCGTCTTTACTCAGCTTGAAGGCCGAACTGCAGTTTTAGGACTCCCTGACCCCTCCCTGACCCCTCCCTGACCCCTCCCTGACCTGTCCCTGACCCGTCCTCGACCCTTCCCTGACCCGTCCCTGACCTGTCCTTGACCCCTCCTTGACCCCTCCCTGCATCATTTCTGCTGACTCACCATCCCCCCCGATACTTCAGTTCCGGATCAATTCACACAGAACGAACGGTGTTCGGCGCCGTTTGCGAGAATTTTCCTCCTCTTCTTAAGCTGAGCTGCCAAGGGGCGGTAGCGCCTTGCGTTCCGAAGGCGCACACGCTGCCCTTCTTAGATCCGCACCTCTTCTGTTTCCTGCAGGCGCGTCCGCTTCTCCGCTCAAGGTGCTCTGCACCCCGGAAGGAATCAGGCTTCAGTGTTTCATGAAATATTTTACCGAAGAGATGAAAGCGAACTGGTATCACAAGTAAGTACAAGTGTGATTCCCTGTGGCCTTGGCCCGGGACAGCAGGCGGGCCTCACGGAAGGGGAAGACAGAAATGCCTGAAGGTGTCGGAGACAAATGTCTTCACCTTCTGGGTTTTGCCAAACGTGGCTCTGTTGCCGACGCACATTTCATCTGCAATCCAGCAGACCGCCGACGGGAAAATAACATGTGGAGACCACATTCTCAGTTTCCAGTCTGTCAGCAACTCACTAGCTTGGTTGCGAAGAAAAGGACCAACTGGGGCGCCTGGGGGGCTCAGTCGGTTGAGTGTCCAGTTGTCGGTCTCAGGGCGTGATCTCACAGTTTGTGAGTTCGAGCCCCTCGTCGGGCTCTGTGCTGACAGTGCGGTCTCTCTCCCTCTCGCTGCCCCTCCCCTGCTCGCTTTCTCTCTCTTTCTCAAAATAAATAAATAAACATTAAAAAAAAAAAAAAAAAAAAGAAGAGAAGCACCAAAGAAGCCCAGAGGTAAAACGTGGAAGAAGATGAAGCCTGTGAGACCAGCAGGTTTTCTGTTTCACATTTGCTGCTCCTGCCTCTCTAGGTGGGTGGCGTCCCCTCCCAAAGCAGCCGGGACTTTGTGATAGTCATGGCACAGGCGGGCTCCTGCGGTCTGGCTCTTTCCAACCCACACCCCAGGGGTGTCTCTGAAACAGTTGTCAGAGAAGTGGTTTCTGAGCTCAGAGGACAGAGGTCAGCATTCGCCCGCAAAGGAGGGGGCGTCAGCCGCGGCAGGTGGAACAGGACGGGCTGTCTCTGCTCTGATCTGAAGGCGTAGGCAACATATTTAGCCCATATTTTCTTTTTTTTTGTTTTTTAAACGTTTGGACATTTATTCATTTTGTGAGAGAGAGAGAGAGAACACGAGCAGGGGAAGAAGAGCAGAGAGAGAGGGAGACACAGAATCCGAAGCCGGCTCCAGGCTCCGAGCTGTCAGCACAGAGCCCGACGCGGGGCTCGAACCCACGAACCTCGAGATCATGACCTGAACTGAGGTTGGACGCTCAGCTGACTGAGCCCCCCAGCCAGGCGCCCCCTTTGATTTCTTTTTAAAGAGATGCCAAGATCGCGTCTAGTGAGCACATGAGGGTTGGAGGCACCGAGGATATGGCCTGGCTGCAGATCTGTGAGCCCACGGAGAAAGATAAAGGAAAGTACACTTTTGAGATTTACGACGGCAAAGATAACCATCATCGCTCCCTCGACCTGTCCGGCCAGGGTAAGATCACATTCCTTAGCACCCCCTAACTTCGGATTCGGCGATCCACAGAGAATGCTGGGAGAGGAAGCGCTCGGGTTCATGATTTTCATTCGGAGAGGATTCTCTCCGAATAATCAGTTTAGTCTTTGGCTCTTTGTCGGTTTTCACTAAGCCAATACATTGGCAACGAAACCATTAAAATGTTTGAAATGTTTCCTTCCAGCGTTCGATGAGGCCTTTGCAGAATTCCAGCAGCTCAAGTAAGATTCGTGTGTGTGCGTGGCGGTCTGTCTGTCCCTGGGGCCACCGACCTCGTGGGCGTGTGGGTGGCCGCTGGGCGCCCTGTCCAGGGAACTGACCTAAAAGTGGCGGTTGAAGCGTTCAGTGTTGGGGGGGGGGGCAGGCATGCCCCTAAGCCGTGTGTGTGTTTATAAAGTAACTTTCTAGAGCCCCCATAACCCTGGGTTGCTTCAGTGATTATAATGATGGATTTCTCCAATAGTTACAATTATGGTAATGTGGCGCAGAGCAATTTTTTAACGTTAGGTATTTAGGTTCTTTTTAAAAACCTTGTTTTTCTAGAGCCATTTAATCACAGCACCATGGGGAAGAAGGTGCAGAGTTTTCCCGGGTCCCCGAAACCCAGCCCCCCCCCCCATCAGCATCCCCTCTGGGTGCTGCATCCGTTGCCGTCATGAGGCCGCACGGACACATCATCCCCACGCAGAGTCCACCGTGCACATCACGGTTCCCTCTAAGTGGCTGCGGGTCTGGACAAATGTATGGTGGCACCTGCCCACGACTAGAGAATCGTACAGAGAATTCTCATTGCCTCCCACGTCCTCTGTGTCCCTCGTTGTGGACCACTGGTCACTGTCCCCTGTCTCCACGGTTTTGCTGTCTCCGCAAGGTCACGGGGCTGAATCATGGATGTGTGGGCTTTTCAGGCCGGCTTCTTTCACTTAGTGAATCTGCACTCAGGGCTGCTCTGTGTCTTCTCATGGCTCGAGGCCTCCTTTATGTTTAGCGCTGGATAATATCACCTTGTTCAGAGCAACTTTTTAAAGAATCACTTGAGATTTTAAGTGTGTCTCTGAATTTGGGAGTACCCAGAACGGACGGCGGTCCCCGGCCATGCTAGGCTAGTCAGGAGACTTTGGCTGAACGAATGAACAGACGGCTGAGATAAGTCCGAAACCAGGGTTTTCAAAGATATTTAAAACTCTCCAGTGCCATCTGGTGAATTTGGTGAAGAAAGAAATCTCTCCAGCCTACGAACCTGAATGCCGACCTTTCCCGTGGGTTTCACCTGCTGAGAGACAGGGAATCCCGCCGGGCCCCCCCAAGGGGCAGTGGAGAGGGCAGGAGAAATGCACACAGTTTACGGTTCCTTGGGCCCTGTGCCCTGCTGTCCTTCCAAGGGGAGAACACACTGCTTGTTCTCTCGCCCCCTGCCCGGCGAAGCCCTGAGATGTGTGGTGCTTGTCGTCCAGAGCCTTTTCTCATGACTGACTTCCTGTTCTCTCCGCCCCTTTAATTCCTAGGGCAGCCGCTTTTGCAGAGAAGAGTGAGTACATGTTATGTGGTATCGAGCACCCTTTATTATCTGGGGAGGGCCAGCGGGTCCCACGGTAGAGTTTTTTTTTTTTTTCAATTTTTTATTTTTTTGGGACAGAGAGAGACAGAGCATGAACGGGGGAGGGGCAGAGAGAGAGGGAGACAGAATCGGAAACAGGCCCCAGGCTCTGAGCCATCAGCCCAGAGCCCGACGCGGGGCTCGAACCCACGGACCGCGAGATCGTGACCTGGCTGAAGTCGGACGCTTAACCGACTGCGCCACCCAGGCGCCCCCCACGGTAGAGTTTTAATGCCGTGTATTCACTGATAGACAGCAGACCTGCTCCGTGGGCGGGGAACCTTCCAGAACTCCTGGCACCTGCCCTCCTGATCCTGGCACTCCCTGGGCCCCCGCCCAGCCCACCTCCCCTTGTCAGCTCCTTGTCATTTGTGTGGCCTCCACCTCCCTTCCGCCCTCCACCCGCCTGCCCCCTTGGTCGTCTACAACATGTCAGGCAGGTGCAGCCACAGGTGGAGGGGGCAGAGGGGAGGCTCAGGGGGTCAGAGTCCATCACACTCGCAGGTGCTAGAGACGCAGGCACCTGGGGAGGCACCGGGTCAGGCGTGGAGGAGGCGGGAGTGAAGAGAGCGCTGAGGCCGTGACCTGTGTTCGGGTTTCCGTGGGACACGCAGGCAGGGCAGGGGAACAACTTAGGACTGACTAGTTTGAACGGTTTTGTGGGTTTTGGTCAGTAGGGGAGGCCCCTAGTTGCCTGGCACCAGGCCCTGGGATGATCAGGGCAGAGGAATAGGGCTTCTGGATGCAGGGGCAGGTGGAGGAGGTGGGGTGAAGGGGTGTCGCCTCCTGTGGGCAGGGGTGAAGGGGTGTCACCTTGCCTCCGGGGTTCAGGGGTGGGTGGAGGACCCAGGGTGGAGGGGGGTCGCTTCCCAGGGGGCAGGGGTGGGTGGGGGATGCAGGGTGGAGGGGGGTCACCTCGCAGTGCAGGGGTGGGTGTGGGATGCAGGGTGGAGGAGGTTCACAACCCAGTGCAGGGGTGAGTGGAGGACCCAGGGTGGAGGGGGGTCACCTCCCGGTGCAGGGGTGGGTGTGGGATGCAGGGTGGAGGGGGGTCACAACCCAGTGCAGGGGTGGGTGTGGGATGCAGGGTGGAGGAGGTTCACAACCCAGTGCAGGGATGGGTGGGGGACGCAGGGTGGAGAGGGGTTGCCTCCTGGTGCAGGGGTGGGTGGGGGAGGTGGGGTGGAGGGGAGTTGCCTCCTGGTGCAGGGGTGGGTGGGGGATGCAATATAGAGGGCGTTTGCCTCCAGGTGCAGGGCTGGGTGGGGGAGGTGGGGTGGAGGGGGGTCAGCTCCTGGGAGCAGGGGTGGGTGGGGGACACAGGGTGGGGGGGTCACATCCCGGTGCAGGGGTGGGTGGGGGGGCACACAGGGTGGAGGTGGGTCACGTCCTGGGGGCAGGGGTGGGTGGGCACACAGGGTGGGGGAGGTGGGGTGGAGGGATGTCGCCTTCCGGGGGCAAGGATGGGGTCACCTCCAGGGTGCAGGGGTGGGTACAGGTGGGCTGGCTCCAGATGGGCTGGCGGCCTGTCCCAGGCTGGGACCTTTGTCGTCTCTGAGAACTGGCTGCCGGGGGAGGCGCCGTCTCCCAGGCAGGAAGGTTTCTAGGATGTCAAGCGTCGTAACCCAGAAAACAGTGGAAACATAACACAGTGGACAGTCCACTGCCCTGGGAGAGTCCTGCTGTCTAGACACAGGGGACCCCTCTCCCTTCCAGGGACCACGTGTCCGGTTCCCTGTGTGGCCCTCGGGGAACTCTTCATCCTCAGTTCCGTCCCTCACGGGACCAGCGGGTCCGCCCGGCCGTCGTCCCGCTCCTAGTGGTGGGGGCCCCTCCCGTGTCGTGTTGTATCCACTGCTGCGCGGCACGGGGCCTGCTCCTAGAAACGTCCCCGGGGACGGTTTACTCAACCCAGTGGCCTTCATGTTGCAGATCGTGGCAAGGTGATCGGTGGCTTACCTGACGTGGTGACCATAATGGAGGGCAAGGTAAGAAGGACAGTGGGACTCATGCGGCCCAGTGTAGGGGGAGCCCAGGGACGGGGTTGCTGCCCAGAGCCCGGACCATGGGGAGCTCCCCACCCACCCCGATGGTGGTCTCAGGCTGCCCCTGGTCACCCTCACGTTCTCAGGGGACGGCAGAGTTTAATATTCCGAAGCCACAGGCCCACAGGGACACGGAGCCTGACGCAGGTGTCACACAGCCGGTGTGTGGCAGGTGTGGCTCCCGGCCCTGGGCCTCTGCGGGGTCCTGGTCCTTCCAGGTGGTAACTGCCCACCGAGAAGGTGGGACACACCCGCACCCCCTGCCACCCTTGGCCCGGCAGGAAGGTAGAAAAGCACTCCGGTTTTCGAGGTCCTTCTGGAATTTATAACGGAAACCACTTCCTGGAGTTTGTGTTTGTTGCCTGTCAGTGGAGTTGCCGACATCCGACTGGAACCTCTCTCTGTCTGCAGCCGTCCTAAGTCAGTGTCGAGGGGACAGAGACACGAGAGAATTTTTTTTTTTTAATTTTTTTTTTCAACGTTTATTTATTTATTTTTGGGACAGAGAGAGACAGAGCATGAACGGGGGAGGGGCAGAGAGAGAGGGAGACACAGAATCGGAAACAGGCTCCAGGCTCTGAGCCATCAGCCCAGAGCCTGACACGGGGCTCGAACTCCCGGACCGCGAGATCGTGACCTGGCTGAAGTCGGACGCTTAACCGACTGCGCCACCCAGGCGCCCCGTCACGAGAGAATTTTATTAGGCCCAAACACTAAAATTTATAGGCCTTTTCTTGAGCAGCTAAAGAAATTCTAGTGAGTTCCTGAGACGGAGGAACCGTGGGCCTCACAACGAGGCTGTGCTGGTGCTGTTAGCTGCTCATGGGCTGAGCACACGTTGTCAGTGCATTTGCTGCGCCTGATTACTGGTTAGAAGACATCTTCTCTGGATTTGCCAGAGGAAATCCAGAGAAGATGTTGGTAAAATGGATCCATTGGTTGGAATAGAAAGGAAATTTAGAAACAGGCTAAATATGTCTACTGTAAAATGTAGTTTCATTACCTCTAAATGCATTAATCTTGTCAGGCCATGGATTAAAACTGAGAATAAAGAGGGAAAACTACCACTGATTTTTCTCATGAGCTGCCTCACGGAACGGCGAACTCGCTCACGTGTGCTGTGTTCGGATCCCGCGTGTCTAGCGTGGTGCTTACACATAGAAAGAGCGTGTTGGCCAAATGAACGTGGGGGATAGGTAAACGCTTCAGTGAGTGTCACAGGGAGCCGGGCCCCTTTGGAAGGCTGGTATGACTTCTCTGTCTCTAACCCTCCCTTCTCCGCCCACGCCTCCCTCCCGAAGACCTTGAACCTGACCTGCACCGTGTTTGGAAACCCTGACCCTGAAGTGGTGTGGTTCAAGAACGACAAGGATATTGAGCTCAGCGAGCACTTCTCGGTCAAGGTGGAGCAGGCCAAGTACGTGAGCATGACCATCAAGGGCGTGACCTCCGAGGATTCGGGCAAGTACAGCATCAACGTGAAGAACAAGTACGGAGGTGAGAAGATCGATGTCACCGTCAGCGTGTACAAGTACGGGGAGAAGATCCCCGACGTGGCGCCACCCCAGCAGGCGAAGCCGAAGCTCATCCCGGCGTCTGCCTCCATGACGGAATAGGGGGGTGGCCGCCGGCGGGGGGCAGGCCGCTGAGTGCTGCGCACCCGTTCCAGTGAGTGACCACGGCCCCGGGGGATGCCACGTGTGCCGATAGGCCGTCACGCATTATGCTTTTAATTCTGGCATTTGATTCTTGGCATTTTGTGTTCACCTAAGGGGAAAAGCTAAGGTTTTGCACTAGGCTGACAGAGCTAGGTCTGCGGGTTCCCGCAGAGGGCGGGTTGCAAGGTGGCCGCTCCGGTTTCCATCAATGCTGGCACGGGGTGCAAAGCCCCAGGCCTCCTGGTGGTTGTAGTCTGTGGTGTAGACAAAATCCAGCCGCTCGGAAATCCTGGTTGTAGAGCCTTAAATGCACGTGTTACCGGGTACACTCTGGTTTTTGTTGCCGTAAACGAATAAAACTTTAAAAGACAACTCGTGGTTCTCCTGTATGAAGCCGTACCTGACTCCACCTGCTCCCTTTTTGGGCCTAAGTACGTGTGGTGGCGTGGCCAGGAGCACCAACGCGTGGGCCTGCGATCCGGAGAGCCGGGGCGGGGGGCAGAGCCCAGCCGTGCTGGGCCCCCTCCAGGGGTGGTGGCCAAGAGGGCGTCCTAAGAAGGGGCACTTCGTCTACAGGCACTGTTACGTGGTTATCACCGCGTGGGCCTGAGCACCTCTGTAGAGGGGCACAAGTGCAGGTGGCTGTGTTCCTTTTCAGCGTGCTGATTAATCAGGGGCTTCCCAAGAGGGGAGGCAGCGGTTAGAACGGAGCGGAGCAGTGGCCTGGGGAACTCCGGAAATTTGGCCGACCGTCCGTCTCTCGGTGAAGTTAAAATGCGCAGATGGACCCAGCCTTCCTTTGAACTTTTTCTTCCTTCTTTTGGGAAGAGGCTGAAATCCCTTGGGCACAAAAATCCTACCTCCATATTTTAGTTTTGTAGTAGACACGTGATGTTTATAGAAAAAGCTTTGGCGGTTCAGATTATTTTCTCTCTCTGTCGTTAAGGCCAATCCAGACTCCATGAGATTGTGTTATATTCTCCCAAGGTCATAAAAGAAACTCTGCCATTTAAATACGTCTCTGATATCGCCAGGTGGTTGAGGGGGTTTATAGCAGGTAGAGTGAGTACCCTCCAGAATTTCCACAAGTATTTTTACCTTCTGTGTCGGGCAGGCGAACTCCAGCTGCCTCTATTAGTCCTGTAATGTGGAGCGTATTTCCCAGACATCTTGGCAAGGGTGGGCACAGACAGATTTTCCTGTTATTTGGCCTTTATTGGGTTAAACGGAACTGGCTTATTTTCTAGTTTCAATGGTCATTTTTGTTTAGCAATCGTAGTTCGTGGGAAAGAATGAAACGGTTGTGAATTTCGTAAAGCCCTATCACTTCTTTTGGTGGACTTTATATTTTTAGAGCAGTTTTAGGTTCACAGCAAACTTGAGACAAAGGTGCAGAGATTTCCTGGGCACCCCTGCCCCCCACCCCCCCACCGGCACGCACAACCTCCCCCTCCACCAGCACCCCCACCAGACGGTGCATTTGTTAGAACTGATGATGTCGTCATCGCCCAGAGTCCACAGTCTACATCAGGGTCCCTCTTGGTGTCGTACATTCTGAGGGTCTGGACAATCGTATAATGACATGTGTCCGTCATTATAGAGTAACGGCGTAGCTCACTGCCCCAAACCTCCCTGTGCTCTACCTGTTCGTCCTCCCTCCCCTCACAACCCCTGGCAGCCACCAACCTCTTCACTGTCTCCAGTTTGGCTTATAATATTTTACGTTTTTTAAGTTTTTTAAATGTTCATTTATTTTTGAGATAGAGACAGAGCATGAGTGGTGGAGGGGCAGAGAGAGGGAGACACAGACTCCGAAGCAGGCTCCAGGCTCCTAGCGGTCGGCACAGAGCCCGACACGGGGCTCGAACCCATGAACCGTGAGATCATGACCTGAGCTGAAATCGGACGCTCAGGTGGCTGAGCCCCCCAGGCGCCCCCTGGCTTACACTATCTTAAACACGAGCTTGTTCTGTTTGAACAACCTGAGACTCACACAACCGTTGCGCAGACAGCGCAGAGTTCCCCGCCCCGCATGTGGCTTCCACCGTACCTTTGCGGGAGCTCAGGAGCCCGACCTTGGTAGGCTGGCTGTCCGCTGCAGCCGGCTTCTGGATACCCCCCACTGGTCGCACCCGCGCCCTCTCTGGATGCCACTGGCACCCGGCTGCCACTTCTCCCCGGTCTGGTCCCCGACACTTCGTCTCCCCTTGTTTCTCCAGAGCGCGATGGTTTTGAGGATGCCGTCCGGTCTGGGTCTGTCCGACGGCCCCTCCTGATGGGCCCGGGGTGGGGTTTGGGGGCTTTGGGAAGACCTGGCGGGCGGCCCTCATCCACACATCAGGGTGGCGCTAACCGTCCTCACGTGACGAGGGGTGTCGGTGGTTCCTCCCGCAGCGTGACCGACTCCCCCTCTCCTGGTCTGTTCCTGCATCCGAGCGCCGAGGGCCCTTCTGCCCTCAAGGGAGGGGTCTGCGGGCTGGGAGCCCTCCTCTTGGAGGGAGAGCGTCTGCATACGGTATTTGGGGTTCTCCTGTAAGAAACACGAGTCTCTTCTCTGCCTTTTCTTTCTTTCTTCAGCCACTCATGTATACTGGCATGGAGTCAGGCGGCTTCCTTCCTACTCTGGGTTACGATCCGTTTTGAAGCGACTGCACTCCTTGCCCAGACTGTTCCACTTTGGCCCCCGCGGGCTCCTTACGCTTGGCCCCAGGTCCTTTGCCATTTGCTGTTTTGAGCCCTTCCTGACTTTCTCGCTCTCGCGGACACCGCGGGCTCACCTTGCATCTACCCTGGCCCAGCCCTAGACTCGGCCGTTTCTCCAGCGACACCTGGTTCCTCGTCCTGGACCGTGGGACCAGAATCCAAGGACTGGGGCTGGGGTCATCTCGTATTTCTTATCACACATCCCACCTGCTGTATCTCTGCAGCACAGTATAGGCGATCCCAATACGATTACCAATTACTCCCTGGGAGACAGAAGGGATTAAGTACCTGGGGAAGGTATCGGTGTCATCCATTAACTGTCTAGAAATGACTGGGCTTTGCCTCCAGAGAGCGGTTGTCTGCCTTTAGTTCCTTTCTGGAATCCACACCGCTCTTGTCGAGACTGCGCTGGGCTAGGATCAGGGGACGGGGGTGAGGAACGCTCACGGCTCGGTTAGGGGACGCCATCGGGCCCTGGGAGCCCTACTTGCTCCCTTGAATCGCGTGCTCCCGTGACAGCCGTGAGAAGCACAAGGCTGCCCGGCTGAGGCGCTGATTTTGGTGAGCCGAAATAGCACTGTTTTCAGAACCACAGGAGAGCACACGGCACACGGCACACACATCAGTGGTCTCTCTCCCTTAACACTGTGGCTATGTCTCCTTCGAACGAAGACGAAGGTATCCTCTTATGTTACCACTGTACAGTTATCAAGTAGAAGGAATTTACCTTTGATACAGAACTGTAATGCAGAATCCACATTCTGACCTGGCCAGTTATCCCAGTCATAAGCTCTAGAGGTTCCCTTGAATCCAGAACCCAGGTTAGGATCCTGTATTGCATTTACTGGCCACGTCTCTTGACTCTTCTCAAACCTGGGACAGCTCCCCACCCTTCCTTTTCTTCATGTTGTTAGTTTTGAAGGACACAGGCCAGTTATTTTATAGAGTGTTTCTTTTTTTTTTTTTAACTGTTTTTAACATTTCTTTATTTTTGTGAGACAGAGACAGAGCATGAGTGGAGAAGGGGCAGACAGAGAGGGAGACACAGAATCCGAAGCAGGCTCCAGGCTCTGAGCTGTCAGCACAGAGCCCGACATGGGACTCGAACCCATGAACTGTGAGATCGTGACCTGAGCCGAAGTCGGAAGCTTAACCGACTGAGCCACCCAGGCACCCCTGTAGAGTCTTTCTTAATTGGGGTTTGCTGATGTTTACTGATGATTAAATTCAAGCTATGCATCCCTGGTTGCATTACTATTTGCATTAGTTAAGGTTCTCCAGGGACACAAAACCAATAGGAGATAGATGATAGCCGATAGATAGATTATAGGTAGACAATGGATAGATAGATAGATAGATATGGAGATAGATGGATGATAGATAGACGATAGGTGGATAGATGATATATATATAGATATGTAGATATATAGGTAGATAGATGATAGACATATGGATAGGTAGATAGATGACGGATAGATAGATGATAGCCCATAGACAGATCAGGATGAGCAGATCTGTTACAGGAAGGGCTCAGGGGGTCACAGAGGCCGGGAAATCCCACCGACCGCGTCTGCAGGTGGAGGCCCAGGAGACGGGGTGGCCGTCAGCCCGAGTCCGAAAGCCCGAGACGCGGGAGTGCTGGTGTGCAAGGACAGAGGAAGTCTGTCTCAGCTCAAGCAGGGTGAGTCCACCTTCCTGCTCACTTTCGCTCCACTCGGGCCCCAGCGGATTGGATGATGGGGTTTGTCCACTCGGTCCCCCGAATCACATGCTCCTCTGTCCTCACGGGTGCCGGCCTCCTGCCAGGCCCCTCTGGCTGACACATACGTTGACGGTCACGCGGCTGTGGTGGCCCCCGCGGTGGCCCGTGCAGAGGCGCGTGGAGCTGTCTGCCCGTCGCAGCAGTGTGTTTCTGTCCCGGGATCAGAGGCTGCAGGGACCTCACAGCGGCCGCGTGTCCCTGCGGCTCACAAACCGTCTGCGGGGACACGTGGAGACCAGGTGAATGCTCCCCGGGGGTGGTAGCCACGGACTTTCCCGTGGCTCCAAGAGTGCCTGTGCCATTTCGTGGTCCTTGCTCCGCTCGTCGTCACGCACTTCTGCCTTGTCTGTCACCGTCGCACGGGACTCCCGGGCCCCGTGCCATTCTGTATTCAATATGTCCGTGTTTACTGTGGTGCCCAATGGCACCGTTCACTCGTCTGTGCTCCGCTCAGTCCTCCTTCCCGTGTCTGCACCTCTGAGCTGTCCGCACACGCCCTTCCCCCGCCCTCTGCCAGCATCCCTGGCTGCACTTCCGGCTGGGAATTGGGAGCTCCCCTGATAACGCCCATGTCGGGGGTCGCGCTTCCTTTTCACGGCTTGCTGCCCTGGGAAGGACCCGTGACCCGGACACGATCTCCCTTGTTCCCACCTGTGGCTGTCGGCTGACGACCGCACCGGGGCCTAGGACAACAAGGTGTGCGGGGTCCACGCGTCCTGCACTGCGTCCCCGCTCAGCGGCCGGGCAGCTTTTTCATTACGGGCCGGTCGTTGGACTCTTTAAGCCTTGTTTCCTTTTATCTATGAAAATAGAAGAAACGATGCCTTTTATGAGGGGTGTGGTCTGTATTCCAATAGCTCAGTTACAGAAAGAGTAAATTTAGGATTTGCGTGATCACAAAATGTGGTGATTTGGGGTAGAGGTGGGGCTTTTAAATAAATCAGCCGTCTGTTAAAAATGTGCGTCAGTTCTGCCATTTCTAGGGTCACCTCTTGAGAATAGTTAGATACAAGTTCACATAAGTCAGCCCCAGAAGTCGGCTTCCCCTGAGACGCGGCTGCCCCGAGCGGGAAGCAGGGTGGGCGTGTGGGGCTGTGCATAGCTGAAAAGTGAGCCCTCGTTTACCAACGTTGTGCTCACCAAACCGATGACGTCCCAGGTCATCAGCTCCAAAACTGAGTCAAGGCTAATTAGGGGACGGCCGACCACAACACTTCTTTGCAGCTTTCCACGTTCCTACTGGCCGCTTGTCACTGGAATCTGTTAATGCTCGTGGGCGTATCTCCAAAGAAAACGCAATTACTGTCTCCGGACACACCTGCCCGCCAACGGTCATTGCCATGTTGCTCACAATCCCCAAGACGTGGAAACAACGTAAGTGTCCATGGATGGATGAGCCGATAAAGATGTGTGTGTGCGCACACACACACACGCATGCGTGCACAGACGCACACAGAGACACCCACGTGTGCACACACAGGCACGCACGCACATGTGCACACAGACACACATGCACGCGTGCACACACAGACACACAGACGCACGCATACAGACATGCACGCACACATGCACACACACACAGACGCACACGTGCACACACGCATGTGCACGCACACAGGCACACACACACGCGCGTGCACGCACGCACACACACACGGAGTGGAATATCAGCCACAAAAAGGAAGGGAACCCTGCCATTGTAGACAACAGCGATGGACCTTGAGGACGTTATCCTAAAGGAGGTAAGTCAGAGGAAGAGAAACCCCGTATGCTTTCATTTATATGCAGAATCTAATAAGGGAGACCCCGCAGAAGCAGGAGGTAGAATGCTGATTACCAGGGGCGGGCGAGGGACACAGGAGGCGTTGGCCAAAGGAAGCAAACTTCCAGCTCTAAGATGAGTGGGCTCTGGGGGTCCCGTGCACAGCAGGGTGACTGTGGCCAACAATACGGTATTATATATGGGAAAGCTGCTAAGAGAGCTGACCGGAAAGCTCTCACCACAAAATGAAATCGTAATTATGTGATGGCGACGCCGTGGTGGTAATCCCTTTGCGATATATTAAATCAGCACCTTGCAGGCCTTGCCAGATGTCCTGCCTCAGTTATATCTTCTAGAGCTGGGGGAATGTATGCGCTACCCCGGTCAACTCATGGGAGAAACAGAAGGATTTTGCATCTTCTGAAAATTAAATTTTAAGATTGCTCATGTCCTGT
The DNA here is from genome assembly GCF_018350175.1 of Felis catus. Taxonomy (NCBI): domain Eukaryota; kingdom Metazoa; phylum Chordata; class Mammalia; order Carnivora; family Felidae; genus Felis; species Felis catus. The sequence goes on from NC_058371.1 coordinate 1,897,562, forward strand.
TTTTAAAGAAATAATTCATTTCTTACTTTCCTCCTCTCTGCTCTCAGGCCTGGCCAGAATGAAAGGGTATGAGTTAGAACGTGAGCTGGAGACTCCTTTCTGGGATCGCTGTTTTTCGTGTGTTTGTTTCGTTTTGTTTTATGCATCGGAAGGGCATGTTGGCAAAAGTAAAACTTCCTGTGGATGGAGACCCGGGAACAGGAAAGAACCACTTTGTCTGCAGAGTTTAGTGCAATTCACCTACGTCACATGAGCCCTGATCCCCGAGATGCACGGCAGAGAAGCAAAGGGGACCTCGGGCCCTTTGCACGAACCAGCTGCTCCCTAAGGGTCCCCCACTAGCTTCTTTAGTCAAGAGACATTACAGGGAATCCCATCTCTTACAGCACCTCAGAGCGGCTCGCTGTTTTTGGAGAAGGAGACGCGTTCTGGGGATTTTACTCCGATGGCCAACAGGGAGACAGGTACCATTGCTAGCGCTCGGATTTCATTTGTGCACTTCCTTCAGTGGGCAACAAATGTGTTCCTTTCAGCAAAACACGTACTTTCCCCCCATGACACGTTTTAACCGGGGAGCTCAGTGGGAATCCACATGTGAACGTTAATGACTTGGAAAATTAAAAACCATAAATAGGTTTAGAAATTAAATTTCATAGAAAGTACGCGCACGGCATTAAACAGACGCGCATTCGTGGCAAAAGGTACCCAGAGTGTTTCATTACTGGGTGGGTACTTGCTATAAAGGTTTTGTTTTGTTTTGTTTTAAGGACTCAAATTATTTATTAACTAAACAAAGGTAGGTTTGTGCGAATGTCGATGGGGGAAAGTCTATCACCCGGGTGCTTCACAGAAAGCTTTCCTTCCATTCTGGGGTTCTGGGTTGGAGGGATTTCTACTAAGAGGGTTTCTAAAGAAGGCCAGGGGTGCGTGTGCGGGGCGCCTGTGACCGGTCAGACCAACACGACTCTCCCGCCTTGTTCCCAACGGAATGGCATTAACTCACCTTTCAGTTCAAGAGGTGAGGGAGGCGGGCCCCAAGGGAATGTTGGGCAATGTCCCACAAGGAAGATTCCACATCCCAGCCACTTTCTGTTTTTTTTTTTTTTTTTTTTTTTTTTACTGTTTTAATTTATTTTTGAGAGACAGAGAGAGACAGAGTATGGGCGAGGGAGGAGTAGAGAGGGAGGGAGACACAGAATCTGAAGCAGGCTCCAGGCTCTGAGCTGTCAGCACAGAGCCCGATGCGGGGCTTGAACTCACAAACCGCGAGATCATGACCTGAGCCGAAGTCGGACGCTCAGCTGACTGAGACACCCAGGCACCCCAGCCACTTTCTGTCCTTACACTTGGACGAAGTCTGTCTGCAGTGCTCAGCTGATGTCCCGCCAGCCCCAAACATTTTCTGAGCTGTCTGGAAGTTTCTAGGCCCTGATGAAGACAGCCTTCACGTGAGCTTGAGGAAACTCTAGCCTGGAGTCTTCCTGTGTCTGTGCCTCTCCGACCTCCCTTTGACGTGTACGTAAATCTCCCAGCCCCTTGCCAGTCTCATAACCTGGACTGTCCCGCTCAGGGATCTGGGAGCCATCCCTCGGACATACAACCATCACGACAGATAGGGCCCCATGTCCTGTCACTGGGAGGGCCAGGGAGGCACGGCCGTGGGCACCAGGTGGCCAACACAGCCCCATCTCAGCCACCAGCCTGCCCGGACGTCCCCCACGGCATGCCCAGGCCAGATCGTTCTTTAAGAGATAAGGAGCCTTCTTCTCCTCTCTACTTCCCCCCACACTCTGTGGTACATCTGGTCCCCGTTTAGTGTCCCAGCCGGTCCGCACCAAGGCTGCTGAGGGTCCAGACTCCTGAGCTGTGAGGTTCTAACGCCAGCCCTGCGTTGACGCCCTGGGAGCCGGGGACAATCCTTGTCTCTCGGTGCCTCATTCTTCAGCTGTCAGGCGGGGGTGATAGTTCCAGCCCAGGGCTCCATCGGAACACTTGTGAGCACAGGTCAAGTGCCTAGTATACAGCAAGTGCTACATAAATGCATGCTGGCTAACACCCATCACTACTAGCATTAATGTCTAATATTTAGTATTTCACCTAGATTATTTTTGTCTTGATTTTTTCCTTTTTTCCCTATCCACACTTTGATGCCTTTTCTCAATCATCCTTTCTGTGATTTCATTGAACATTTTAGGCTGTTCCGTACCGTTTTCCTTCACGGGAGTTTTCATCTGGGGTCAGGCCTCTCCTCCCACCCGTCACGGACCACTTGTCTGTAGCGCTACTGACGGATGCTTTTTTCTTGTCTCTACATTTACTCTGTAAACGTTCCCTTAAAAAACTAATGCTCTTGGAAAGATGGGATTGTTCCGCATTTCCATCCAAATTATGGCTTTGTTGCTCTAGCAGCAGAAAATGGAATCTTCGGTAGGTCGGCGGCCATTCCTGAAATAGCGAGACTGGTCAGTCACATGTCTCCATCGCCTGTGCTCAAACGGGAGCACAGACAGCACGTGTGACTCCAGCGTAAAGCAGGGTCCCCTCCCCGGTCTTAGTGCTTAGTGCTCACAAACCCACAGGGCGCGATTCAACTGCGAATCCCCAGCCTGGCGGGCGGGGACCTCTTCCATGGTGTCTACTGCCCTCGCCAGAACTGCGGTGGCCGCCGTGGCCTCCCAGTGGCAGGTGGCCGGGTGGCGGCCCAGCTCAGTGCTTTCTGAGCCCGCGGGGCTGGGAAGATGGCTCTCGTGCGGTGCTCCTGCGGAAGCACCTGTCTCCCCCAATCTTCCTGCGCACCTGCTTGTCAGAAAAGGAACTCTGTTAAAGCCTTGCCAAGGCCAGCTTCTCGGCGGCTTTGAGGCGTTACCTCGAGGGATCCTGGAGGTTCACGGGCGAGCTTCCCGCTTTCTGTTTCCCCAGTACAACCTGCCCCCGACTGGGGTTCAGCCCCGCCCCGGCCGGGCCGGCCCTCAGCTGAGTGTCACCTGTCCGTTCCCACTGGGAGGGAACAGACTAGGGTTCAGCCCCGCCCCAGCCAGGATGGCCCTCAGCTGAGCCATCGGTTCCCCCTGGGAGAGAAGTTACATAATGACAGCACCCCTGGAGGCCTCCGTTCCCAGCCTCACGAAAGGGTGTTAGGACCCAAGTAAATAACGTGAAGAACGGTTTTCGGGCCCCGCGAAGCCTCTAGATGGCGCTCCGAGAACAGATCCCGGACTGCCTGCCTGCGCGGCCGACCCGGATACATCTTCCTGATGCAAACACAATCACTTAGTGATGGAAGATGATTAAAGGCACCGTGACAAGGACAGGTCCGGCAAAGTACTGTTTCCAGGAAATAGCAGGCCATTCTGAAGGCAATAATATAGCCTCTTAATCTTCACATGATACACATTAGAAGGAATAAAACACACCTTGTGAGATATTACAAGGCTCTTATGACATCAGCAAAGTCATCAAAATATGTGATGTATCTATACATTAAGTTTGGGGCATGAATTTTAAATATTCCATGTTTCAAGGAGTCATGTCAAATGCAGCCTGTTCACTCATTTTTCAAAGCAGTGAATTATACGGCATTGACGTTCTTCACGGGAAGCATCTGATATTACAAAAGTTCAGTCGGGGATGGAGGAGGTGAGGCGGAGGGGTTTCTGGATCGTCCCGGAGCTGCGCTCCCCCCGCGTCCTTGTGTGTCCTTGAGTGTTTTCTCCGTGGTTGTTCTGGTTCCTGATTTTCAGAGGCGTCTTCCTTATGGATATTTGGCAGAAGCAGCTTTGGGGAGGCATCGGGGAGTCCTATCGCCCCGTCTTTTACAGTGAACAAACACGGTTAACTGTGTGTCTTTACTGTTGCTTGGTTTTAATTGCCCCTTTGAGATTTAGTTAAGTAATGGAAAGAAAGATTAACTTGTAACGGTCTCATTTTTCACTGGCTTCAAAATGGATGGGGTCCATTTAAACATCATTTTACCTGGAGAACCACAATGATACTTCTTATGCGGGGAGGGAATACCGAAGGGGCACGTTAAAGGATCACATTACAAATGCCAGGGGAGACCAGCGATGCCCCCCCCGAACCAGCCTTATGACATCGACAGGCCCGTCCCACTTGCCCTTCGGCCCCCTCCTGATATATCACGTCTGCTCTCTGGGCCTGGTCTCACTCATCTTGCGTTAAGTGATCTGCTCTTACCTCATTCGAGATGTGAGTCCGCTTCTCCGGGAGCACACGGATTTCTTTCACTTCTTTCACTGCATCCACAGCACAAACAGATGAACAGACTACAGCGGGGAGAACACGGCATTGGCTCCGAGAGGCTGTCTGCACCGCCTTGCGCCTGTCTGGTCTTTCCGCGCCTCGGTTTCCTCGAGGGGGGAGCGGGGTCAGCAGGTCTCGCGCCGAGCCCCATTCAGGAGCCACAGGGCCCAGCACACCTGTACCCCCCACCGGGCACGCTCCGCAGTGTCCTGCACGTGGGACTTTCGTTTCCAACACCTTCTTGGGATCGTTCGTTCTGTCGGGCCAGCCGGCCAGAGGTTTCCTAAAGCCCCGTCAGAGCTCTCGCGTTGGGACATCAGCACGTGCGTCTCTCGTGTCGATGGGGAGTCTGCTCACGACCTCGGCTGCCCAGCCTCCGGGCCACGGGCCCGGGGTGCCGAGGCCTCCGTCCTCCCGGGCCTGGCCTGGTGGAGACTGTGCGCGGCCTTTGCCCCCGCAGAGCTGGTCTCCTGGTCGGGGATGCCACGCGGGCCACCGTCGGTTCTGGCAGCAGGTTGGGACGGCAGCCACCCCGTTCATCCTTCCGGCTTTCTTCCCATATCCTAACGGAACTATTCAGAACTCGTGAAGGGCCTGAAGAGCCAGGTCACCACACGGGTACAGACAGCGGGCCTCCCAGCCCCACCAGGAGGGACTCTAAGAAACAGGCCACATTTGAGGGCCATTCCAGGACTCGCCCTGGACAGGCTGCAGTGTGCCCCCCAAGGTCCGCAGAGGGCGCTTCGTAGGCACCTGCTGATTGAGGACCGGCTTGTCAGGAGGGTGGGGACAGCACCCGGGACAGACAGAGGACTGTCTTCCGAGGATTCCCGCAGAGACAGCTCAAAGCGCTGGAGAAGCACAGCGACCTTAGGCCCAGGGCTTCCGTCGGGAAAGGCTGTGTGTCCAGCCCTGCAAACCCGGAATCCAGCAGTGGGCGGGGCCGTCCCCACAAGTGGGCGGGGCCTGCTCCAGCAGTGGGCGGGGCCATGGTGCGGGGGGGGCGGGGGGAGCAGGTGGTCAGGGCTTGGGCAGGAGGGTGGGTGCGGGGGTGGGGGGAAGGTGTCAGGGAAGGGGGGCCAAGGGAGGGGGGCGGGGATCTCCTCCAGTGGGGGGGGGGCACAGCCTCCTCACCTTCAAGGCCCTCCTCAAGTCTGCCTTCGACTGGCATAGAATGATTTTGGTTTTTGTTTGCTGTGTTTACTTCATTTTATTTTCTTTCCAGTGTAGTTAACACACAGTGTAATATTAGTTCCAGGTGTGCCATACAGTGACCCTGCACGTCCACCCCACACCCGGTGCCCTCACCACAAGTGTGTTCTTGTTCCCATCATGTGTGTCCCCCTCCCCCAGCCCCCTCCCCTCTGGTGACCACCGGTGTGTTCTCCGGAGTTAAGAGTCTGTTTCCTGGCTTCTCTCTTTTTCCTTTGCTTGTTTGGTTCCTTAAATTCCGCATAGGAGTGAAATCATATGGTATTTGCCTGTCCCTGACTTATTTCGCTTAACATTAGACTCTAGCTCCATCCATGTTGCTGCAAATGGCAAGATTTCATTTTTTTTAAGTTTATTTATTTATTTTGAGAGAGAGAGAGAGTGTGTGTGCAGGGGGGGGGGGGAGGAGCAGACAGAGAGGGAGAGAGACAGAATCCCAGGCAGGCTCCACTCTGTCAGTGCAGAGCCTGATGTGGGGCTCGACCCCATGAACTGTGGGATCATGACCTGGGTGGAAACCAAGAGTCGGATGGTTAACCGACTGAACCACCCAGGCGCCCCAAGATCTCGTTCTTTTTTATGGCTGAGTAATTCGCCCCCCAAATACAAAAACACTAATTCAAAGAAATACATGCACACCTATGTTTATAGCAGCATTATTTACAATAACCAAATTACAGCAACAGCCCAAGTGTTTTATGGAAACCACCCTCGATAGATGAGCGGATGAAGAGGATGTGGTGTATATTATATGCACGATAGAGTATTCTTCAGCTATAAAAAGAATGATTTTGATTTTTGCCCAATGGAAGAAAACTCACAGGCCTGTATTTCCATGCTCCCCTACTAAAGATTAAGAGAAGAAGAAGAAAAAGCAAGTGCTTGTATTTATCATCGAGGCTACCTGGGTAATAGGATGCTTTTAAAATATTTTCCACCCCTACACCATTGCTACTTGCCTTACGGTCTTTTGAAAAATTATGTCCTGGCTCTAGGCAAATCATCATTAAACCATTCACTCATTCATGCGTTCATCCCATCACTTCTTCAACAAGCACCTGAGACCACAAAGAATTATTTCGTTCTTCTATCATTGAGCACAATCCAGCTCAGATCATAGCTGTTCACTAGACATTTGCAAACAACGATAAAAGGGGGTAAACATTGCATTTTTGCAGCAAAAATTCACTTCATCGACGGATCCACAAAGCAGGGAAAATCTTAGTTTTTTGGATCCCTCTAGCAAAATAACCTAGTTTGGTTAATAAGCTAGTTTTTATTTGGAATTATCTCTGAGCAGAGGATTTACGAAGCAAAATAATAAATGTGAACAAGATCGTGGGAGAAATATTTGCACTCACTCCGATTCCCAGTAAATTGAAAGCCCGCTTCAGAAGCACAGGAACAGTTAACACAGGAAGCCCTAACCATCCATACGCTGTAGCCCCCCAGGGCAGAACCCGTGTTATTTGCTGTTACCTCCAGCCCTGAGAATCATGCCTGGCACGAGGCAGGTGCTCCATGGATATTCTGCAGATTATAAATACGATGCGGCAAACTACAGAGGGTCTATGCTAGGTCCTTCCTTGTCATTCCACTTTGTGTTACCAGAGATAGTCGAGGAAACATCTCGTTAACCATGTTTATAATTCAGCCCTCGTATACATGGAAGGAAACCTAGGTATGTATTGGAATTTATCGAACAAGTCGAGCTGTGTCCATGTCTGCACAGCCAGATCAAGAGTCATCATGCTCTTCGTAAACGTTAAGGGATAATCACGGTTATTTCTGGATGGGTTCCTCTCTTCTCTTTGTTTTTCTTCCCTCCCTCCCTCCATTTCCCCTTGCTCCTTCTTTCCTTTCGTGTTTACACTGCATGGGTCTATTTTAGTTTTATGGTTTTATAAGTAAAAATTTAAAACACCCACAAGACTTCAGAAAATTGTGTCTCAGGTGCACGCATGCACACACACACCATTGGGTGTTGGATGTGAAGTTTGCTGCCCAGCCCTCTCCCCTTTCCTGCTCCAGAGTTAACCACGTCTTGATGTCGCTGTGAATTATCTTGCCTGTTCTTATTCTTTGTCTATAGCTCTGCATTTTCCTGGCGAGGGATAACCAGGGTGTTCGTAATCTTTGATATTGTGAACCGCGTTCAACGAGTGTCTTTAATAACGTAACTGTGTACGTTTATGGGTTTTCTAAAGTAGGTGCGTGGAAGTGGAATGGGTGTGTCGTAGGATTTATGCACCGTCGACTTCCTTAGCCGTCGTCAGGCTGCTCCCCGAAATGGTGATTGAGCTGTTGCTGTGATCAGGGACGTATGGCACTCGTGCTGCTCCGTACTCTTGTACACATTGGCTATGACACGATGCGACGTGGCTGATGGCTCCGAAAGCATGTGTTACAACTGCCTCTCTCCGTGTGCTACTGGTCTGTAGATGTGCTCTGATTCTTTCTTTCTTTCTCTTTCTTTCTTTCTTTCTTTCTTTCTTTCTTTCTTTCTTTCTTAACATTTTTTAATGTTTTTATTTATTTTCGAGACAGAGAGAGACAGAGCATGAGCAGGGGAGGGGCAGAGAGAGGGGGAGACACAGAATCCGAAGCGGGCTCCAGGCTCTGAGCCATCAGCACAGAGCCCGATGCGGGGCTCGAACTCACGGAGTGTGAGATCGTGACCTGAGCTGAAGTCAGATGCTTAACTGACTGAACCACCCAGGTGCCCCGTGTTCTGATTTTCTATGTTGAAAACTGTATTGCCTGCAGATTCCAATAATTTCCTTTCTCGCCTTATGATTCTCACAAATTTCATTTTTCTTGATGCATTGGCCGGTTACACCCTCCCGTTAGGGGCAAAGGGGAAAAGGGGTAATAGCAGGCTGGCGCGCTCCACGTCCCTGATGTGGGGCCACAGAATGACATCATGGCGAGTTTTCCATAGATCCTGCTCATCAGGCCAACGATGTTCTTTTTCACTCTTAGTTGCAATAAACGGTGCCCCTTTTAAGGTCCCAAGCAATTGTTGAGTTTTGTGAGTATTGTATCTATACCTGCTACAATACTTATATTCTCATTTCCTCCTTTGTTTCTTTTTTTTTTTAATTTTAAATGTTTCTTTGTTTTTGAGAGACAGACAGGTCCCCCATCATCAGCATCCTCACCCCAGATGGCGTGTCTGTCACCATCAATGAACCCACATGGACACGTCGTCATCGCCCAGAGTCCACAGTTCATATTAGGGTCACTCTTGGTGTTGTTCATTCTATGGGTGTGAACAAACGTATAGTGATGCGTGCACCATTATAGCGTCATGCAGAATACTTTCAGTGCCCCCCAAGTCCTCTGTGCTCCACCTGTTCATCCTGCCCTCGGCATCCTCCGCACCTGGAAGCCGCTGACCTTGTCACAGTTTTCACTTCTCCAGAATGTCATACCCGTCAGCAGCATACGGTACGTAGCCCTTGCATTTCGGCTGTTTTCACAAAGTAATATGCACGTACAACTCCTCCATGCTTTATCGTGGCTTGATGGCTCACTTCTTTCTAGCACCAAAGAATATTCCATGTCTGGATGGACCACAGTTCATTCATCATCACCTACTGAAGGGTGTCCAAGTTTTGGCCGTTATGGTAAAGCTGCTGTATGCACCCATGTGCAGGTTGTGTGTGCGAGCACGTTTTCAGCTCCTTTGGGTGAATACCAAGAGTGTGGTTCCTGGGTTGTAGGGAAGAGTGTGTTCAGTTTTGTAGGAAACCACCAAGCCATCTTCCAAAATGGCCACACCATCCTGTGTCCCCATCAACACCGAGCGAGAGCCCCCATGTCCTTGCCGGTGCTTGGTGTTGCCAGTGTTTTGGCTTTGGAGCCATTCTCGTGGGTGTGTAGTGCCAACCTACAGCTTTTGATCCTGTCTGTTTTGAGCCCTAAGGTCCCGTGTCATCAACGCATCTTCCCTGCCTTCCCTGGCTCACCACTCCTGCCACCAGGGACTGCACAGTCCTTTGAACTAAAAAAAAAAAAAAAAAAAAATAGTAAAAGCATTTCTAGGTGTCTGTAGAAGGAATTTTTCTGTAATATCCTCGTCCGCCATGTTTCTCAAATGGGGGACCTCAGGAGTGTTTATATAAAAAGGATATGTAAAGTTGTGGTTTCAGTGAAACAGCGAGCTTAGAGGTTGGGCAGTGGACATTGTCACTCTCACGCACAGATTCCCTAATCGGGGGACGTATTGTTTGTGGAAGTCCAATGAGTGGTAGGTTGTTTTCTAGGCTATAACGTGACTTCTAGTAGCCACGTGTGCTACGAGTTTTCTTTCAGGCCCAGACGTGTCTAAGACACAACTTGAGAAAGTGGTGGTTTTTGTATAAACTCCTCAGACTTCGTGCTTTGTAACTAAACGATTTTACTTGTGGGTCCATTTCCTTCTTACTAGTTGACTCTTGTGTTGGTGAACACCATCCTCGAAAGGGATTTCTCGTTCTGGAAGCTCTGGCCTATTCTGGAATGGGCAGAGGGAGACACTAGGAACAGCCTGACTCTCTCATTATATATCATCTGTATTCTCCTTTCAAGTCTTTTTGCCACAGGTCTCTTTCAGGGCCTGAAGACCTCTTCCTGACTCCCTGGCTGGCCTCCTCCCTGGACGTGTCGTCACTTGCTTTCCTTCCAGCTGGCTGCCACGTGCTGCCCCGTCGCCCTTCCCCGAGTGAGGCAGTGATAAAGAGAATCCCTTGTTCAAAACCCTTGGCAGGACTCCCTTTTGCCTGCAGGTTTAAATTTCACTTTCTCCAGCCTGGCTTCCATTGTTTCCTTCTGCGCGCACGTGGTCCCCAGCAGCCTGGCTTCGCTGCCAGGGTTGCCCTCGCGGCTTCTCTACCCCCATGCTCTGTTCTGGCAAAGACGGTTTTATCTTTGTCTGGCCTCCCCCCGCCGCCCTTTCTCTTCTGGAACTTCCTCGAGCTGTCTTGTCCCCTGAAATGCTCCTCTTCTCTCTTTCTACCCTCTTCTGTTTATGAAGGACGCAGTGCACGCCATGCCTTGTCCACGGAGCCATTTTTGACTCTTGCGGAAGTCGAAACAACTTTGTATTATCCCTTCTTCCTGGAACCGGATTTGCTCCTATTTTTATGACATTTACTTAATCTGAGGGCATCATGCTGATCCCATACTTTATTTCCCACTCTTCATTCCTCGGAGGAAGTATATATTCTTATCCGTCTTGACACTGACTGAGTCCCCTTTCCTGTACATGTTTGTCATCCCACATTCTTATTTCAGTTCAAGAGAGGTGCCTGGGAGGGCGCTGGAGCCTCCTTGGTTGTCTCAGTTCGGCAGGACAGAAGGCACCGGGGAAGCATGTCGGACCTACAGAGAGTTCTCCCCTAGACCCCTCCCTAGGCTCCCTTATATCATTGCTTCAGCTGAACCATATTTCCTTGCGATGGCATCTGCCTACTGTTGCTGAATTTCTTTCCTGAAAAGATCCCCATCAAGAGGACCACCGAACAGTGCTTTAAAAATCCTAGAATTCAGGTCCGTTTCTCTCTGCGCCCCCGCCCCGGGCCACTGACACCCCAGATCACAGCAGCAACCTTCCCCTCCTCCGCCTGGTGATGGGGTGGACACTGTTCCTTCCAGACACACGCTTATTCCGGGTTGGGATCTATTGTCCTGCGGTGTCATTGTCCTTCCCTCTACATAACGTGAACCGTGCTTTTTTTCCCCTGAGAACATACTTCTTTTCTATTTCTATATTCAAGTCAACCAGCAGCTTTTTTACAATGGCGTAGCCTCAATTCAATCTAGTCAAGGAAATGAGATTTCCCCTCAAATCGCATCAAGTGTTCCGTCGAGGCCTGCCAATATGGTAACACAGAAATTGGTTTCTTTATAAATAAACAGCCATTTAAACCTTAAGAACTACTCACCAGATACATAAATAAATGAACAAGAAAAAGAAAAAATAAGCAAAGAACATGGTGACTACGTAGGGATATGGGTGTGCTAATCAGCTTGGTGTGTTGATTATTCCATAATGTACGCCTACATCTCAACATTGACTTGTGCACCTTTGATATTTATGATTTGTATCAATTATACCTGGTAGAAGAAGAAGAATTAATAACTAGGACCTCAGCATCAACATCTCCACCCAATTCTAAGGAAGCACACATGATCTATTTTTGGTTTTGTTTTTTTGTTTTTTAATTTAAAAAAATTTTAATGTTTATTTATTTCCGAGACAGAGAGAGACAGAGCACGAGTTGGGGAGGGGCAGAGAGAGATGGAGACACAGAATCTGAAGCAGGCTCCAGGCTCAGAGCTGTCAGCACAGAGCCCGACACGGGGCTCGAACTCATGGACTCCGAGATCGAGACCTGAGCCGAAGTCGGACGCTCAACCGACTGAGCCCTCCAGGTGCCCCACACAAATGTCTTTAAGACAGAGACACTGGTGCTACCTTTTCTCCCGGTAGCGTTTATTTTCCTTCTGTCTTATTTAGCTCAATTTCATGGGTAATGTTTTACATATTATTTTTTGTCATAATGATCTAATGGGAACCCCTGAGAATGAATAATTTACTTTAGATTCCATCATATTTTAGCTTTTGGGTGCGAAATGAAAACTGATCGATCAATAGTACCTCAGGTAAACTGAGTCGGCTGGTGCAAAGCTCCCGTGAGATCAGTGAGATCACGTGCAAATGCGGCAGACAGAAGATGTCACGCCTTCAATTTTCTTGTACTACTAAGTTGCGGGCATAGTGTTTGGCGTAACCAATAGACGCCGCACCTTCCTGTGTCCCAGTGATGTTGCCCAGCGTTGGAAGATGGCGTGTGTGAGCCGCATCATTGGTCCGCGGGAGAGCTGGAGGGCGTGGTCCTGGGGGTGGTAATTAATTTTTCTGTTCCCTGAATTCATTGTTGCAGCATCTCTGCTGCTCAATCAACATGTCATTTGCCCTCAATTCAGACTCAAATATTCCCACAAGGCGTTTTTAATTCGTGAGTTCATTGTTTACTGCGGAGGCTCAGAAGACGGGTCCTCTTTGATATTCAGCTATTCGATTTTTCCTCGACGACGTCCACTGGACGTATTCAACACTGGAACGCGGTGTCCCCAGTAACTTGGTCGGCCAGCGCTCCCCCCGTCGGACGCTGGGGAGGGCGGACGGCGGCCAGGGGTCCATCAGCCTGGTTCTCTACTGAGCTCAACTCAGCTCGTGTTGACTGGCAGTGAGTGTTCTCTCTTACCTTGACAAAGACCATGACTTGTGTGCCCGACACAGTAAGTGAATCCTGGGGCCTACGAGAAGACGGTAGATCTGCACGAACGAGTGCAGATACCGGGGATCAGAGAGGGAGCTTTGGCCCAGACCCCGCTTCTCAGCCAGATGAGGGTCAGTTATACCCCCTCCTTCGGCGTTGGGTTCCTAACTCTAAACGGGCTCGTGTGACCCCTCCATCCGACTTTCATGGGGGTCTATTCGATCGCCTTTGTTTAACACTCGACTTGGTGCACATCACACAACAGGATCCCTTTTGCATCATTATCCTGATAGGAAAGTCCGAGGCCTTCATTCCATTTAAAGAGATAAGTCACTAGTTGCCCCAAGTAAGCGGAACGTTTAAGGCCTAAATATTTAGATGTATATGTGCTCTGAGACTTGGGGTCTTTGGTTGACCCTCCCAGGGAGCTGGTCTGGAAGGAACACAATTGAACTCAACTCGCTCCCCGTGACAACAGGCTGTACAGGCGGAAAGAACAGAAAGGAAAAGCCTAGAACAAAGAGGCTTCTGTGGCCGAGAAAGCCTGGTGAATGTCGCTGGGGGCGGGGGGAGGGGAGGGGCTGGTGTATCTGCCTGGCTTTTCCGTGGGGGGGCGGGGGGGTTGCACAGAGAGGCTGTTCTTGGAAGAGGAAGGTCACTGCTCCCCCGGGGGTTCATGACTCCCCTGACCTCCACTCTTTCCTTCTGGTTTGAGAGGCTCTCCTCGCTCCCTGCCGGTGGTGAGGCCGCACTCTCCGGGCAAGAGCCCCCGCCTCTGTGTCATGGAAATGTATCACCACAGTGGATTCGGACGTCATCTCATTGCCCCGCGTCGATTTTCGACAGATTTCTTAAACTAATACGCATAAAGTATGCTCCCTGTCATTTTTAACACCCAGGTGCTTAGAGAAGAGAAATACTAAATAACATTTCCCTTTGGCGGTCACGGAAAGAAGATTCTCCATAGGACAGCTGTGACGAATCTGCGGACAATGAGGCCCAAGGCTCAGGGACGTTTTTTTCTTGCCGTTTTTGGTGGGGAGGAAAGAAACACCAAAGGTAACACTCTTCCCTGTTATAATTAAGTTGAAGATAAATTCTTAATTTTTTCCTCGTCCTTCAGGAAATATGAATAAGCAGATGAATGTTGCCTTTTCTTGCACCAAAGAAACACCACCACTGACGAAGCGTGTGGGCGTTAGCCGCCTCCCAGGTGCCCCAGCGTGTGCGCATAAATGTCTGAACCACCCATCTTACCAGAAAGAAAGCAAAACCCAAACAACCGCCCCTCAAACCCACATATACAGACAACAAAAAAGCTGCTTAGAAACTTCCAGCTCCACGGACTGAAGGATACGGCTGTTTCCATCTAATTACTGCAGGCAAACACCATAACCCGTGTATTTCCCATTGGCTTAGACACCGTGTTTTGCTAAAACAAGAAAACTTGAAAACCTAATGATTTTATTATTATCCTCAGTGGAGGAGTCAGTCACCAAGAAACAAATGATGAAATAAGGAAATCATTTGGAAACACAAAGGTTTTTTTTAATGTTTATTTATTTTTGAGAGAGAGAGAGATAGAGAGACGGATAGAGAGGGAGATAGGGAGACACAGAATCCGAAGCAGGCCCCAGGCTCTGAGCTGTCAGCACAGAGCCCTACACGGGGCTCGAACGCGAGAACCTCTAGATAATGACCTGAGCCAAAGTCAGATGCTTAACCAACGGGCTGAACCACCGGGCACCCCCGAACTTTTTCACTCCAGAGGAAGAAAGTTCCCCAAAGTGTTTCTCTGAGTGGTGGCTTTCACATTCTGCCTGCATTCTGTGTTTTTGCTGTGTAGGCAACGCTGGCCGCTGTGCAGGGGGGGACAAAGTGCAGAGGTGTGGGATCTGGAGGCCCGGAGGTCCCATGGGGTCTGCAGTGTCATCGGGCACCGGGGGACCTTGGCTTCCTCCCCCGAGGCGCTGACATGAGGCGCTGACATGAGGTGCTCTTACCAGCACAGCCTTTCAACCTCCCACATTCGCTGTCCGCCTTTCACGCTCCTGGGACGTCAAATGGGAAAAATATTCACCGAGAGCTTCGTCAGTGGTGCGGTATTACTTACCCGTCAACGGTGACAACTTAATTTCCTGTTCCGTGACACCGCTACCTGATTTCGCCGAGTGGGTGAGATTCGATCTCACAGACACTTGCAGGCTGAGGACGATGGATAGATTAAAACAAAGGTTCCATCAGCTGAGTCCCTAGGCTCATTGAGAAACTGTGAGGTCTTGTTGTACCTGGGCCCCTGGGAACGTGTCTTCAACCCGGGAAGATGCTGGGCAGCATTTCTGGGCGTTCCCAGGGGGTTTCTGAAGCCACCTTGTCAGGGTCCACGGCCGTCACAAAGCCATCCACCTCCGCCCGGCCCAGGGCAAGCTCTGTCTTCACTGACCCTCATCTAATGTGAGCACCTGCCGTATAAAATCGGTGTCTGTCGTGTACCTGAAAACATCACTATTCATACGAGACCATCTGGGAATAGAAATGTCTTCAAATTTCTGTTCCTGGTTTTTAGGGGCTTGCAGAATCTTCCCTTCCGGTTACTTCACACCCCACCTGGCGGAGCACCTTGGCATTGTGTGTTTAATTAAAACACCGGGAGCCACCATTAGGAGCAATTAACCTCATCAGTCAACGATTGGTACCTGATAATGATCTCTCTCCTGTGCATAATAGTCTAAGAAGCTGATTTACCCTATGTTTTAACTTCAAGCCTGTTGTGACCCAGTTAGCCAAGGCTGATTTGGTCAAGCAGGTCCAAAGAGAAGAAAGATAAATTCTCGAGCCCTCCGACAGGAGCTGAGGGCAGACACCAGGACGTTCACCACGCACGGCCGTAAGCAGAGGAGGGTCTAGTCTGTTACGCCCACCAGGACGGCAGCTTCGAGGTCTCGTGGGTGCTGCTCCAGGGCTGGTCGCCCCCAAGGCGTGGGGACAGCACCGGTTCCGGAACCAGTGCACGTGCTGCCCTCCATGAGCCCTCCCACAGTCCAGGGAAAGGTGGCCTCCTGAGCCCACGGGATCACTCCCCCATGGCGCACTGACGGGACCAGGGGCCCCTAGAGCTGGGCTTCCAAATTCCTCTCCCGCTGCCGTTTCTGGGGGTGCAGGGAGGGCGGGCCACGGAAGGCCACACAGCCGCTTGCAATTCCTGGGCCGCGGGGGCCAGAGCTCAACACCCTCGGTACCTTCCCAGCCTGGCAGCCGGCCTCCCCCACTGCCTCCTGGCTGTCACATATTCAGGACAAAGCAGCCCCGCTGTCGAGCAGGGGAGGCAGACCGGTGAATGGAAGGCAGGAGGTCCGGAGGTCCAGAATCAGTGCCCCGGGGGCACAGACGAGGAGGCCGTGACCTGCAGGACAGCCGTCAGGGGCGCCTGACAAGGCACTGACCCTGGACATGGTCCGTCAGCCGTCGGGGAGGGTATGGAATACACGAGTGGCAGAAAGACAGGTGGAAGAGGAAATCTGGGCAGAAGCTGAATATTGAGAAAATGCTCCTTTTTATTTACTTTTTTGTGATCAAGTTATTTAAGGTCATTTTGAAGCTCACAAACTTTTAGAGAAGTGGAATTTATATCATTTTCTGACCCTCGCAGCTTCCACATAGAAAACAAAATATCAGGTCGACAGGGAAAGGACGTGATCTCAGGAAAAAGAAAACCGGAAACAGAAAAGCGTCCAAAACATTTTGTCCACAATGAAAAGTACATTGTAAAGTGATTGAGCCAAGTACGACATAGCTCTCCACGTAATAGCGTAAGCAAGGGAGAATTGGTAGGTTTTACGTCATCTGTATCCCAAATATCAGGAAGTGCTCTTAAAGTTATAAAAGGGGGAAAGTTGCCATGTTCTAGAAGTTGGTCATTTTCGAGGCGTAACGAAGACGAGAACTCGGTTTATTTATTGTTGAAGCTGGCACCACACTTTGTTCAGCAAATATGCCGATACCCTTTGGAAGGTCTCAGTGACCACATAATTCTCCTGGCCTCTTCCCAAACCAGAGGGCAAATAGCTCCCTTACAGTCTGATGGTCACGGGAGTCTCTCTTGTCTCATTTTTGGTGGGGTGATAGGAAAATGGCTATACAGGGACTCGTAAACAGGTGCCCGACCTCCACTGTTCTACTTGGTGTGCGAGATGTATCTGTGTACAGTTAGAGTGGATTGTTGCTGGAACCTTCTAGAACGTGGTCTGTCTTCACATCTTGTTGGCCGGCGGAGAGAAAGTAATCCGAGTTTATGGACCCTGCCTCCCATCTGCTGTCTTCTGTGTCAAGATCCAAATGTCGAGAGCACAAAATAGTCAACCGTTGCTGTCTCCATCACAATGTGTGCTGATAATAAAAGTGGTCTAAGCCGCAACCAATCACGTTCTCATCAAGGTGCTCAGGTCTTGAAGTAAACCATCTCTGTTCTCTCTGGTTTCCTCTCCCCATTTGTGAAATCAAGACGGTGACTCTTTGCATGGTTCTTACGCACTTAGACGGTAACTTGACCCAGTTAACAGAGCAGAGGTGTGGTCAGCGTGGTCTGGAAACCAATGGCTATTTGCCCCCGTCCCCTATTCCCATGGACCTCACCAACTCTGTCAACTTCAGACTTACCACTTTTTTTTTACTTCTTTTCACGGAGCTCTATTTTACCTGTTTCTGAGAAACTGAGAGTCACTGTCAACTGACATCTTCTTGATTCAGTTTTCCATAGGTGGAAGTGTATGCGCCAGGAGCAGACATCTATCCTTCTTTAAAGGAATATGACTCCTGTCTCTTGGGCAGCGGGAGCCATTTTGAGAGACGGCGCCTGCTGCCCGGTGTGGTCACTGCACATCTGAGGACACGCAGGTGGTAGACCTTTATTTTTAGAGCAGCAACGGGCCTGGGTTGAAGGCTAATGAAGAGACGCTGTGGATCAGACACTTTGTGCCAAGGTTCTGCCAGTGGGGAAGGAGCGTGGGGCGTGGTTGGCGCATCCAGAAGGAGCTTATGCAACGCGGCGCCAGTGACCCAGCGCACGCCAGGTGTCCGGCCAGATCCGACGGACAGAATGCGGCTGTCAGCGTTCTTTCCTAATGAAATTTATATCTGCATGCCTTATGTAACTCAATATTCTATAAATACCCCTAAGTCCAGGGGTAGTTTGTGAGAGCCAAAGTTACCTAATCCCCCAGTGTGTTAGGACTCTGCATTAGGCCTCAGAACTTTCGGATAATCAGCTTTTAAGACGCAAATGCCCCTTTCTCTTATGTTACTCTGTGCAATCCAGTATAATTCCTGTTCCTGAAATAAAGTGGCATTTTGACAGATTGTACAACGGCTGTAAAAATAATTTCTTTGCAATAGTGTTTGATATCAAATTTTACGTATGAAGCTTATGTCAAAGTACGTGAAAGTAGGAGAAAATACAGACATGAGACATGTGTTGGCACCATTTTTAGATGGTATGTTTTGTTTGTTTATATGCTTATTTGTTCTAGTTATTCATTCTCTGGATCACATTTTTCCTATAGATACCCCTATTTTTCATCATGTAAAAATAAAGTACCCACCAAATATATAAATATATCTATTCCTAAATTACTAATGTATTATACTTAAAAAATCTCGTGGACTCTACTTAATTTATCATAAATCACGTATACTAAGCAAACAAAAAAATCAAATCATTTAACAAAATTATTAATGATTATGCAATTACTATTCTGCAGGAAACTACACATCTCTAAATTTTTCTGTGGGGAGTGGGTTAAAAACCATTGTAGTTCTCTTTCTGCTCTGCCTCGAATCTTAGTTAATCCATTTTTGTTTCTGTCTTCCAAATACAAAGTGAGTCTATAATCAAGATACCTTTTGAGGCATGTTACAACAGATCAGAAATTGGGTCACCAACAAGTACTGGTGAGCATGTTCATAAAAGGGGATCCTTTTGCACTGTTGGTGTGAATGCACATGGGTGATGCCTTCATGGCATTTCACGTGTAAAACTTAGGGACGTACTGCATATCAACCCTGTATTTATATTTATTTATATTTCTAGTACTTCATTTGTGTAGTATTTATGTTTACAGACTATATATGTTGCTATTACTTTGCGTAAACAAATGTTTATTTTTGAGAGACAGAGAGAGTAGAGGAGGGGCAGAGAGAGTGGGGGACAGAGAGAGAGAGAGAGAGAGAGAGAGAGAGAGAATCCCAAGTAGACCCCAGTGCCATCAGTGAGGAGTCTGATGTGGAACTTGAACCCATGAACCATGAGATCCTGACCTGAGCCGAAATCAAGAGTTGGACGCTTAACCAACTGAGACTCCCAGGTGCCCCACCTTGCGTTTTTTAAGTGTTGAAAATAATAAGTGCTCATTGCAAAAAATAAAATACTAGAAAGTGGGAAAAAAACACACCCCTGCTCACTTCTATTCCAGTCGCCTTTCTTGTGCTCTTCCTCCACCCTCCACCCAGGTCATTGGAGTTTGATTTATATTCTCCTATGTGGAAGATTAATACTATCTTAAATTATCCTCTCTCTCTATCTAATCCTCCATCCATCCATCCTTCCATCCATCCATCCATCCATCCTTCCATCCATCCATCTTTCCATCCATCTATCATCCATCCATCCATCCATCCATCCATCCATCTTTCCATCCATCCATCCATCTTTCATCTTTCCATCCATCCATCCATCCATCCTTCCTTCCTTCTATCCATCCATTCTTCCATCCATCCATCCTTCCATCCATCTATCTATCCAGTCTGTGCATCTGTCGTTCCTTCTGTCCATCCATCTGCCATGCCTCTAATCTATCATCTATCTATCTATCTATCTATCTATTATCCATCCATCCATCCATCCATCCTTCTGTCTGCCTGTCCATCCATCCATCTAATCTGTCATCTACCAAACAACTGGCCAACCAATCTATCTTGTCCCTCGTTTCAAAACTGTTTCAAGGTAGTTTACAAGAACTTGTAGAGCACAATGGCATGAAGTAAAGGGAAGTTGGGTCAAAGAGAAAATAAAGAGGGGATATTACGATTTTGAAAACTAGCACGCAGACGTGAACGTCATGGTGTGAACTTGTGCAGGGGTGAAATGTGGAAATGAGTTTCTCTCTGAGCTCAGGAGAACCCAGAGACAACAAGGGAATTGGAACAAGTCCTAAGAAAATACTGAGGGGATTCTGAGGACGCTGAGTTTTGGGATGTATTGTGAAAGGTAACAAAGGGAGAGTGGCTTTGGTCTCAGCCAATCTGGTGTGTGTTCAATTAAATGAAACCACTGGACAGTGATTCCCTTGGACCGCAGTCTAAGTGCCCCTAAACCCACACAGAACGAGTCCTCAGCTACAGAAACATGAAACAGGAAGTGAAGGCACAATTTCTTTCCGCTCACTTGATGTGCTGTCGGCACCTGCTGGTCTTCTTATCTCTTTATGAATCTGTGTCTATTTCCTCCTGGTCCTTGGATGCCATATTTTCAGGCAGTTCCAGGGAGCCTGACCCCCAGTCTGAGTAAGTTGTGCACAGCGGCGCTCGGGACTTCTGTGCGACAACGTCCATTATGGAGCGAGTGGATGGGCAAGTCCCAGAGCAGTACCAGAAAGCCTCAGCCCACTGCAGCGCCATTCCTGATGTTCCCAAAGTGCTGAGTACAAAGGCCTTCCTCTCCAAGATGTGAGAGGGGAAGTATTAAGAGAATAAAAAAAGAAAGGAAAAGCACAAAGCTCTCAAAGTGAGCAGCTCAGCAAAACCTATGCATGGCGCAGGCGTTCTGAACCTTATACTTTGTCCGACTTTAAGAATAATTTGAGGCCTTTGAATAAGCATTTTTCCGGAGAAGAGAACACGTGCATCTGTTGTATAAACGGCTGCTTCCCTACCTGGCTTACAGCCAGGTGCTTGTTTGAACTCTGCACATGTATCATCTGGGTGTGGGTCCCGGCCCTGAGCTGTCCCACGTCCCTTCAAGGAAGCCCTCTGGCTTCAACACCAGGTGGCAGAGCCCCGGGATCCCTTCAGCCCACAGTCTCGCTTCTGCATGCGGTGGGGTTTTGGACGCAGACCCAGTTCTGGGCCACCACGCAGGCGGGAGGAGACGCCCGCTCCCTCACTGCCAGCTGCAAAGACCCTTTCCCGGGATCCTGTGGTTGCAGCGCTAAGGGTGGCCCCCTCCGTTGCGCACTCAGATACCTCCCCAGCCAGCTGGACCGGGGCTGAAGGCCCACCCATAACCACTGCTGTCCCCCTCCCTTCCCTCGGCCCGCAGGCGTGCTGCTTTCCTGTAGCTCTCCAAACACAGAGGGTCTGGTCACGTGGCTTTCTTTCTCTGGTCCATTAGCTAGTTTGACCAGCCTGTAAGTGGGCGTCACTGTCGGCCGACTCAGAGGTGGTTACCCCTCAGAGAGACTCGAGGGAGGTCCAGGACACCTGCCACTCTTCTTTTCGGGAGGATGGGGACGGGAGACACCGTGGTGGCCATGACATCTATCTTGCTAGCAAACAGTGGGTCTCTGAGAGCTGTGATGCCCTTGGATCCAGACAGGAGCTACCCGGGCCTCTGCCCTGACCCTCTCAGGCCGCACCCTGACCACAGGGCCTAAGGGACATGCCCACCACGGCCCTCAGGTTTCCTGATGATTGATCTTTGTTGTAGAGATTCTTGGGCTTCTTCCCCAGGTCCTTGACTGAAGGCATGCCTCTTCAGCAGCGTGAACCCAAAAGGTACCTGTGTAAGGGATGAGCAGGTGCATGGAACTCGGGTGAGCAGGGGTGGGTCTCCACATGGGTGCGTGATGCCACTTGCAGTGTAGGAGGACCCCGGGGGTGGGCAGGCCAGCATGTCAGGCGAGGCCGGACCCCGTCTCCCCGCACCCCACCCTCACATTTGAGGCAGAGCTCTGAGAAAATGGATTGTTCTCAGGAAGAACCAGACCTCCCTGGATATTATGGAAGTATATTTGCAAAGGGTGGGGCTCCAAAAACACTCTACTTCACCGCTACTTAGCTTGATTTTAACTTTAAAACATTTAGTGATAGACACACCGATGTCCGTATCTTCTCTTGCTCTGACTTTGCAAGTTTTATGAGAGGACACACGGCAACACGCAAAACATCGATTTCCTGAAACGGATCTGTGGTGTGGTCTGAGCCCTCACCAGGCGCGAAGGAATTCGTGGCCTCCCAGCTTTGGGCCAAGTGAGAAGAGCTAGGATTTAGTGTTCACGCGCCTGTTACAGGGAACAGACCCAGCTGCTGGTAATGGAATAATGTCAGGTCAGGCAGGTAAGATTTAGTAACCCAGAAAGGACGGCCACACAGCAGGTGGGGTTCCAGGAAGCAGCTACCGTCAGAAATGTCTCCCAGCGTTTCTGGATGGGCGGTCTGGGGTTTGGGGCACGAGAGGAGGGGGATTGTAACGCATTGATCAGGAGATATCAGGATCCCTGTCCCGGATTTCCCAGATGGGTGATGAGAGTGAAGTCACCAGACCTGTGGAGGATGGGGAAGGTTTCCTGGAAGGAGTCCGAGTGTAGGCAATTAACGGAGGGACTCACCTGCAGACCCTGGTGGTCGTGGTGGGTTGTGAAGATCCTGAGAACAAAGCTACAACTCAGTTAATGGGGCCACGAGGGCACAAGAGACGACCAAGCAAGAAGGTTCCCTGAGCATGCCTTCTGGCTTTCCCATCCCCCCCCGGGACTGGAACGGCCCAGATCCCGAGGAGACGCCTGACGCGAATTAGTCTTACGGTGGAGAGAGGAACACTTTTCCAGCAGGTGAACAAAGGGTCAACGATTTGTAACAAGGTGGCTGCACTAACGTCTAGTCAAGTTCAGCGAAAAGTCGACCGTATGAGTGAGATTAAGGAGGAGCAGGATGAAGTAACCTAAGAACTAATTTATAAACGTGCTGTTGATGGAATTGCACACTGCTGTCCACGTCTACAGCAAGAGAGTAAGAGACCGGGGTGACGTGTCAGAAAGAGATGATAGAATGTAATCGAGGTTAATCAATTTCCTCAATTGACTGGTGACTCCTTCTTCAGAATTTTTTTCATGTTTATTTCGAGAGAGAGGGAGCACGCACATGAGCAGGAGAGGGGCAGAGAGAGAGGGAGAAAGAGAATCTCAAGCAGGCTCTGCACAGTCAGCGCAGAGCCCGACGCGGGGCTCGGACCCATGAACCGCGAGATCACGACCTGAGCTGAAGTCGAGGCTCAACCGACTGAGCCACCAGGCGCCCCTGACTGGTAACTTCTCAAGCAACAGATAGTTTTGTGAAGAAAAAAAAAAGCGTCATTTGCTAACACCCCTTTATTGAGGAGCTCCTGCTGAATAGGCACGAGAGAGGGGAAGCTCATTTTCTTGCCGGATCCTTAATTTGTAGGCATCGTGTTTTTACAGGAGTGGCAACTTGTGAACTTACCAGGATGTCAGCTATTTTTTCCACATCACAATAGTGCGTATACCCTTCACCATCCTTCCACGGATGTACCAATGACGTTGACACAAGAACTCGCCCGTTTACTCAATGTGTCATAATTTAGGTTGCCTTTCTTCTCATATTGGACATTTCTTTCCGGGTAAGTTTTATTTTTATTTTTTTGCTATGAATATTTTAAATTTTGACAGTCCCAGGGGTCGATTGGTAACGGTCACTTATTTCAAATGAACGTTCGATTTACTTAATTACCAGAAGTCTGTTTGCAGAGGAAGCAGCCCAGGGGGTAGCAAAGGTCTACAGCGTGCACCGTCCTTTGTGTGAACACTCAGCGCGCACCTACATCGACAACATCGCTTTGGAAAACAAGATGTGGGAGCCCCGTGACTGTAACGTGTCATTTCAACAAGTGCAAATTGTTAGTCTTCATTCCTTTTGACGGGAGATCATTGAATTACCATAGAGATGGGTTTTTTTTTTTAAGTATTTTGCTATCTGTATATGGGTCCTCTTTGTGGACTGCTCGCGCTTTTGGTCATTTGTTCAATGGAAAATACACAGTGAATGTGATTTTCACTTGTGCTTTTATGAACATAAGAAGATGTCGGTCTCCTTGTTAGGAGCTGAGGGGTCTTCAAAGTCTCCTTAACGGCTGTCTCCCCTCAGTGTCCTTGGCTGCAGGACAGCGATAAAACCGGCCACGTGGGAGCCGTCTCCTTGCCGAAAGCACCGGCAAGGGGATAGATGCCTATTGCTTATGATGGTGTCTGGCATAGGATTTGACGAGGTGATGGGGATGAGGAGGAGGAGGAGGAGGAGGAGGAGGGGGGAGGGTGTCAATGACAGTGTGTCTCCTGGGATGATAACCCCCAGGACGCCGCCTCCTGGGGTTGGGCCTGGGGTCTTGTCCACACTGGGGGTGCTGGAGAGCAGAAGCGACACGTGTCCTAGAAGCGAAGAGGCCAGGAGACTGCCGCCATTCAGCTCAGGAAAGGACAGCCCACGGCGGGGGGGGGGGGGGGGGACTCTCCCCTGTAGCAGGGGTGCGGCGGGAAGCTGCCCTGGGGCGCGAGGTGGGCGATGTGCGGCGTGCGGGTAAAGCTTCTCGCTCAGGACCTTATCCAGCGACTGATGTCCCGTTACTTTCATTGTCGAAGGGTCATCATTCCGTTTTAGAAGACTGGCAACAGGTACACATCTCGACATGTCGCCGACAACCAGACTCACCAGGTGGTTCGCACTCTGTGCAGTTAGCGTCCTCTCGCGGGGGACAGAGCGCATTTGGTCACCTTACAGTTGGCCTTTTCTTACCTCACTTGTCAGGCCAGCCTGTCAAGCCGCCGCCCGTCCGGGTTGAACCTCGAGGCCTACCGGCTCCAGGAGAACTTCTGTGTGTTTATTTTGCTGATAACAGTTTCCCCCCAGTGCTGTTTACTTACTTTCGTCTTGAACTTAGATCACTTCCTTCAGCCGAGGGGACGTTCCCATAGGAAGCGTTTTACACTTTTGACACGCGGTGGCTGCTCGTATGCTGTCGGAAGGGTGACTAGTGAGTGCCGTTCGTCAAATTCGAGCCACAGGGAGAGGCCGGATGCGCTTTTGGCCCCGTGTGGACTGGGAGGGTTTCTCAAACGTAGTTGGGGACAGATACACAGCTGCGCCCCCCTCCGCCCCTGCGCAGCT
The DNA here is from genome assembly GCF_018350175.1 of Felis catus. NCBI lineage: Eukaryota > Metazoa > Chordata > Mammalia > Carnivora > Felidae > Felis > Felis catus. The sequence goes on from NC_058371.1 coordinate 1,922,470, forward strand.
CCACCACCCGGCCAGCCCTGCTCGCAGCCCCCTCACCTGCCCCCATGACTCTCTGAGGGAGGGGGAGGGGGAGCGGGGCCAGGCGGATCCCTCCCTCCCTGCCTCTCTTCCTTCCACACCTCTTCTCAGTTACACTGTGAACTGCCCTTGGGGCTTCCTGAATTTTCTCTTCTCCGTACCCGGAGGCTCAGCGAGGAGGAAGCTTCACTTCACAGGTAAAGAAACAGGCTCTGTAAGGGCGGAGGTGGCAGGAGGGACCTTCCCGCTCCTCCCGGTGACGCCCTTCCTTCTCACTCTGTGTCCTCAGTGTCCCGGCACAGCCTCCACCCGACGCCGGGAAAGCAGTCAGCGTGAGTCACCACTGGTTTGAGCCGGTCCCTCGTGGGCCTTTTCCCCTTTCATGCGGCTTTACCTTGTGCACGTCTCAGTACTCGACGCGCCCCTTCTGCAAGATCCAAGCACACAGCGCACACGTCCCGGGCTCCCTCGCCGGGGCCAGAGGGTCTGCAGACGAATTCGATGAAATGTTCACTGACCTCCTCCTTCCTTCTGCAGACAAATAACAGTATAAAACCCAGCCCCTCCATCGGGCCGCTTGTTTGGTGGGCCCTGGTGTGAATTAGGGGCATTTCCATATTAGATGCTCGCGCACCTGCTCCCGGGTGCAGACTGATGAACAGTGGAGGCGCCTTTCCTTCTGTTCTGTCGTAAACCCGTGCAGATCCTCAGTGCTGCCGGTGCGCCTCGGGCAACTAATACGCTGAATTAAAAAACGGAATGAAATTATTAACACGCCATTAAAAGGATCTATGAGTCTCTCATTCTGAGCAAGGGCAGCCCGCGGTACCGTATCTTCACAATCTAAGCGGGAATAATCAGTCCCACTCCAATTAAGCCCTGAGCTGGGTGTGCACGGGCACATGCGGTCCAGTATCTCGGGATTTTTCTAAAAAGGCCCTAAGAGGCCGGAGGACTCACGGGAAAGAAGCGTCCCTGCAGGACCCCAGTCTGTGTAGAGGTCCCTGGAGTCAGAACATCACACCGGGGCTGCTGAACTCCCCCAAGGCTGCTGCGCTAACACAAGGGCTGAACGCGGCTGGTTTTGATCCCGAGTTGTGGCGTGTAGTGTAGCCATTCAAGTGCGGCCAACGATCCCCGCAGCAGAGGTAGGACGCTCGAATTCTCCGGAGCCAAAGGGGGTTTCGCGGGGATTCACGGTTTCCGGAGGGCCGCTCCCGCCAGGCCAGGCGGAGTGACCTTTGAGCGGAGACTCAGCAGGGCCTCCGAACATCCCAGGTTCGTGAAGAAGCAGAGCTCAGCGGAGGCACCGCCTCGTGTCCCCGCAGAGCCGGCGCCGGTGCCCGAAAGCAGGTGCTGGGGGCGAGGCGGGTGAGCAGGACGGCAGGGTGGGGGCGAGCGGGGCCCTGGAGACGGAAGGGGCTGGAATCCCCAAGGTCGTGCCGGCCCGTGGGCCCCTCGCATCCCCGAGCCCCTGCTCCTCCCTGGAGCTACGGCGGCAAGGCCCCTCCCAACAGAGGGCACTGCTTTATCTCCACGCTGGTTTGGTCTCAGGGAAGGTGATACCCTGGGCTCCCCGAGGGTGCCCAGGGCGCTTTTGTTCCTGGGGAGACCCCATGCCCCCCCCCCTCCCCCGGAGCAGTCCTGAGGCCGCGCCGCCCGCACCTCCCAGGTAGACCCACCTGCCCCCTCTCTGGAGCACAGCGAGCTTGTCACAGAACGTGCCCATGGCGCTGGCATGCGTTAACTGTGCCAGCTGGTACGGTGCCGCGGCTCTGGGGGCGGGGCGACCGGCAGGCCAGCACACGGCCGTCGAGGATGAAGAGAAACGCGAAGAGGGCGGGGCGCGTGTGCAGGTGGCGCAGGGGACCGTGCGGGTGCACGCCCTCCACCGGACACCCTGGGCAGCGCCCAGGAGAGGCCCCAGACGCCCGGTGGCCCATCCACCCCCTCACGTCAGCTACTGTGGCTGGTGGATGATACCAACGGTGTCGGCAGGTGTCATTTGTCACACGGGAAAAGGTACTTCTCAATGTCCCCTGGTGCCCTGGCTGATCTATGACAAGGGACTTCTAGAAGGTAAGCAGTCTACTCTGTGGGCGGGTTTGCTCACCCTGGAACCAGATCACCTGTCTCCCTGGAGTCCTACGTGACTATCCCCTAATTCTGGGCTCAACTTCAAGACCCCGTATGTGTATATTTAATGTGTGGGGTTTTCCCCTATGATTTTGCCAGCATAAAGGAGAGTTCAAAAATAAAGACAAGTAAAAGATACGGAAAAGCCCATTTAATTTAATCAGTGCCCAGTCAAAGTAACACAGAGGGGGCTTGGTAGAAGGCTTGGCCCTTTGTAGTGTCCAGCGATGTTCCTGCTTGTTGAGAAACTCTTGTAGTTCTTTGTGGTTCGGTTTCTAGATGTGACAGCCCCCTGATTTGAACAGAGAATCCCAGGAAATGCTGGACCCTGGCCACGTGTGTTCACTCACTGGATTTCTTCACTTCCTGCATAGAATTGTCTTAGCTTTGTCACACACTTGTTTGTGGTAGTAAAATGCCTCTAAAATCAACACTCATATGACTTATAGTTGAGGCTTTGCCTTTGGATCCCCGTGCCACGCTTTATTCTTATCGTGGCAAAACATACCTACCAGCACGTGTAACGCGTTCACCGTTGTTGAGCGTACATTCGGTCGTGTGCACTCACGCCGTCCTCAACACACGTACGGAACTTGTTCATCTTGCGAAACTCACACTGCGTCCCCACCAAACACAGATCCGCGCCCCCCCCCCCCCCAGCCTTTGGCTTGTAGAAACGGACTTTCTGCGATTTTGACTACTTTAGATACTTCACGTGGGTGGAATCATACACTATCTGTCTCTGGCTGGCTTATTTCAGTTACCAGAACGTCCCCTAGGTTCACCTGCGTGGTCACAAATGGCAGGATGGCCTTACGTCTTAAATATTTTTTAATTTTAATTTTAATTTTTATGTTTATTTATTCGTTTGTTTATATATTTGTTTGTTTATTTATTTATTTATTTTAACGTTTATTCACTTTTTGAGAGACAGAGACAGAGTGGGAGCACGGCAGGGGCAGAGGCAGAGGGAGACACAGAATCAAAGCACGTTCCGACGTGGGGCTTGAACTCACGAACCGTGAGATCATGACCTGAGCCGAAGTCGGATGTTTCACCGACTGAGCCACCCAGGCGCCCCTGAAATATTTGTTTAATATTCCACTGTGTATATGCACGTTTTCTTTATGCACCCGTCTTTCGATGGACATTTGCCTTGTTTCTATATCTTGGCTATTGTGAGTGAGGGTATGATGAACACAGTTGTGCAGATATCTATCGGAGATCCGGATTGCAATTCTCTTGAAGAAATACTCAGGAGGGGAGTTGTTGGATCACATGGCATTTCTCCTTTTAGTTGTTCGAGAGGCCTCCACGCTGCTCTCCGGAGCGGCTGCGCCGGTTTGCATTCCCACCAACAGTGCACGAGGCTTCCCCTTTCTCCGCGTCCTCGCCAACCTCTGTTCTCTTCTGTTCTTTTGATGGTGGCTATCCTAACGAGCACATTTGTTTTCATGTTATAAAAATACCCGGGGTTCGCTTGCACCCCAGTGAGGCACGGATGTGGTGGTCAGTGGGGTGTACTGATTCTCTGTGAGTCTGGGGAGGAGGGCACGTGCCGGTAACGTCTAGCGAGGCAGGGGTGGTGAGGGCGGGTCTGAGTGGACTCGGCTGCCGCCCCCTAAGAGAGCTACCTCGGAGACTCCTTTCTTCTCTCCATCTCCACGGGAGAAGCTGCCCACAACTGAGAGGAGCTCACAGAGCTGCCGTGGGGCTCGGATTCAGTCGTGTGCGCGTGAAGATGCCGTGTAGACTGTGAGGTTCTACGAGCAGATATGGTGGACAACTCTAACTCAGGTCTGTTCCTGATTTAAAAATGTGTAGAATATAAGTTAATTTTTTTTAAGTTAAAAATAGTAGCGGACGTGCTCAGGCACTAGGTTCACGCCATGGTTCCCTTCCCACCTCGCAGGTGTCGGGACACAGAGCTGGAATCCGAGGCACCTGGTCTCCTTCTAGAAAGTCGGGGTGCTGGTGTTCGTGTGCCCCCTACTGGCCGCCCTCACCCTTCTGTGCAGCCGATTGTACATTTTCGCATCTGTCTCTTGTAGGACACTTTTCCTGTTACCAAATTCTGTATCAATCAGGCATACGTGTCCATAGAAGTAACATATAGCAAAACTTACCTTTGCTTTAAAACGTAAAGTTTTGCTTTGCTCACTTATCAAGGAGATGTGAGGAAGCCAAGGCAAAAATGATAACCATTTAAAAAAAATACTCCTTAATGACTGGCAAATTAAGCCAAGTGGTGCCGGGTAAAGCCCAGATCAAAGGAAAGCCGGTGCTGAGACCTCCCGCTATTTATAAAGCACGCTTGCTATCAGATCCGAGGGAAACCAGCAAAACTATACTCACAGCAAAGTGTACCCGTCAAATTACATCACTGGTAAAGAAAAAAACCTCAGTAGAAAATCTTAATTATTTTTTAACATAATTTATTGTCACGTAGGCTAACATACAGTGTGTCAAGTGTGCTCTCGGTTTTGGGGTAGATTCCCGTGGTTCATCTCTTGTACACAACACCCAGTGCTCGTCCCAACGAGCGCCCTCCTCAGTGCCCGTCACCCACTTTCCTGTCTCCCCCACCCTCCCATCAACCCCCAGTTTGTTCTCTGTATTTAAGAGTGTCTGATGGTTTGCCTCCCTCCCTCCCTCTCTTTTTTTCCCCTTCCCCTCCCCCACGGTCTTCTGTTAAGTTTCTCAAGATCCACATATGAGTGAAAAAAACATGATATCTGTCTTTCTCTGACTGCTTACTTCACTCAGCATATTACCTTCCAGTTCTGTCCACGTTGCTGCGAATGGCATGATTTGATCTTGATAAATTTAAAAAAGCATAGGAAAATAACTAAAAATTATGAAGAGGGAATTACTAATCAAAAACCTCAAATTAATGACATGAAGAAAGCATTGTGGAAAGAAGAATTTCCTATCTTTTAAAGTTATGAAATTAGATAAACTGTTCAAAGGCTGACTAAAGGAAGAAAATGAACAAAATGTTTAAGATTAATAGTAAGAAATGACAACGTTAGGTAAAGTCTGCAATGGAAAATGCAAGCAAATATTATATGGAGATCTATTGCAACCAATTTGCAAACCTAGAAAAAGTGATTTCTTGGCAAAATGAAACCATCAAAACGGAAGAACTAGCTTGGAAAAGTGATCGGAGTTTTCCTGTTTATTTATTTATTTATTTATTTATTTATTTATTTATTATTTTAATACTTATTTTTACTTTTGAGGGAGAGAGACAGAGTGCAAGTGGCGGGGGGGGGGGCGGGCAGAGAGAGAGGGAGACCCAGAATCCGAAGCAGGATCCAGGCTCCGAGCTGTCAGCACGCACAGAGCCCGATGCGCGGCTCGAACTCACAAACTCTGAGATCCTGACCTGAGCCGAACTCGGACGCTTGACTGAACCATCCAGGTGCCCCTAATGCTTCCTGTTTAAAAAGTCAGCAGACTCGGTTGTTTTGCCACTAATACCTAGTTAATTTTAAAGGGTGGACGAATATAATGTCATTGAAATGGACGTATATCATAGAAAGCAATTCATGTTATAAGTTCAGTGCAACTTTAATATTATAACTTTATAAAGATCGATTAGATCGATTTATTTTACAGTTAGGGGTGTTAACTTCTAAATAAAAATTTAATACATAGGATGGAATGCAATATTGACAGAATAATATACTAAGGACTGTTACAGCTTACTTCGGGAGTCCAGAGGAAGTTAATTATCAGGATACCCGTTAACGCAGTGCACTCATAAATAAGCTAAGAGAGAAAACTCATATGATCCTCTGATCGGAACCTAGAAATGCATTCGATAAGATAGAGCAGGCAGTCCTAAATATCTTTGTGTGAAGTTAGGAGTACAAGAAGATTAGATAGATATGAGAGCAAATGTCAAAAATAAATACCAAATATTATCGAAGCAGCAAAACACTAAAAAAATTTTTCAGTTAAAACTAGGAATTAGATGGGGCGCCTGGGTGGCGCAGTCGGTTAAGCGTCCGACTTCAGCCAGGTCACGATCTCGTGGTCCGTGAGTTTGAGCCCCGCGTCGGGCTCTGGGCTGATGGCTCAGAGTCTGGAGCCTGTTTCCGATTCTGTGTCTCCCTCTCTCTCTGCCCCTCCCCCATTCATGCTCTGTCTCTCTCTGTCCCAAAAATAAATAAATGTTGAAAAAAAAATTTAAAAAAAAAACCTAGGAATTAGACACATCATGTCATGACCTGTCGTCATTATTTAAGAAAATTTCTAATAACAGCAGTAAGACACAGTGAATCCCTTCAAATTAGTACAAGACAAAAAACATTAACTGTTGACTTGTGCTGATGTTATAATTGTGTATTTAACATACTCAAGAGGGCTTAGTTAAAAAGAAACTAGAACTTAAAATATTTGTTAAGCTGGTTGTGTTCAAAATAAATATGCTATGAACACATTAATAGTGTTTCTTTCAACTAAGCATCTAGAGACAGGAGAAAAAAATCACTCAACATACAATAGAATTAACATTCATATTCAGTGATAAATCTATATAAGCCAGAGGACTTGATACAGAAAATTTTAAACAGTAAAAAAATAACCACTAAAAACAGGTCTGAAAAAATTTGTTTTCATTTTTTTAATGTTTGTTTATTTTTGAGAGAGAGAGAGTGTGAGAGAGAGACAGAACATGAATGAGGGAGGGTCAGAGAGAGAGGGAGACACAGAATCCGAAGCAGGTTCCAGGCTCTGAGCTGTCAGCACAGACCCCGACACGGGGCTCGAACCCATAACCCGTGAGATCATGACGTGAGCTGAAGTCAGATGCTTAACCAGCTGAGCCACCTAGGCACCCCACGGTCTGACAAAAATTTCAAGATGTATTCCTTCAATTCTTGGAAGGGAAGAAGTAAAAATTTACTGTAATAAAAACATCAATTATTTTCATATAGCCACAGGTCTTTATTGGAAAAATGTCTCTTCAAGTCCTTTGCCCATTTTTTAAATCGAGCTATTTGGTTTTTTAGCCATTAAGTTGTAGGATCTCCTTATATATTTAAGTATTAACTCCTGCCAGTTATTGTATTTACAAAGGAAAATGTTCATCATCACTCAGCATCAGGGAAATGTAAATCAAAACCAAAAGGGGATATCACCTCACACCTGTCAGAATGGGCCAAATCGATAACACAAGAGACAATAAGTATCGAGACGATGCGGAGAGAGGGGAACCCTCTTACGCTGTTGGTGGGAATGCAAACTGGTGCAGCCACTCTGGAAAACAGTATGGAGGTTTCCCGAAAAATTAAAAAACAGAACGGTCCTATGATCCAGCAATTCCACTTCTGGATATTTACCCAACGAAAACAAAAACAGCAAAATGAAAAGTCACGTGCTCCTTCATGGTCACTGCTGCATTATCTATAACACTGTCCACAGCACTGTCTACAGCAGCCAAGAGGTGGAGGCAGCCAGGGTCCACTGACTGACGAATGGATAAAGAAGATGTCGCGTTTGTGCACAATGGAGCGTTATTCAGCCATTTGCAGCAATTGGGATGGGGCCAGGGCATGATGCTGTGTGAAATAAGTCAGAGAAAAACAAAAATACCGCATGATATCACTTATATGTGGAATCCAAAAAAAGAAAAATGAACAAAAACCTCATAGAAACAGAGTAGGAAAGAGTAGGAAAGTGGTTGCCAGGGGCGGGGTTGGAGGGAAATGGGAAGATGAATTAACCTGGAAAAAAAAGAAAAAAAAGAAAAAAAAATCAACTCTTCTAAAAGTCCCATTATGTTTAGGTCAATTCCGAAATAAAATTCTATGAGAACTTCTTGAGAAATGATTTAGAAAATTAAATACTCCAAAATTGCCAAGAAAGAATGAAAATGTGCAGCAGTTGGGATTAGAAAGCAAAGTCGCGTGACCGGAACGTGCCACAGTCCGTGTGTGATCCCATCAACGTGGCAAAGGCGAGAGGATGAGTCGATCATCACCTGGGGCAACAACACGTGTCTCATCCCGTGAGAAATTGTACAGCGGCTGGAGTGAGCGGGGTACAGACGCTTCCCCCCTCCTTGGCCTCTAGACACGATGGCCCCCCGTGTCCTCACGTGGTCGTCCCCCTGGGTGCGTCTGTGTGCTCATCTCTTCTCGTGGATCGGGGCCCCAGCCTCACAGCCTCATTCAACCTTATCCCTTCCTGAAATGTCCTGTCTCCAAATGTGGAGACATTGGGGATTGGGCTCCGCCATATGGAATTTGGAGGGGGGGGGGACACCACACAGTCCACAGCACCGGGAAAAGAAGCAATTAAGCATATAAAAAGGAAGGTAAAGGAGACTGAACAAAGCCTCCAGAAAGGCAGATACTTGAGGCAAGCAAAAGCAGGTTGGGTCTGAGGCACAGCTTGTTGTTGGAAGATCAATGTCAGATTGGTGAGTTACAGCACGACCATTACCCAAACACCTAGGGAGATAAATGTAAGGGCATCATTTAGAAAACAGAGCTCAGGATCTTTCCTGAATTAACGATTATAAGCAAACAAATTTTGTGCTCCTAAGAGTTAAAAAAAAAAAAATCCCGGGGCGCCTGGGTGGCGCAGTCGGTTAAGCGTCCGACTTCAGCCAGGTCATGATCTCGCGGTCCGTGAGTTCGAGCCCGCATCGGGCTCTGGGCTGATGGCTCGGAGCCTGGAGCCTGTTTCCGATTCTGTGTCTCCCTCTCTCTCTGCCCCTCGCCCGTTCATGCTCTGTCTCTCTCTGTCCCAAAAATAAATAAACGTTGAAAAAAAATTACAAAAAAAAAATCCCAAAGTACATTACTACATGGAGTTTCGAGATAATGTCTTAGACGATACCAGAAGCTCAAAGCTATGACAAGCAACGTTCAAGTGTGAACGAAAACTTCACAAACCAAGTGAATTAAAAGTTATAGCTGTGGAAAGATACGTTTGCAACACACATGCTAAGCAAAGGGCTAATACGTGTCAGAAACAAGGAGTTTTTACAAATGCAAAGAGAAGGACAAATCACAAAATAGAAACACAAGCAAAGGTGTGAATTAGAAGGTCACGGATTAGCAGTACAAATGACCATCAAACATACGCACTGATGTTCAAAATCACAAGTAGAAAAATTCCAACTAAAGTAACCTCATTTAATACCTATCAAACTGGTAAAAATGGGAAACAGCAATAAACTTATTTCCGCCAGGAATACGGGGGGGAAAAGCTCATCTACACATTGTTGCCAGAAATAGAAATGGTTAGAACCTATTTTTTCGAATGAGTTACCAAATCCTATCCAAATTAAATGTGCCTGTGCCCTGTTCCCTAGCCACCCACTTCTGAGACTGGGTCCCACGGACGCACAGGTACTGGGGAAGGCCACAGGAACACGGACGTCCCTAACAGCGTTGTTGACGATGGCCAGATCCACCGTCAGAGACATGGGCACTCACCAGGAAGGGTGAAGACGTCTTGTGACATCACGCAGCCTTTCGATGCGCCTTCGAAGCATGCACAAATGAATTCAGCGGGAGATCTACAGATTGCTGTCGAGTGAATAAAGGAAAGATCCAGACGGACAGAATAATCCCATTTTTGCAAAGAAAATGTTGGCCCCAAACGATACCAATGTGAGGTAAAAGTATAAGCTTGTGTGCATGGAAATATGCACGGTCATAATCATAGCAGTACGGAGCAAGTTATGAATAATACATACCAGTTTCTTCACCAAGTTTTCTGGAGGAGAGGGGTGGGTGGGAGCCACGGTGAATGCCAGCAGAGGTAGGGGTTCGAGGGGGAGAGAGGAGACGAGCAAAGAAGACGCGAAAAAAATTACAGTATGTGGATCCATCGACGTAAAATTACGTGAGTGCATACGTGGGCGTGCCCATAAATTTGGGGATAGGAAGGTAGGGCTGTCCACGCTAGCCTGGCAAACGGAAAGCAGACTTGGCTCTATAATGTAGACGGTACAACCGCGTTCTGTTAAAAATCAACCAAGGGACGAAGCTCACGTACGCGCCTACTATTTGGGAAAACGCTCTGTGTGTTTTCGGGTTTGGCGCCATGAGGATTAGTTATGATTCATCATCCTAATCCAGCCTTCGGGAATTATTCAGCATAATGGTTTTTCAAAGGGCAAACAAGCAAACAGACGAGAGAAAGCGGAGCGTTATTAAGGAGGAAACAGAACCCTATCTGAAGGAACACCTCTGTGCAAAGTCAGCTCCTGAGGCGCCTCCCCAGCCCCAGCGACGCCCGCTCTGCGCACGTTTTCTCCGCGATGCCCGATCCTCCCTTATTCTGTCGCTTCACGAGGATGCATCGGTTCCTCCCCCGTCACACTGAGCTCGCTTAAACGTAGCAGCTCCCTGGGGATTTGTGTTCCTTTTGGAAGCACGGAGCGCAGGGAAATCTGCGGGGACGTTCACGCGACGTGATTCATAAGTGGGACGGATTATGGCCGCACAAATCACATCCGTGATTTGCACGCCAGAATTTCGGCCCAAGCCGAACAGAAGCACGTCTGTCACGTACAGAAAGAAGCGTGAATTGCCTCTCAAAAAAAGCCTTTTTAACATTCTCAATGGTGCCACTTCTCTTCGTATTTATGGGCTATTTTTGCAATGAAAGAAAGAAGTAGGATGCCAGCAACCTAGGTCGATGGGGAAAGTGAATCCTTCTTTCTCTTCTGGGTTCAGTTGCACCGAACGGGACCGCGGCCCCACCGTGTGCCCCACCCGGGCCCTGGCGCTGCTGCGGGAAGGACGCCCCGGAAGCACCGTGTCCTCCAGGTTCAACGTGAGGCCCTTTAGGGCAGGACTTGGGACTGTCGGTTCTCTGTTGCTCCGACTGAGAAGGGTCAAGTCCTTTCTCCGCGGAGGGCGGAGGAGGGGTGACAGCTGATCCGCCAGCAGCTCTGGGCCGCCGCTCTGGTCCCCGCGCGCCCCAGCTGCTGGCCGCCGCCTCTGCCCGCGTGTCCCGATGACTTCGGCGGCGCCCACCCACACGGCCCGTCGCGTGCAGCGGCCACGGGCCGGAATGGGCGGCGCCTTCTCGGGCAGCTGTTTTCCCCGCGTGGTTGTTTCCGTGGAGGCCTCTCCGCTCGGTCCTCTCCCTTTGGGGTCTGTCCGTCCTCTCTGTGGGGCGCCCTGTTTGCGGGGATGGGCGAAGCAGAAAGACCCGGGGCCCGGCGTCCAAGGCTCCCGTCCTCACCTGCCGCACGCGGTGTCCTCGAGCGGGTGGCACGTGATCGTCTCCCCGTGGGAGAAGTGGGCACACGTGCTCTTTCTCAAGCGAGGTGATGGGGCAGTGGTGTCCGGAACATTCCGAGCACGAAAGAAAGTGCGGTGTGGCCTGGGAACGTCACGATCCTCTGTCCTTTGGCTGAGGGCGTCCTTCTCCTCCCTCGGAGGGGCTGCTCTCACGGGGCTCATGGGAGCCCTGTACCTGCACCCGCACGGAGGGGAGGGTCTTCCTCGGCCTCTCTCAGCAAAGCGACAGCTGCCTTCGGGACTCAGCTGCCCTCGCGAGGGCCACCGCGCGTGCTCCCGAGGCCGGGCGACGCACCCGTGTCCCCTGCAGTCCCGCGACGTGGGGCCCCTGCCTGCTCTCTCTCCTGTCACAAGCTGGCTGTTGCTCACGGCATCTTCCCGGCCACCCTTCCTTCCTAGTTCTTCCAGCCCCAGGGCCCGCCCCTCACCGTCCGATGCTACGGCTCGCAGGCTGTCCCCTGTTCCCCGTCCCCCGTGCGGCTCAGCCGAGGGCCCGTTTTACGGCCCCACCGGCTCGTTATGCCTTCGCACACAGTGGGTGTGGAATAATGAATGCGCTCTCATGCGGGTGCGGAGGGGGTGTGTGTTCATACGAAAGTTGCGCTTTCAACGACCAGGTGGTCGTTGGCTCTGCGGGCCAGACCTCCCGCGGGCACTGCCGTCGCCAGGCGGGAAATCCGAACGCTCTGGGAGTCAGTGGGCCGCGGGGTCAGGCCTGAGGCTGCTGAACACCGACTGTGTTGTTCTTCAGAAAACCCAGGGAGGGGCGCCTGGTGGCCCCACCGGCCAAGGTCCGACTCTTGATTGTGGCTCAGGTCGTGATCTCACGTTGGTGAGGATGATCACTGAGCCTCTCCAGGCGCTCCCTGACTGTGCCCACACGCGGCCTCCGCCGTAACCCACTCAGCATCCCTACTCGGTGTCAGCCACCCCTGGGACTGGCCGCGGGTGCCTCGGGGCAGACCCTGCCCTTTGCTGCAGGGTCCCCCTCGCTCCCTCGTCACCGATTGTGACTTGCATGGCTCGCGCTGGGAGAACCGCTCGGCTTCTCGGAGACGGACTCGTTAATTGCACTGTTTGTTGCCGCTTCACCAGATTCTCCAAAGCCAGAAGGCGTGGTGCGCGTGACGTGAGCTAAAGAAATGCCAATGCCGGCGAGATGACCCCAGTCAACACCTGTTTTCAAAAGTAAAGCTTCCAAATGACCGCGGGCTCTGATCTGGCAAAATCAGCATCACATTTGCGCCTGTGACGAAGGGGGCGTAGGCGATCAGAGACGCTGAGCCCTCCCCGTGTCTGGAGCAGAAGCGGGGGCTCCGGCTTTGGTGATTTCACGCCGCTTTAGCGACACTCCGGCAGGGTGAGCCTCCACTGGCAATTTCAGCAGGTGTGACCTCTATTTCCAAGCAATTGTGTCTATTTCAGAGGTGGGCATCGTTGCAAAGTGCCCCTGCCTGACGGTTCTGAGGGACGGAAGACGCGTCCGATGCTGGGATTTCCTTGCCTCTCGGAAGCGTGGAAATGTTGTCAATCACACTGTGTTTATCCTTCATCAAATGGGACCACGACACCATCCCGTGGCCCCTGAGAAGTAGGGTGATAATCCCACACCTTGCCACGTGTGCCTGAGTGCTTGGTAGCATGTTACCAGCCCCCTCTTCTCTAACTGCCACAGAGGCTGTGAAGCATCCACAGGGGACGAAGGTTGGCCAGACCCCGTACTAAATCATTAAACCCTCATTTTAGCTCCACCCCACCCCCACCCCCCGCCCCACCTCAGCATCTTCCAAAGTCACTGTTCTCGTATTTTAGGTCTGTGATGGTACTCTGAACAAATCAATCTCCCCCTCGATTTAAACTGAAATCATCTTGAGTGATAAAGATGGCTATTTAGGTAATTTTATACTAATCCCAACCGAGAGGGGCAGGTGCTAGGTCTCTTGGATGCAGTTGTGATGGGCAGAAGGCATTCCCGACGTGGTGATGAAAAGGGCCCCGGATTTTGTTGGTTCTGTCAAACTGCCTGTTTGAGTCACTACGAGAGTATAAGCTGACAGGCTGTTTGCTCAGTGGTAGGAAGCCTGCCGTCACGGCACAGACTTTAGGCGACCGTCTGTCTCCACTTGAAATGTACACCGTCAGTGAGAGCAAAATGTCCAGCGGGGCGGGGTCTGGGCGGGACCAGCGGAGGTGTGCAGAGTTGCCTCTCTACGCGTCCGACCTGCACCTGCTTGTGGCCCGTGTGCTCGTCAGTCTCCACTTTCCAGTTTCCCGCCAGCGGAGAGCGTCTGTCTTGTGCGGCCAAAGTACACGATTGCTGTAATGATGCTCAGCTGGGTTAGGCTTTCAGAGCGAGAGATTTGCAGTCATCCTGTGTGGGCTGGGGACGAAGAGGCTGGCACAGGAGGAAGGATAGAAGATAGGGGATTTTTTTTGAAGTTTATTTATTTACTTTGAGAGACAGAGAAAGAGCAGGGGAAGGGCGGAGAGAGAGGGGGAGAGAGGCTCTCAAGCAGGCTCCGCCCTGTCAGCGCAGATCCTGACGGGGGGCTTGATCTCACCAACTGCGAGATCGTGACCTGAGCCGAAATCAAGAGTCAGACGCTCAACTGACTGAGCCACCCAGGGGCTTCGGTTTTCTAACAAGAACTTTTTGTTCTCGAAACGAAGGTGATTTTGCCTGAACACAACCCACATAGCATGTTAGCTGGGGATTCCCTCTGCTGGAGTGGATTCGAGCCCCCATTCTCGATCTGCCACGGGCTGGTTATAAATTACGCCTGAGAGCCGGCCAGACCTTGGAGCTCAACTCTTGCAGGTGTAGGGAGCAGAGAGGACGTCTCCGAGCTGGGGTACGCTCAGTCCGCTTCCCGGTGCTCTCCCGAGCAGGGAGGTGTCTAAGACCCATGTGGTCCTAAATCCATAGGTGTCTTTCCAGCTAAAGCCCGGGCTCACTTAGCCTGACCTTCCTGTTCCTCCCTCTCTTCCCCCCTGGCACCCACATGCTCTCCCCAGCACACGTGTCCTAATGGGGACACGTGTCCTAATGCTGACGACAATGACCTCCATAGGCTTAGAACGTGAATATTCAAGTTACTTGTGAACTCTGGGTGCTCCTGGCCGTGAAGGGAGATTCAAGTCTGCTTTGTGCTGACAAACAAAAACGTGTCTGGTACAAGAGTGGCACTGGGAAGGCGGACTGACCTTCACTCTGTGGGTTTTTAAAACCTTTATTAAAGCATAGGCAGTTATCTGATAATGATTCCAGGAAGCTCTCCTCCCTCCCCACGCTTGGCCGGGAGGGAGTCACAGACAGGAAGTAGGCTCCCTCTAGCACTCTAGGTCACAGCACTTACAGTCACCAAGCATCAACCTGAGAACCAGCCTAAGGTCACGCCGTCGGCCCGTTGCCTAGAAAAGTGACCGTGCTGTTCCCTGAGGCTGACCACGGCGCCTCTGTGGAATGGTGCACAGGGGACTGGAGTCAGGGCCCCCACCCCGAGAATCTTTCTCCCCGTGCAGGAGTCTCACACGGGACAGCCGCTTCTCTTGGGAGAGGTGAGTCCCTAGCGTGAGCCTACGTGATTACTCCTGGATTCCCGTCCCCGAGCCTCGAGACCGGTTCTGACGCGGCTTCCCGAGCGCTCGGCCTCAGAGCCGCGCACCAGGCCGGGTGGGAAGGAGGCAGACACTCCGTGGGCTTTGCCGAGACGGTCCTTTGGAGCTTAAAGGACAAACTTGGCTACCGGGCTGTACTCAGTCTGCAATAATCCCGTGAGTTATATCCTTAGTGTGGCTCGTGCACTTTCCTGTGGATTTTATTTTGATAAAAATGTTAAACATGAAAAGACCCAAGGGTCTGGTAACACACACACACGCACACACACACGCACACGCACAAGCTGATACAGGCTGAATGTTTGTGTCCCCCAAATCCGTATATTGTGTCCTGACCCCCAGTGTGATGAGGTCCTGGCGGTGGGGCCCCCGCGATGGGATCGGCGTCCTTAGAAAAGAGACCCGCAGAGTTCCCGGCCCCTCCTCCGTGCGACACAGCCAGAAGCTGTCACGGGGTCCCACCAGCACCCGCCCGCACTGGCACCGGGTCCCAGCGCAACGAGGATGTGCTACTTGCTCCCAAAGCTGGCCGCGGGGCAGTGGCTGTCTGGGGAGGACGTTCTCTCGCTGTGACCCTGGACGCTGTGTTCAGGGTCTGCCTGTGGCTCCATCGTCTCCATCCAAGGCCTCCGGGTCGGCAGGTGGGCAGGAGGGCCGGAGGCCACACTTCATCCAGCAACCTCGCTGCTCCGGGGCACTGAGCCCAAAGCGCCAGGGACGTTGGCATCACATGGAAACAGAAATTCAGGGCTCCTGGCCCTGGAGTATGTGCTCCCCAGCATGGACCCTCAGGTAAATAACGGGACAATCAAAAGAATAATGATGATAATGAAACATATATATAATATAAATATATATATATAAATATAAATAAATATATATAAATAAAGGTAATGTCAGGATTTCCAGCACCTGCTAGGCTAGATTCAAGACTCTGATAATATGAAAACACGTTCAGCCCCAATGGAGAAGCAAATGACTCTGACGATGGTTTCCCTTGACCCGGAGGAAAGGGCGTAGGGAAGCAGGGAGGCATAAAGGGTCCCACCTGCCAGAGAATTGGCCACGAGGGATCGTGTCCCGTTGTGAATGGGGGGGAGCTTCTGGAAAGGAAATCTGCCCTGTCATCAAAGGGCCTGAGAACGGAGCTTGTTCTGGGAGCAAAAAGAAGCATCATTGTAGGGGCGCCTGGGTGGCTCAGTCAGTTGAACGTCGGACTTCGGCTCAGGTCATGATCTCATGGTTCGTGAGTTCGAGCCCCACATCCGACTCTGTGCTGACGGCTCAGGGCCTGCAGCCTGCTCCGCATTCTGTGTCTCCCTCTCTCTGCCCCGCCCCTGCTCACGGCCTGTCTCTCTCTCTCTCAAAAATAAATAAAACATTAAAAAAAAAATTTAAAAAAAGAAGCGTCGTCCGTCGTTTTCTCCAGCGTCACCCCTTAGGCCCTTTGGAAACAATTTCTTTGTTGGATTGGAAAGGATCCTTGAGAATTTATTATTCGGTGTTGACTACCTGCTCCTGGTGAAAACAGCTATCAAATTACCTTAGAAAAAGAGATCTCCAAATAATCGGATGGCCCGGTTTCTCGTAGGCATGCATTTGGTGCCTAATAATTCTTGTAATAATAGTTCTTTTTAACAGCTAGACTTTCCAGCCCGCCTCTACTTGCCGGGTAATCAGGATTCCAGGCTTCCGGGTAGGACCTCGTCACCGATGAATTGTGTGAAGTTGAGCAGATCCCAGAGCATTGTTGTAACTCACTTTTTGCCAGCCAGTAGTCACGTGCAGTTTATACATCTTGCTGGGTTTAGGTGGAGGCCAAATGGGAAAATACACAAGTGTGCATTACGATACAGAAAACGTGATCCAGGTGTAAGTGGCACAACGAGACCTAATGAACGTCACTCCCATGTGCACCGATGCCAGGCTTTTATGTTTAACGAGGGGTCTTGACGGCAGCTGTAGATTGGGCTGCGCATTGTAAGGGGAGGGGAGAGCGCAGGGGGAGCTTAGCAGGGACACAGAGGCCCTGGCCCCCGGGAGGCATGGGGCTCACCGATTTCTTCTCTGAGACGTGACGGGCTGCCATACACAGGATTCCTAGATTCCTATTCAAGTCTCAAATTCTTAGTTCTCTCTTAGTTAGATTTTGCGGCAAGATCTTTCTGGTGCACAAAATGCAATCATCCTTGGAATCAGATCCCTTAGGCACCAAATTGGCTTTCACGTGGGATGAGGAGACTCTTTCTCGGAAAGAATTTGGGATAAAGTAATGTCTTCCTTGCGTGTGATGGTATAAAATTATACTGGGAATCTCTCCCGGGATATGCCTGACAGCTGTTTATTTGAGTCCTGGGTTGCTGTACATTTGCTGTGTAAAATCATCACTCCGTCCCAGATTTATTACCGCACTGAGCAAAGTAGGTAAACAGGAAGCCACGGCTGTATGTTATGTTCCGTGCCAGGGAGAGTCTTTCCAGGTCCTGTGATGGCTAGGATTGATGGGGATTAAGGAATCTTCGGCCAGACGGATGTGTGGAAGTTGACTCGCTCAGACCATCAGGACGACGGATGAAGATAGGGCAGGCAGCGATGGAGCGTCGGGGGCGCAGACTGAGTAGCACCGAGGCACAGCCCGGTCACCAGGTGCTGACGTCCCGGGACACAAAGCGCCGTGTCAGCCCGATCACCTGGCCTGCCTTCTCTGGGCCTTCCGGGAGACTCCTGCTCTGCCCTCTGGTTGTCCTCAAACCCAGTACCAGGGCCCCAGCCTTCCAGGTGGCCAGGACACTCGGAGGACCGTATTCGTCACAGGCGGCTAAGGTTTCTTCCATCCAATACGGAAAGGATTGGGTCTCCGAGAAGCAGCCTACGGTATGTGGGACCGGGGTCTGTGGAACCAGAGGAGGCAGAATCGCTACTCGATCAGTGCTTCTCCTCTTCCCGCAGATGAGGTGGGAGGCTCTCGAAAATGTGTGGGAGTCAGGATCGCGTCCGTGGCTCTCTGAAGGCGCAAGAGGAGGGAAGTAAGCAGACTTGGGGCGTCGGTGAAGCCGTGGGCATCGAGGCGGAGTTCCAGGTCTCTCCCAAGCATTTTGGAAATTTCTGAGGAGATCTGAACTTTTTTAGAAGAGTGGATGTCCGCCTGCTAGTCTCCCCGCCAGCCACGTGGGTGCTGGCCTGTGCTGGAAGGGACTGTATCCACCTCACTCCCTTTCCAGTAGGACGACTACCGTCTTGCCTAGCGGATGGAGGTGGATGGAAATTCAGCCCCTGTCTTAACGCCTGCCTCATGCACACCACTCTTTGACGCTTTGAATATCGTCACCATTCAGTTCCATTTTGAAACAGTCACTGAGCACTCACGCGAATCAGATTCCGTTCTGGGCGTGCGGGGTAAGCCCGTGAGCGTGCCGATTCTCTCTCTAAGTCTCCCTTCCCACTTCCTGTGAAAATCGGGAAAGACTCCCAACTTTCGGTTTTAGGGACCAGAACCCTTGGGCTGTGTCAAGACATGTTTGTCCTGGGGGTGACGGAGAGACGCCAGGGGAGCCACCGGACTAATGCTCTTTTTTCTCAGCTTTATTGAGTATAATTGAGGTGTTACTGTTTTATACTTATAACGTGCACATGACCGCCGTAAACAGTTCGGTGATCTTGGACTGATGGACACACTTGTGGTACCACCCCCGCCTTCCAGAGTGCCCATGCGTTTTTTTCCCTACAAGTTATCGCTTCCTGACAGCTGTGTCTCCTGCTTCTTTTGGATGATCCCTGTTCTATTTTGGAGCTCAACTGTCTGTTTTGACGTCTTCTTTCCTTCTTTAAAGATCCATTTAGAAGGAGGCCCAATGCACTTGACTAATTACAGAAAGTTCCTCCCTGATTCTGTTTGAGGAGGGAGCACATTTTGTGTGCTAATGAGATAAGCCAGATGGTCCACAAATCACGGGTACATTTTGTTCCGGGAGCGTCACTGAAGCCCGCATCTGTACTTTTCATACCCGTCGTTTATCTTTGCTTTTGCGGGAGGCTTCGCGTGTGGGTCTTGACTTCCTTGTTACGTGCAGTTGGTGCTCATGATTTGCAGATTCCCTTTCTCCACATCAGCTTAAGCTAAATTTTATTTATAACTCAAACATCCATCCTCACGGCGCCTTCACGGCTGTTGGTGGACCTGCCCAGAGTGGAGAAAGGTTGGAGTCGCCCGGCGTACCCATCCCTGGCTGAGGTGGATGAGGCCGTCCTCTGCCTTCTTGTTTCAGCTCCCACACTGCCGAAACGTGTTCTTTCCGGGGGCTGTTTAGCAACGAGGGTGTTGGCGATCGCGGGGTTTAAAAGGGCCCCCAAGCCCAGCGCTGAAATGCCGTCTAGTGTTCTGTCGTTTAAGGGAAACACGTGTGTTCCGTAGACTCCCTTCCATGGGGCACGAGTTACAGGGTTCTCGTTCTCGTGAGTTCTGTTTGATGCATCAACAATGCATATTAAGGTGGCTTTAAACACCTTAAAGTACACAGAAAACAAGGTTTGTTTAGACCGGCTGACGGGAACGTTGTGGCCAGCGGTCCAGAAGAAGCTCACCCCGTACTTCTCCAGACAGCACGATGTGCCGTCGCTCATTCAGTGTTGATGGGGACTTAATAGGACATAACCGCCGTGAACGATGAAAATCGACCGGACTTCCCTTTGGAGATTTCCTATCGTTGAACACAGCATACCCTGGATCCGTTCGGACTGCCTGACTCTTCCGCCAGAAAGTGTATTTGTCTTGTGATTGACCAAGCAGGATCAGCAAAGCTTTGACACAGGAACAGAGGAAACGCATTGTGGCCCAGAACCCTTCCTGTGATTTCTAACTCACATCACTCTCTAACTAACCAAGTAAGATAAACGTCTTTTTCGACGACGGGTAGAGACATCGTAATTACCTACTGCATAATTTCCTGTAGAAAATAGAAATATGGCGGCAACAATGGAGCAGCTCACCCTACGGATGGCAGGCGACTTTATAATCATTCAAGTTTTTAAGTTATTTACACCGTTTTTCATTAATGTGTTGCCTTATCCCCCTCTATTTACTTTAAGTATAGCCGTGTGGAAAGCTAAGTGACCCCGGCGAAAGTGAAATTAAAATAGATTTATCTCAGGAGTAGCTGACAGTGTGGAGTTTGATAGTCTATAAACACTTGAAAATTTCTCTCTTTTTATTTGGCCTTGGGGCATAAATTATTGATTGAGCTGACAAACTCGGGCTGATGTTCTACAAGAGCATTTCATCAATAATATCTCTTTTGCTTATCCAGTAAGGAACCTCGGTAGTAAATGGGGAGGGGGGAAAATCACATGGTGAAAATACCTGTTCCCAAACTGCCCTAGATTGAAAAAAGTTATAAATCCAGTTATGATTCAGCTGAAGATGAATTTCAACAGCCTCCACAAGACGAGATGTGTCTTCATGGCCAGGCAGACCGTCACTCTTCCCGTTCAACTCCACGTGGTCGCCACGTCAGAGATGGTGGAGAAGTCCGAGTCTGAGTGAGGACCCGCCACTGGGAGGCACCTCGGAACCCGGGAGGGGAGGAGATCCCAGGACTCAAGAGGCATGGTCGTGGCCTTTCCAGGCTGCCAGACACCGTTCAGGACGAGGACCCTGGCTACCGACTTGATCATCAAAAAACGTAATTTTTTCAACAGGTGCCCATTTTACCTCGCCTTCTCTCCCGAATCTGTGAGGATGTCTGGTTCCTAGTTCGTCAGGACTTAGACTCCAGATTCCAGAGGGGCAGCACCCTGTTTAAACGTTTTCAACAGAGGTACCAGATAATAACTTTGGAATGCCTTTAAAATCCAGCTAGAAACAAGCGTATTTGAATCTCCAATGCAGGAGAGATCTCCCGGTGAGTGCATTACACATATTATGATAGTGCATTTAGGGGTAGCTTTTCCCAATTTAAATAATAAATTCTCCCGGCTTATTTTACTCACATCGTATAAAGTGGGGAGAATTGATTCTTTCTAACTCACTTGTCATTTCGGGAATCGGAAAAGGTGATGTTGATTCGCCTCCACGACCTGCCAAGTTCCACTTGTGAGATGTTGCGGATGTGAATTTTGGCCCCTTCTCCCAAAGGTATTGAGAATTTCGTGTGAAACATCTGTGTCTTTGAAATTTCTGTAACCTGTGAGATGAAAATTGGCACAATCCTGGAACTTGCCTTTCCAGTGGTTGACAGTCTTTGGATCATCGTTTCTCCCAGAAAAAGCAAATTTTTAAAGCGTTCTATTGACACCCTGCAAGAGAGAAACCTCCAGTGTTCTTAATGAGCAGGAGTTGACAAATAGCATGTAATTTCACGTTGTTCAGTATTGCTGACGCACTGG
This sequence comes from Felis catus, assembly GCF_018350175.1. Taxonomy (NCBI): domain Eukaryota; kingdom Metazoa; phylum Chordata; class Mammalia; order Carnivora; family Felidae; genus Felis; species Felis catus. The sequence continues at coordinate 1,943,898 of NC_058371.1, forward strand.
GATTTATCCTTGGCCTTGTCCCTGTCTTGTGTGAGGCCAATACTATTTCATTTTGAGGAACGTAAACATGATTATCTAGATTTCTGCATGCTCACCGCAATCCTTGGTCCTCCTAAGCCATTACATTTTTTAATCTACGAAACACATTGGGAATGTTTTAATTTCCATAATTGATCAACTTAATCTCACAGGAAATCATGCTTTCCTATTGATTTGCTTAGAAAACCTTAAAATTAAGCCTAAGCCTCGTTTAGTTTTTGAATGTTTAGAAAAACATTTAGTTTTTGAATGTTTAGAAAATGGAAAGGAAGAGTTGAAATAATGGAGGTCTCTCTTCTGTGTAGATGTGTGCACACGGACCAGAATCTGATGGTTTCCTTCGTTTAATTTTCTCTTTCCTTTTCATTTGGTGAAAATCCTTTGTGGTATCCGTACTCCTCAGAAGCACCACTTTGAATGACATAATAATACTCTTTCCTACGTGTCAAATATGTGTGTTTCTTAACTGTTTCTGTCCTCTTGGGCATTTGGATTGTGCTTCATATTTTACAATAAAAAATGCTGAAGTGAAATATCTTTGGTCAAAAGCTTTGTATGCTTCTTTTATTTTTTTATTTTTTATTTTTATTTATTTATTTTTAATTTTTTTATTAAAAAAATTTTTTTAACGTTTATTTATTTCTGAGACAGAGAGAGACACAGCATGAATGGGGGAGGGGCAGAGAGAGAGGGAGACACAGAATCGGAAGCAGGCTCCAGGCTCCGAGCCATCAGCCCAGAGCCTGACGCGGGGCTCGAACTCGCGGACCGCGAGATTGTGACCTGAGCAGAAGACGGATGCTTAACCGACTGAGCCACCCGGGCGCCCCTGTATGCTTCTTTAAAAAAATTTTTTTTAATGTTTATTTATTTTTGAGAGAGAGACAGAGCACGAGTAGGAGAGGGACAGAGAGAGAGAGACACAGAATCCGAAGCAGGCTCCAGCCTCCCAGCTGTCAGCACAGAGCCCGACGCAGGGCTCAAACCCACAAACTGTGAGATCGTGACCTGAGCCGAAGTCAGACGCTTAATTGACTGAGCCCCCCACGTGCCCCTAATATCACCGTTTTCTTACAGATCTGTACTCCCTCTTTCTACGTGCACGCCATCACCATGGTGTTCCCGTGTGCTATATACACACGCACATTTACAGACCTCAAACATACGCAGGCAAATGTGTATGTCTCTTCCTGGTTTGCTTTTTGTTTTGTTTATGGTATTTCCATGGGTTTAAACTCTTGTAGGGGAAGCTTTTGTGTACTTCATTTCATGTCATCCTCCCCGAAATCTTGTGAGATGACGGTTGTTCTCACCATTATTATGGGGGCTGAGCGAGCTAATTCGTGAGAAAGACCCCACGCAGGATGAGGAACTTGCTGGAGTCTCCCTGGCGGGCCAGGTGTGATAACTGAGAAGCCTCCAACATCAAGGATGCTGTGACTCCACGTAATATTTCAATGCTTATTAAGCACTATTTTTGTACTTTGTAGATTTCAAAGGCACTCTTTTGACTTGGGGTTTCTAAACTTTTTACAAATCAATTAGAAGACATTTATTTAAGTTGAGATTATTCAATAAGTGGGTCAATTATGAAAATTAAAACATCCCCAATGTGCCTTATGGATGAAAATTTTATGACCACGAAGTACCATTTTACTACTCTTTTGATTTTTGACGTCGCTCAGGAGGCTCGGGCTTAATTTTAAGGTTTTCTAAGCAAATCAATAGGAAAGCATGATTTCCTGTGAGATTAAGTTGATCAATTATGGAAATTAAAACATTCCCAATGTGTTTCGTAGGTTAAAAAATTTAGGCAACAGAGAGTATTAATTTGCTTTTTAAAATTTGTAAATTTTTTAGTTTTATTAGTTCTGACACCTTTGCATGTTGTGATTAAGACGTAGCAATCCACACAAACGTGCAGCTTTAGGGGAGGGGACCTCTTTTCAGGTAGTCCTTTCCTTTTTAATTTTTTTAGCTCTTCAGGGTTGTGTCTGTGTCGTCAGGCGTTGGGTCTGTAGGGGGGTCCCTGATGCTCCCGCTGTGGGAAGGGGCTGGGGTCCCGTCCCACCCGGCAGTGGAGTAGCTGCTCGGTCTGACCCTGGCACGTGGACAGGTGACCCTATCACAGGAGGGCGTGTGGTGGGCTCGGCCGTCCTGCCCTGCATTCTGGGGGAGGGGGAGACGTGGAGGGAGGGCGGGAGGGGACGCCTCGAGGCCACCTGGAGGACACACAGGTAAAGGAAAACAGCCCCTTCTCTTCCTCTGCTCCAAGGCACAGGCGCGTCTTTCCACGCCAAGCACGTCCCTGGTCTCCGTGGATGTGCACCGGGTGTCCTGTGATCTACCTCGGCTCTGACACGGATGGTCTGGAGTCAGCACGGACCCCCAGCGTAGGGCCTCGGCCCCGCCAGCCTGTCCCCATGCCACATCAGGGTCCCACAGAAAGGCCCTTCCGCGTCATTTCATTCTGACTGATACAGCCATTAGGAGGAAGAGTGATCGCCCCCTCCTGAGGTTGAGTGTGAAGGACCCCGTCCAGGAGACACCAAGAATCTCACCGACGTCCTCAGGGAGGGGTCTAAGCCCCAGGAAGCTAACACAGTGTTTCAAGATCAACACACCACTGTTTTGTTTTTTGGCTTTTTTTTTTTTTTTTTTACTCTTTATTTATTTATGTTTAATTTAAATTGAAGTCAGTTAACATACAGTGCAGTATTGGTTTTCAGGAGTAGAATTTAGTGATTCATCACTTCCATAGAACCCCCAGGGCTCATCCCCGCAAGTGCCCTCCTCAATGCCCGTCACCCATCCAGCCCATCCCCCCACCCACCTCCCTCCCTCAACCCTCGGTTTGTTCTCTGTATTTAAGACTCTCTTATGGTTTGCCTCCCTCTCTGTTTTTATCTACTATTGGCGGTGACATTTTCCGAGACTAAGTACATGACGATAGTCTCGCACAGAAGTAATTCAGGATAATTTTTCAGGTATCAACAGAGTCCAAATTCAGAGATGCAGACCATCTGAGTTTACCAAGTTCTCTGACATGTGGAACCATACATCTTTACATGGTTCCTTTACGGCGGGGACAGTTAGATCCCCAGCACAAGAAGTGCTATTGGATAGGACGTAAATAAATCTCCTACTCAATTTATGCCTTTAATGTCTCCTCAGTCAGATTGCAAACGGATTCTGCTTTCTCCTGGGGTCTTCCCCGAGACCGGGAAAATCGCCTGCTTTCAGTTCTCTGATAGCTGAGTTTTTCCCCATAATGAACTAACAGATATCTTCATTAGCACTTCTCATTTCTGCTTCTAGTTTGCTCAGAATTAAGCGACGTAATGCTTCTGAGGATACGCTTTCTAAGGGTCTACATAGAGACCCACAGGAGTCAAATTCTCATTTCCTCACAGATTATCTGATTATAGGGAAAAAAAAACGCAGCCAACTCTCAATTATCGTGCTGCTGGGGGCAGGGAGGACTGGAGAAAATGAAATCCATAGAGCTCGGAAGCCCTTGCCCCCATTTAATTTTAACCTTTCCGCCCGGCACGCGTTTGACAAGCACCATTACCAAGCAGCAAAGTGAGCGGTTCACATTCTGTCTTCTCTGCATCCCTTCAAGCCTGGGCCAACGGGCACCCAAAGCACAAACGGAAGGAGAGAGAGGCAGCAAGAGCCACGGATATCCCGCCAACTGGAGAGTCCCACCCTCGAGGGGTCGCTATCTTATGGTCCTCACGCAAGTTGGATTTAAAATCTCTTAGGTGATTTGCACCAAAAGGGCTGGGATTGAAGGCGTGTTGGGTGAGGAGAGAATCTGTTTGTTCTTCCCAGCAGAAAATCTCCCATCCCAACACCACCCAACCTGAATGTTGTGTAACCTAACCTGTGCCGTCTGGCCGTGAGGTTTTTACTGTCTCTCCCTTTTAAGCGATGCTTCCTGGGCCTGTGTCTCCATGATACTTGAGCGTACACTGTTTTTGGAAAAGGTCAGTCAAGGTCATCAAAAGCAGGGCGCCGGGGTGGCCCAGTTGGGCGAGTGTCCAACTCTTGATTTCGGCTCAGGTCATGATCCCAGGGTCGTAGGATCGAGCCCTGCGTCGGGCTCTGCGCTGGGGGCGGAGCCTGCTTGGGATTCTCTCTCTCTCTTTCTCTGCCCTTCTCCCGCTTGAGGACACGACCTTTCTCTCTCTCTCTCTCAAAATAAACATTTCAAAGGAGATCATCAAAAGATACAAAGAGGTAGAAAGTGCATTTCGAGAAAGAAATTAGGAGGTTCTTGTTGAATTTCTGAACACAGAAGCCGAAGACCTTTTGCCTTGTTATTACCTTAAACATCTAGTGAGCGCTTTGTATGCCTGCTGGGAGCTCTACTAAGTCGTGTGTGTGTGTGTGTACATGTTCACAGCAACCCAGTAAGTACACATCATCTTAATCTCTGTCTTACTGATGAGGATGCTGGAACACTGAGAGCTTAAATTACTTGCCCGAGACCCAGAGGTGGTAAACTCAGTAACCTGTCTCCAGAATAAGGGCTGTTATCCACCGTTAGTCTTTTCCTTCATATTCAAGTGTCATGAGACAAGTAGAAAGCTTGAGGGTGAAACCAGATTTTTTAAAAAATGACTTAACGTGCATTTTGCCGCCCAGAGCAGACCTAGGCATGTAGACAGACCCCTCAGGAAATGGACCCCTCCAAGTGAAATGGAGACAGTGAGAGAGGGGAGCTTGCTTAAAAAGTTCCTGAAGAAGAAAGACAGATGCCGCTGCGCACCCACGAGAACGGCCAGCGCCCAGAGCACTGGAGAGGACGTGGGGCACGGGGACCCTCACTCACGGCTGGAGGGAAAGCAACATGGCACAGCCACTACGGAGACAGTGTTAGAGTTTGTTAAAGAACTGAACACACTCGGTCATCTGACCCGACAAGGATGTTCCTGGGTATTTACCCAAAGGAGTTCAAAACTCATGTCCACACAGAAACTTCTACAGGATGTTTATAGCAGCTTTCTTTGTAATTGCCAAAACCCGAAGCCACCGAGGCGCCCTTCGGTAGATGATGGGTAAATAAACTGTGGTCAACCCAGACAACGGAATCTCTTTCAGCACAAGAAAGAAATGAGCTATCAGGGCAAGAAAAGACACGAGAAACCTTACACGCACATCATTAAGTGAAAGAGGGCAATCTGAAAAGCCTACATAGTGTACGATTTCAACTCTGTGACATTCTGGAAAAGGCAAAACTATGGAGACAGTGGATGGGGGGAGGCATGAACAGGGGGAGCACAGAGGATTTTCAGGGCAGAGAAAATACTGTACGATACCGTAGTGATGGACGCATGTCATCGTACTTTGACCCAAACTCATAGACCGTATGGCACCAAGAGGGACCCTGAGGTAGACTATGGGCTCTGGGTGACGACGTGTCTGTGTGGGTCCATCAGGTGTGACAAATGGACCATCCAGCGGGGATGTTGATGGGGGGGAGGCTGTGCGGTAGATGGAAAATCTCTGTCTTCCTCTCAACTTTATTGTAAACCTAAAACCGCCCTGAGAAAATGAAGTCTAACAAAGTTCTTAAAACGGGAAGCAGAGAGGAAGGCACAGTGTGGGCACAGGGATCAGCCTCGTGAACACAGAAGAGAGGTGAGAATACGTGCTTCTGAGGATCTTTTCAAGTGGGAAAGGGCCTTTTTTGGTGACCGTTATGGCTATGGGACAGAATTGACTTTAAAGTACCTTGAAAAAATTAAGATCAACTCAAAGGGGAAAGATGCAGTGACTTACTCTTGGGTAGAGTGGGGACCTGGGAGGATATCTTGGAGGCAATGCTTGATTTATTGGAGTTTCTCTGGCACAAGCCTCTGGGGTCCTTGGCTACCGGGAAGAGAGGAAGCAGCGAAGGGGGCTCAAGGAACAGGTGGCTGGTCCCCCCGCCCCCCGCCGTGGCTGTGAGTGGGCAGGTGTGTGCAGGGGGGTGGCTTGCCTGCGGGGGCCCGTAGGTGGGCGCCGCTGTCACTGCACGGCCACCTCGGGCAGGGAATGAGTCACCCATGCATTGTTATATGATAGGGACGCATCCAGTTTTTTGGGGTTTTTTTTTGGCAAGGAAATGATTTCGTTCACTGCTAGAATTTGCGTAAAGAACTTTCCTCCATTGATTTTCAAAGACCATCATCACTCTTCCATTCACTTTCTGCTTCCGGTCGGTGAGAAATTTGCAGGTGGGAGTTTCCTGCTGTGAATGTGGCTCAGCCCGGGGACTTCTTTGGGAACGAAAGGACTTGTTAGCCAGGCAAAGCTTCCCCAGGGTGTGAAGCCAGAGTGTGAGCACAGGGGCGTTCTTAGCTGCCGCGTGGTGAGTTCAGAGGGGGACGTCTGGTGTTCTGTTCGGGGGTGACGTCGTGGACGATGAAGCTGTGGTCGCAGGGACGGGATTTGTTTGTTCTCTGTGTACAAACAGGCCACCTAATCTGCTGGCAGCTTTGTCCCGAGCCAGAGTCCCGTATCTCCGGAGCCTAAGTCACGTCACTCGTGAGCTCTGAAAAGCCTTATTTCAGCTCCCTGGAGACACCCGCATACTCCTTCCAAATGCCGGGCTTTGCTCTGATTCCTCCAGCATCAGAGGCCTTGGGGAAGAATCAGCAAGGTCAGCCCCACATGCCTCGTCCCGGGGTGCCCGCTGTCTCAAATATCTAGGGACCTGCCCATACTTTGCCGTTCCGGGACAATCTAGATTGCTTACGTTAATGCCTTCCCTTTGACACTATCTCCCCAAAGAATTTCAATGTGGCCTTAACACCCTCGTTGAATATTTATACGTACACTTTCCCATCTTCCAATTTATTTTCCGAGGTCCTCGTGTCCACACAAAGTCGCTTTAATAGCTCTGTGTTACCCAGCCTTCTTCCCTCCTTATTGGGGTCGGTAAATCCTGCTTGCCTCGGCTCTGTGACTCACTCCCTGGGCAAATCCCTCTGGGGGGCCCCGAGAGCGCGGACGGGGTGGGACCCCGAACAGGGGGCCTGCAGTCCCTCATCTGTCGGGTGCGGGCCAAGCCCCCGTTCCAGAGGCAGCCGCTGTCCAGAGCTTCTCGGTGTCTGCACATCCGTCGTGGGGACGCCGCCTTCCGTGCTTTGGGAAGCTCTTCTTTCCCCGTAAACAGATTAATTGTATCTTCCTCTCCGGCCGTTTGGAGGGATTCGAGCTAATCATCACGGTAAAATCTCAGTAAATCGAGTCTCCCTTCCCCCGAGACGGGCCACGTGCTGCGTCACCACGGCCCAGCAAATTCGTGCCCTAATACTTCGGGGGTGGATCCGGGCGTGAAAGAAAATGCTTGAGCAACGGTGCTGGAAATGAGTGGTTCTGTCTTGAAGTCCCGAGGCTGGGTTATAAGTAAGAATTCTTCTCCGTGCCCCATCCCCCACAAGAAGGCGGGTTTGTGTTGCGAGTTTGCGCTCTGGCCGGAGTGTCCTGAGAACGAGGTCAGGCCGTCCTGCCCCCTTCCCAGAAGCGTCGGAGCACCGCCTCTCCCTCCCAGGAAAAGCCACCGTGCTTGCAAAGCCAAAATTCTGCTGGTCCGCGGCCCTGGTCTCCAGGGGCTCCGGCTGGCGCCGTTGGGTCCCCTCCGGCCACGGGCCCTACCATCCCCTGGCCAGCCGCGCCTCGGGCACCTGCTGGGCTCGAACCCTGGAGCCGTGTGGTTCCCGCCTGGACTCGGCGTCCATGCGACCCAACCAGCCGGGCCTTCCGTGCTCCTCGGCTCAATTTCTTAACAGCCCACAGGGTCTTGCGACGCTGCATGCAATCTGCTTATCTGTCACGGTTATTTTCTGCCCCCCATCCACGAGCCCAGTGAGATCCCGGGTCCTCCAGAGACTCTGCCTCGCGATTCTCCAAGCGTGGCTTTCCCAGGTAGGCACGGGCGGGTCACATGATCCAGCTCTGGCTTTGCGGCATCTGAAATGCGTGCTAATAATTGAGAACTGTGCCCAACGGTTTCATCGCAATAGCTACTTTATTTTCAAATTGTATTAAGATAGCTATACTCTGTGTGCTATGTGAGTGTTTTATGATTATGGCTACGTAATAACATAATTCCGTTGGCCCATTACAACCCAGAGAAGGCGGAACATAATAGGTTCCTATTAAATACATTACATATGTGTCCATGTCATTATATCTATCGTATATTTATATATATGTGTATTTATATATGCTTATACATTTCCTATTAGATAATAGGCTTCTACTTTTATAGCAGTTCCTATTATGGAAAACGAACTCATCAGTGCTTGGGACCCATAGTCAAATCTAGAGTTTTACGAGGCAGGTGATTCATGAAGCAGCCGCTAGTGAGACTTGAGTGCTTTCCAACAGCAAAATGCCGGGACGGGCCGTATCTTCAGAGAAATCGAAACGAAACAGTGTGGAAAGCAGGCAACAGCTGATCCGCGAGCGGCGGGCCCTGAACCGTGTGCCTGTGTGCTCGGGGCCCCGCTGCCCATCTCCTTCTTCTTTCCTCTCTTTCTCTCTTTGTTCTGCTAGACGTTTAATCGAATCACACTGACTTGTGCTGCAAAGCAGCCTTCCTGTTTCAAAAAAAATTTTTTTTAATGTTTATTTTTGAAAGACAAAGAGTGAGACAGAGTGCGAGCAGGGGAGGGGCAGAAAGAAAGGGAGACACAGAATCTGTCAGCACAGAGCCCGACGCGGGGCTTGAACACACAAACCGTGAGATCATGACCTGAGCCGAAGTCAGATGCTCAACTGACTGAGCCCCCTAGGGGCCCCCCGTGTTCCTGTTTCTGACCATCCTTCGAGGAACCTTCGAGGCTGTGCACACACAGGCCTGGACACCTGGTCTAGATGTGGTCCTGAACGCATCAGTCATTGGTGCCAGAAGGGATGTCAGGGTCATTTATTCTCCAGATGAGATGAGCATTATTGCCTATAACCTCCCTGACAGGTGTCAGACCCCAGCTTACTGTGGGGAAACTCCGGATGTTTACAGGAGAGCTAAAATAGAACAGACTGTCCTAGTGGGATGAACAATTCTGTATCTGTCCACATCCTCCCCTTGAAATTTCTAGTGTTATCTCTCACCTCCGGGTTCACGCAGGGCACATAGACTCATTTTTCAAATGGTGGCCCCTTTCAACATTCCTGTGACTTCATTTTCCACTGCACTTTTTTGAGGCAAACGGGCCTCACGGAATTCACTATGACCCATTTGACATTGTTTCTAGAGCCTTCCCTAGCTTACTTGTGTTCTCAGAGTTTTTCTGGCATATGAATGTGTCTCTTGCGTATGGAAGTCAAGCTAAATGCAGACTCTTGCATGTCAACTAATGGGTCTCTTGTAACAAGAATTACCATCCCTGTACTGGATACGTGGTTTCCAGTCTAAAAAGCAAACGGTTTTTAGGAAGCAATGGGACATTATTAACACATACGACTCTGTAGACAACTTAGCCATATTTTAAATGACCTTCGTGGCGTACGTTTGTCAACATAGACATTGATCACATTGTATAGGGTGAGCACAGGATGTCTCTCTCTATCCACATCCTGTGATAGGCTGAATTATGCCGCCATAGTTCAGATGTTGAAGCCCTAATCCCCAACGTATTTGGAATGGGACCTTCGAGGAGGTAATTAAGGTTGAATGAGGTCATGGAGTGGGGCCCTGATCCAATAGGACCGGAGTCTTCATAAGAAGAAGAAGAGACACCAGGGGTACCCTTGCACAGAGCGGAGACCAGGTGAGGACACAGGAAGGAGCCTCCATCCCCCCCACCCAAGTGAGAGGCCTCAGTGGGACTTGAGTGTCTCCCACACAGTGCGGCCAGCGTCACGGCGAGCACCGAAATTAGTCTGAACCAAAGACAGATGGCTTTTCAAGACCAGTAAGCAGGAAATATCAAAAATATACAGATATCGGGGCACCTGGGTGGCTCCGGCAGTTAAGCATCCGACTCTCGGTTTCAGCTCAGGACATGATGTCACAGTTCATGAGTTCTACCCTCAGGTTGGGCTCTGTGCTGGCACCGTGGAGCCTGTTTCAGATTCTGTGTCTCCCTCTCTCTCTGCCCCTTTCCCACTCGCTGTCTACCTCTGTCTCAAAAATAAATAAACAAACATCGAAAATAGAATATACAGATCTTACCATCAATGTTACGGGCCTGAAGCATCCGTAAGTTAGGGTTCTATTTCATACATATAAATTCGTCCACCTGCATCACCTACTGTCACCGTCTCTGGGGACGGTTGAAAGTGAGCACCCTTTTCTATTGGGTCATTTGAAGTGACTCCCTAGCGGGCAGTCCTTCCTGCCTTCAAGAAGGGAATTTCTCCTAGATGTTGTCTTTCTTTCCGGTTCTGTGGGGAGAGTGAGTGGTGGAGAGGATTCCTGCTCTCAGAGTAGAGCTCAATGTTCAAGTGACTGCACTGAGTGAGGACCCCGGGAAGGAGCAGCTCTCAGTATTGCCTGAGCGCCGGGTGAGCCTGCAGCCCCGCCCCTAATCCTCAGGGGGTTTCCCTGAGGTTCCCCCCATTCTGACCGGCAAGCGCGGGGGGGTCCCCGCATCCACGTGCCCTCTCATTGTATCGGTCTGGGCCAGACGACGTCCAGTTCAATCAGGCGAGAGGGCAAGCGCGCACACGGGCCTTCTGAATGAGACCGTTGAGCATGGTGGCCGCACCCTGAGTGACGGCAGTGGGATTTTACCCGTTTCCTTTACTTCGTCGCTAGTTTGCGTGTGCAACTTATGCCCGTGATGCGTTTGCTTTCCTCAAAGAGCACAACTGATGGACGGAAATGAGGTCTCTGTGGCCTGAAGGCAGCATCCTGGGGGGATCCCCTGGGGGGCAGTCAGCTGGCCGTGCTCCGAGGGGAGTGCTGTCCCTGGCCCTGGGCCAGGCAGTCCCCCGAGGTCCCCTCTCCGCGTGTGTGACCTGGGCTCGCAGTGGGCTTCTGGCGTCGGCTTTGGGCTGCCCAGCTCGTGTCGTCTGTTCCGAAGACGAGAGGCAAGTGCCATCCAGCTCCAGATTTAGGGACGCTTGCGGGAGGGGACAGACGTCAACGAGTGTCGGTAAGAACTGGCGGTGTGGGGGCTCACCCTCCGGCCGAGGTTGGCCGGCGGGGGGGGGTGTTGTGCTCTCTGTGGCATCTGCGCGAACGGCCCCGCTGAAGCACAGCCGCACACCGCGCGATTCCGAGATTCGAGTCTCCCAGGCCGACCTTCTGCTCCCTCGCCCCTCCTGCCTGGAAAGAGGCCCACTTACCTGAAACACTATCAACAAACCGGGCGCCCAGTTATTTGCTGTTATAGTCAGTGTTCCCCGACGCGGCCCACTCAGGAAGTAAACACATCCCGAGGCAGGCAGGGTTTTGCACCTGTAAGTCAGGTGGACGTCTTTGGGGATTATTAGTTCCATCATGCGGCCTCGTGGGTCGGAAGGAATTTGCTTCCTTTGCTCTTTTTGATACATGTTTATCATTCTCTCCAGGCTGAAGTCACTTATCCGAGCTGGGCGGGCGGCGAGGGCTGGGAGGAAGGCAGATTAGAATAAGAAGGATGTTGCCTGCTTTAGAAACACAGGGCCGGGGGCCACACGGGCGTATGTCAGGAGACGAAGTCACACTGCACAGGCCCGGAGGAGGAGGGGGTGGAGAAGACCACAGCCAGGACGGCAAATTTAAAGCCTGTTTGTAAACTGTTAAGTTCTCTTTCCTTTAAAAAATTATTAGCAGGCAATGAGGCCGAAAGGGCTAATGGGAAGTCTCTCCACGTCGTTATGAAAATAATCTTTATTTCGACACACGTGCAAACACGTGCAGGCTCTTGGGGACCCCGAGGGGGAGGCGTTGGTTCAAATGTCAGAAGTGAATTTAGCCATATTTTTGCGATGGCGCGCTTGGCGGCTGTGGGGACGGCGTGGCCAAAAGTGCCTGGGAGGAAAGAGAGGAGTCCGCCTCCCCAAGTCCGGTCTCTTCTGTTTGCTGTCCTCGCGCAGGGGGCAGATAACTGCTGCTGGTGTGCCACATGCCTGTGGGCCTCTTACGTAATTGACTCCTGCTTCGTTTGCCGATTCCGGCAAAACCCTCGCTGGTTCCGGTCCGGTGGTGAGATGGTGATTTAATGAGACAATACTGGTACCTCAGTGCGGTGTGCCAGACACGTGGTGGGGCTTGGTCGGGACCCTCACTCCTGTCTGGGTTTACACTTCTAACCGTGTGTTTGTAAAAATCTCCTGTGTGTGTGTGTGTGTGTGTGTGTTTGGTTTTGCCTCTGAAGTCTTCTAGAGATGAGTCACAAGAAGGCAAAGCCCATATTTGAAGCCCAATTTGAAGCCCACTTCTGAATCCCAATGTCTCAACCAAGGTAGGTGCGTATTTCTAAATGACTTGTAATCAATTTCTAATCGATAGAAAGGAGGTCCGGATACAGATTTTTGTTGTGCACAAGGCACGGTAAAGTGACGCGACGCAGTGATTTAGAGCTTGAGCTGTAGAATTTGACGACCTTGGAATTCAGTTCTGGACCGGTGGCTTATTAACTCTGTATCCTGGATCAAGTTACTGTAATCCCAGATCCCCCTTTAGGGAAGGGACACACGAGCACACCCTGCTTCCAAAGGTGTGTGCCACGCATATCGCTGCTCACGTTACACACTGCGTGTGTTTATTTGTGTGCCTCTCGCCCTCTGACCTGCTAGCGTTTCTACCCCACGAGGGCAGGCACTGCACCGCTGAGTTCACTATTCCGTCACCTGCCCTTAGAGCAGAGGCAGGACCTCGGTGACTATTATCGAATGAAAGGCCCCACGAAGCTGTCGTGAGGCGTGTCAGTCGTCACTTACCTGATGTTAGCACCGACACTTACCATTATCCTTGTTAGTAAGTAATATCCTTATTACTAGTCAGGATTTTGAGGAGTGAAAACGTGAGGCTTTATAGATTTTGCTGCACAGAGAAACTTGAAAGTAGGTTAAATGTGTATAAGGTTGGAGTTAATACATAGATAGGATTTGTTTATAATAAACGTGTGAACTGCGTGTACATAAATCAGAACTCGTAAAGTGTCTGAACATCGTCTGCTCTTTTGAATAGTAGTTCAGTCATTGTTTCTGTTATACAAAGGTTAATGAATTGCTAAATAATCTTCTCTTTTTCTGTATTGAAAATCATTAAACATTTTTTTCTTAAAGATTTTAAGTAATTGCTACACCCAACGTGGGGCTTGAACTCACAACCCTGAGATCAAGAGCCACGTGCTCTCCCGACTGAGCCGGCCAGGCACCCCGAAGTCATTGGCTATTTAAAGGAAAAGTCTGCCGATAGACTCTGTTCCTCCACTTTATATGTTCCTAATTCCAATTTGAGCAGAATTGTAAATCAGAGAAAGAATTAGATTTTTCTTTCCGGTGACGGTATTTCCAAAAAGACCTTTGACTCTCAGATTCTTTACAATTTCTACTGATTTCTTAGTAGGGCGACCCTGTCACTTGGGCCACTTAAACTGTATTGCAAACCTGTTGTTTTTGGAATTCACACACTAATTTCTGATGGCAGAACGATGGTGACAACACTGTCCTTTAGGAACGTGGGTCATGACATCGCTGAGCCTTACGCTACATTTCAATGGGACTTCTGCATTTCACTCAGGTAGTTAAGCTTCGCCTAGCTGTTAAATGTCATCTGTCTTATAGGTCATTCAATCCCTTGAGTTTTAGCAGCAGGTTATTATTTTTACATTGTGCACCCTGAAAAAAATCTTCTCTCTAGGGAACAATGGAAAGATATGCACTATATTAATGATCTGACTACTTACGAGTGATTTGAGTATAATAACCATTTGCTACATGACATATAAGGCATATTTCTTGTGCTTATTAATAAAAGGAGCTACCCCAGTAATTCTATGATAAAACTAACCTGTTTATATTTGAGCTGAACCTCTTTGAGTGTTTGTTATTTTTATGTGCTCTCTTTAATTTTTTTAAAATTCATTTCCCTTTCTTAATTGGTCTTCTACAGCCAGTTTTCCAGATTTCATATTAACCGGCGATGACCGAATCATTTGGTTGATAAAGCCGGCAGCTTCTTTAATATGCTGAGGGCTTAAGGGAGACGACAGAGGTTTTATTTTGTTTTAATTACAAAAGTATTCTACAATACAAACTCAGCTCCCGGTGTGAATAATTTCTTTTCGAACACTCACACTTGGCTTGCCAGGAGGCCGTGTCGTCTTGTGAGGCCAGTAGACGTAGTAGTCGCCTCCAACTTTATGGTGACCAATCCCCTCGGTGGCTATTATGGAAGAAAATCCAGAAGCTCTCCGAGGAGACTCTAGCCACGGGGAAGGGACTTCCAAAACTCTCATTTCCTCTTCCCTTTGGTGGGGGAGGGGAGGTCTCATTCTGAGTGACCAGGTCCTCAGGGGACTGTTGACCCCTTCATAAGGTCTGGTCCAGGTGACAAAAAATCATCGTCTCCTTGTTTTCCTTCCAAGGGCTGGGAAGGGGTTCCCAGGAGAAACAGCCTGGGTAACGCTAGGAGCTCCATGCTGGGCCGCGGACGTCCCGCATCTCCACCAGGCTCCAGGGAGCTGTCAGGGGTCTACGCCACCCAGGATGCATCTGAGATGCTCTGTGGGCCTCCGCGTGCTAGACAGGCAGCTCCCGGGCCACAGGGGAGGTTAAGGAGAACAATGTGGGTTCCAGCCACTGCTGACAACGAACACGCAGGGACATCCTAGGTGTTCAGCCTTAGCTTCTTCGACTATAAAGCTACATGTTAATCTAATCAGGACTTTTCAAAATCAGCTACAGCAAATCCTGGTGTTTCTGAAGAGACCTCGGTGGGTCTGCCCCGGCGGGCAGTGGTAGGAAGGCTGGTCTGGGCGTCAAAGGCTGCTCTCTCACGGTTAAACCAGAACAATACTGGACTTACCTCTTTAATGTTCAAGGCAAAATTTTATTTGAAAAGAGAAATCTGCGAAGAAGAAAGAGAATATCTGAAGAGAGTGTTACAGTTTTGCTCTGACTTAGATGTCCAGAAAGATCATTCCTGGTCTTCTGGTATTTCTGCCTTCCTACGTGAGAACACAAGGAATGTCATATGTGGTGAGACGTGGTGACGTTCTCCACTGGGCTCCGCCTGCCATGGCTCCACGGAATGAAAACACAGGCTTTGCATGGTCGCATGTCTCACTTATAA
This sequence comes from Felis catus, assembly GCF_018350175.1. Lineage (NCBI taxonomy): Eukaryota > Metazoa > Chordata > Mammalia > Carnivora > Felidae > Felis > Felis catus. The sequence continues at coordinate 1,959,166 of NC_058371.1, forward strand.
GCAAATTCAGTGGGACTTGTAGAAATGAAGTTGAAAACTGTTCTTAGACATGGTTTCATATTCTGTAGCGTGAAATTTCTTTTTTTTTTTTAAATATTTATTTATTTTTGAGAGAGAGAGAGAGAGAGCACAAGTGTGGAAGGGGCAGACAGTAAGGGAGACACAGAATCCGAAGCAGGCTCCAGGCTCCGAGCTGTCAGCACAGAGCCCGATGCGGGGCTTGAACCCACAAACCGTGAGATCATGACCTGAGCTGAAGTCGGACGCTTAACAGACTGAGCCCCCCAGGCGCCCCTGTAGAGTGAACTTTCTCACTCATATAAGATGTAGTAACACTCCCTAATTTGTGAAATATGGAAAAAAAATGGCCTTCTCATAAAGAAGAGTTTCGAATAATACCCACGATGCCAGTGACACGGGAACAAATTATTCAAATGTCATGAAACGGTCTCTCCTCCCTTTCAGACTTTCTTGAAGGCATTAAAAAGGAAACATTTTAATAAAGAAAACAAGATTAAATTCCAGCAGGACAAGACCATTACTTTTAATGAGATTCCTTGAAATGCAGAACTCGAGCTTAACTGGTTTAAAAAAAAAAAGATTGATAGGTGATTATTTGCATAGGAACAAAAAGAATCAAAATACTAAACACCTGTAGTTGCTCATCAAGCGCCGGAATCTAAAGAGATTTTCATATTAGACCTTGTCTTTTTTGTTTTAAATTTATTTATTCTGAGAGAGAGACAGAGACAGCATGGAGCGGGGGAGGAGCGGAGAGAGAGGGAGAGAGGGGATCCCAGGCAGGCTCTGGGTCGCCAGCTCAGAGCCCGACGTGGGGCTCAAACTCATGAAGCCATGATATCACGACCTGAGCTGAAACCAAGGGGGCTCCTTACATGATGCTCACTCGGTCAGTGGTCTGAACGTCAGGAGGCTGGCTGAGTCCTGGCGAAAGTGCAGGAAAAGAACTCCAGCCGAGGGCGCAGAGCGGTGGCTCGGATGGGGTCATCCGTTACCCCTCCCGCACTTCGAGGATCTATGATTCAGCACTTTTACTTATGCTGCTTCCTTTCCTGAGATTTTAATCCGAAATGAATATGCATCAGAGACCCCAATGGCCCCCACATGTTTATGTTGTATGAGCGGGCAGAAATACGTGAGGTTTTTAAACGTATTTTCAAGTCGCCTTTTCAGTGGTCATCACTGTGGGAAAACACGCTAAACCCTAGAACCGAGGGCGGGTAATTAACAATGGGCACGAGTCGGCGCCCACACCGTTCACCTGTCATTCTTCTCTGTCCTCTGTGTATCGTCTATCGTCATCGTCATCATCAGTCTGTCTGACGTCTCATCTGCCGTCTACCTATCATCGTCGTCATCTATTTCTCTGTGGTGTACAATGAACGAGGAATATCCTTGCACATGGATCTTGGAGCACACGAATCGTTACACCGAGGGGGTTGCCTGAAGGCGGAAAGCTGAGTGGCCCGGAGCCAAGCTGTGCGGTCGTGCTCTGCCAGTGCTCCCGCCCCCGCTCCTCGGTTGATGCCTCCGGCCGCAGAGGAGGACACGTTGCACACTCTGTGACGTGTCCTCCCTGTCACCGGGGGGGGGGGGGGGCTGGAGCTGGAGACGGCTGGTCCAGGGGCCCAGCGTCCAGCATCGAACCTTCTCAGCTGCCGGTGTGGCTCTGATGCTGCACGTGGAGCTCGTAAGTTGGATCTTACCTTGCTTCTTTGGGCTGCAGCCTTTCCCTCGGTTTCTGGAATGCATTCATTTCCCATGCCTTGTGTTTTCCAGTGTGGGTTCTCTCTTTCTCTCTCTCTCTCTCATAAATGTGCAAGGTACCGAGGTCCTACCATAAATTCCTGTGAAAAGGACTTTGCTACTTGCTGTTGGGCAATTTTTCTTCATCTTATTTTACGTTTCTTGGAAATCCCAAGACGCTGGCCCCACGCCATTGGGGCGTTATGTCTTTGGGTCCTGGTCCTCAATAGGCAGGCCCATCTTACCACCAGCTCAGCTGTGATTCTTGCACACACGCAGTCTTGCCTCAATGTGGGAGAGTCCCAGAGCCCCCCAACCTGTCATCTAGCTGTCCCCAGTCCCCCAGGAGGCTTGGGCTCTTGTATATGATAGAGCATTGAGGATTTTGATCATAAGGCTCATGGAATTTGCCTTAGGCCTTGGTAAAATCCAAAGGCATGCTGAATCTACTCAGTGGGGGGATGAGGAGAAAGGGTTTAATGGCCTCCGTGACAATCGGGACACGGCCTTTCCCCCTTCCACGGGGGCTGCAGGGCTGCTCTCCGGAACCCACAGAGCCCGGGTGAGTGGCAGGCGGGGACGCTGCCATGGCTGCCCCCACTCCACCTGGCCCCTCGTGGGGGCAGACAGTCGGCCCTTTCCCTTCAGGATGAAGACGGACGAGGAAAAGGGACGGGCTGAGAAAAATGAGAAGAGAAGAGGAAAAGAAAGTGCTACTAAGCGTGAGGGGAGGCATTTTGTTTTAACCCAGTTAACTACTCTATATATTATAAGACGCCCAACTTTGCAGGCCCCCGATGTGGTGATATTGGCCCAGGCTTCCTGAGCACTGGGGAACCTGAGCCCAAGCTCTGAATCAATCACCCGTGGGGGTTCAGGGCTCCTCTCCCCACTCACAGCTCTTCTGGAACTTTCCACATAGCGTAGAGCACACCTAACACTCATCCGTGCCGTTCAGAGGTCTGCCTCCTTACAGCGTCGCGTTCAGGACCAGACCGCCCCCCCCCAAGGTCATGACCTTACGGGGTCATGTTCAGGACAAGACCCTCTCCTTATGGGGCCATGTTCAGGACCAGACTCCCCCCCCCACCTTACGGGGTCATGTTCAGGACAAGACCCTCTCCTTACGGGGTCATGTTCAGGACCAGACTTCTGCCGCTCTGCACCTGCCGTGTTTTCTACCCCGTGACCTTAGGGAAGGCACGTTCGTGGATTCCACGTGGCCCCGAGATTCCCAGGCCCCTCTGACTGTTTCAAATGACCAGAGATGTAGTTGGGACGAGACGTCCAGGGACACCTCTTCATCTCTTCCGGGAAGGTTTTAAAGTCGGAAAGCCTTCCGTTTTCAAAAGAGGAAAAGGAGATCGCAGTGAAGCCGTGACCTTGTGGTTCCGCCTAACCTTGGTCCCTGATCAGGAATAAAAAGGAAATTATCTGAAGAACAGTCTAATGCGGTCTTCATGAAGTTGTCCTAATTTCCATCCAGCAGCAAAATGTGGTGAAATTACCAGGCCAAATAGTAATTACTTCCAAGATGCATTTTACTGTAAACAGTTTAACATACATTTCTAAAAAGTGTCCTGAGGCAGGCGCTTAACGGGGATGTCGTGACGATTTTGCTGTCCTTGGTGACTGACTGTAGTGATGTTTTCATGGGTCCTTCACAATGGAGACGTCTTATTTTCCGCTTCTAGTTCCTTGGGCCACGTTCTCAGTACCGTGGGGAATAGGAGCTTCCTTATCGTCCTGGGCAGAGTGTGGGCCCGTGTGCGCGTGTGTGCGTGTGAGTGAAGGGCATGTATATGTGTGAGTATAACACATGGACATGCACGTATCGGTGTACTTATGTATGTGTGTATACTCACGAACACGCATGTATATGTGAGGAAGACCATATTGTCATTAGTCTCATGTCACAGACAAGGATGCTCCATTTAAGGGCTTACAGATGACACACGGGAAGTGCCTGGCCGGGAGCCCAGGGACCCGGCTCACGGTGCCCACAAAGCAGAACTTCCTGGTGGCCCCGGCTGGGCCACGGTCACTGCAGACGGACCACGTCCCTGCTTGGTGCCGCTCGTGCACCTGATGGGTCTGACGTCAAAGGGCCTGGCAGGGTGGGGCTGCTGGCGGGGCGGGTGCGTTGGGACTTTTTGCCTGTCACAACTGTCACACAAGTAACAGATTGGAGATGTCAGTCCTTCGTTTTTCCGCTTGAAGGAAAAACCGCGAGGAGACCCACGAGTGTCCGTGTAGCGAGGGGTCCCTGTCATCTGTGGGAACCGTTTCCTGGGGGAGAAACAACCGTCTGCCAGAAAAGAAGCAATTTACTAATCCGCAGTACTTGCCTCCCGAGCTGTTTGACAGGCAGTAGCTGGGGAATTTTCGACAGATGCTGAAGACAGATAGGAGACCGGAGGGCCGTCCACCCCGGAAGACCGGCAAGGCGTTTGAGACCCACGGATGCAAAACAGAGAGAGAGACCAGGTTTCAGTGGGAATGACACTTCTCTTTACGCAACAGCTCAGTTGACTTCAGCCATGGGAAGATTGTATGGACCGGGAAGATTATACGTGTCTATACACAGACCTTGCCTGTGCAATCCAGGCCTCCAGTTTTATTCTACAAAAATAATACTTTTGGAGACTTTTTCCCCAAAAAACATACTGAAAAAAAGGCAGATAGAATAATTCCAACAATTACTATTGGCTTATGTTATTACTAGTCTTGATGGCGTTGCTTAAAAAGTCTCCTAACTTGAGTGTAACCTGACTTGAAGATTCAGAATCCAGCTGAGTCCGAGAAAGAATCTCCTGTGGCTCTGACAGGCCCACAGGGGCCAGAAGATCTCAGATCGGACGTGCCCACGGAGCCGGCATTGTCAGCCACCCACGGTCCACAGCCCTCTCCCACCCGACTCGTCCAGGTGAGTGGCTGGTGAACTACTTTTCTTATGACCTTGTCTAGGCCACATACTTTGGTTTGGAATTGAAGATACTAAAAATATTTATAATTAGACCCAAGGGATGTGCCATTCTGTTTCCATGACCTCATGGAACATTTAAAAGTGAAGTTTTAGGAGTTTCTTCTTATAAAACGCCAATGAGACACATTGTTAGCCCAGAACCTATTTGGAGAGTTTAAAATTTAAAAAGATCACTGCAGGGGCGCCTGGGTGGCTCAGTTGGTTGGGCGTCTGACTTCGGCTCAGGTCATGATCTCACAGCTCGTGAGTTCGAGCCCCACATCGGGCTCTGTGCTGACAGCTTAGAGCCTGGAGCCTGCTTCGGATTCTGTGTCTCCCTCTCTCTCTCTGCCCCTCCCTGGTTCACGTTCTGTCTCTCTCTCTCAAAAAGTAAATAAACATTAAAAAATATAAAAAAATACTGCAAATAACTCAGACCTGTTCTATAATTTTATTGCATGGTCATAAGTAGAGCACGTGGGTATCGAGTGTGATGTTTTTGAATATCTCAATGTGCCAGCTGAACGTAGAAATCTGTTCCGGAAATTTTCATTAAGCACATGTACTCGGCATAAAGCAAGGAAGACACATCTTGGGGGAAAATTGATTTTTTTGCTCCCAATTTTGTCATAAAAATATGTTGCAGATCCTAGATGGGTGGCCACTCGCGTACTCAGTCCTGTGTGCGTGCCGTGGGGCCATCTCTTCCCCACGAGTGAGGGGTGAGAGGGAGGACAGAGAGCGGGGACCCTCCGCCCGTCCAGGTTCCCCATCTGGGTCACGGGAAAATGTGCGGGTAGGAGACCGGCTACGTCCTCGCCTGCTTCTCCACTCCATACACCTGTCTGGCCCACCTGCGTCTTTAAAAAATTTTTTTTTTCAACGTTTTTTATTTATTTTGGGACAGAGAGAGACAGAGCATGAACGGGGGAGGGGCAGAGAGAGAGGGAGACACAGAATCGGAAACAGGCACCAGGCTCCGAGCCATCAGCCCAGAGCCTGACACGGGGCTCGAACTCCCGGACCGCGAGATCGTGACCTGGCTGAAGTCGGACGCTTAACCGACTGCGCCACCCAGGCGCCCCAGCCACCTGCATCTTTAAGTTGGCGTCTCCCTCGCTCTCCATGGGACCGCATCAAGATTAGTCGTGTAGAGATAGAAAACGCCTCTTGTCACAGCTTCACGTGTGTCCCCTCCCCCCGGCTTACACACTCAGGTCCTGACCCTTGGGACCTCCGAGGGTGACCTTATTTGGAAAGAGGGTCTGTGTAGACGGAGTTGGTTAGGATGAGGTCATGCTGGGGTGGGATGGGCCCCGAGCCAGTATGGCGGGTGTCCTTGCGGAAAGGGGGGCATCTAGGGACAGCACCACGGTTGGCACTGGAGTGGCCCCTGCCCCAAGCCGAGGGCCTGCCATAGGCTGGGAGCCAGGAGCAGACAGATCCTTCCAGTGCCTTCCAGGGGTTAAGCATGGCCCTGCCGACGCCTCAATGGAGACCCCAGGATGTGGGGCAGTGAAGGCCCGTGTCACAGCCCCCAGCCGGGGTGCTTTGTAATGAACACCAGCCCCCACCCTGGCCTCCCTGAGTTGGGTACTGCTGACCGAAGCGGCCACACAGGAGCTGTCCATCTGCACACCCTCCCCGGGACGGGGTCAAGTGGACGGTGCCAGAGAAGCTTCTGAAGGCACGTGACCGTCTGAGGGCTGCTCGTGTTCTTACCTCTCTGCTGCTGCTTCCGTAGCTCACCTGCGGCCCCCGTGTGGGACCCCTGTCTCTAGCTGACCGCGGGGACAAGAGGTGGTCCTGCCTTCGGATGGATCTGGAGCCACACGCCCGTTCCGGCCGGCCAAGGACGGCTGTCCCATCATAGCCAACCCAGGGCATATGGACAAATGGATTCCGGGCTGCGGAATGTTCTGTACACATGCTCCCCAACCTCGTACGGAAGGAGACAGACTCAGGGCGGGGCCTACAGTGATACGTGAGTGCAGCTCAGGGTTTAGCTGTGGGAGCTCAGACTCCCCAGAAGAGTATCAGAGGGCTGGCGGTGAGGACTTTAGGAAGACACGTCTGAATGGACCCAGGAAGTGGACTTTTCTTACCTGGCCACGGAGAGAGAGAGCACATCGCCTCTTGGGGACGGTGAGCCCCTGCACCCCAGTCCGCTCCTTCTCTTCCCTGCACGCATGTACCTCTTGGGGCACCTGGGGGGCTCAGTGGGTGAAGTGTCTGACTCTTGGTTTCAGCCCAGGTTGTGATCTCACAGTCTGTGGGTTCGAGCCCCACATCGGGCTCTGTACTGACAGCTCAGAGCCTGGAGCCTGCTTCGGATTCTGTGTCTCCCTCTTTCTCTGCCTCTCCCCTGCTTATGCTCTGTCTCTCTCTCAAAAATAAATACATATTAAAAAAATTAAAAAATAAAGTTGAAGTTGTCGATTTTTCTTTCATGGGTTGCGCCTCCCGTGTTCTATCGGAAAATCCAACGCCAAGCCCAGGTTCCATGGGTTTTCTGCTATATTTTCTTCTGGAAGTTGTGCTGTGTTGCATTGAGATTTAGGTCTGCCACTTCAGGGGTCCCCAAGACCACCCTCAGCCTCACTAATCTGCTAGACGTGCGCCTGGAAGTCAGCATACAAAGCTGTTGTCTCACGGTGATGGTTTGTCACAGGGCAAGGAGACAGATGTAAAGACGCGGTGGGAAAGGCTCCGGGGAAGCTCCGGGACAGCCCCGCACGCGGCCTCCAGCTGTCCTCTCCCGGGGAAGGTCACAGACGACACCTGTGTCTCCCAGCAATGATGTGTGACCTTGCACAAGCTCCCCGAGCCTGGTGACCAGGGATATTGGGGGTTGGTCCTGTAGGCCTGAGTGAGCACCCAGTGGGACCCAGCAGCCCTCCTCTTGGCCATCTCGCGCCTTGTCACCCCTGCCTGCAGGGCTGCTGTGGAGGCTGCAGAGACAGGAGTGGGGTCTCCTCACTGTCGGAACCGTCTGCCGTGCGGAGAGATTCCAGCACCTGCCTGTGGCGCCCCCTCTCAGGCCTGGGGCCGCTCCAAGCCCGTGCTTTCTTGCTGATGGCCACCAGGCCAGACGCCTCTCTTTGTCCCCAAGGCCTGGGCGTGGCTGCTGCTTGCTCCGCCCACTCCCACAGGTGTCCGTCGGCCCTCTGAGGACTCATTCAACATTCTGCACACGACACTCTCCGTGTCAGAGAAGGACCGGCGCGGGGCGTGTCTGCCGACTGAGCCCTGGCGACACGGTTACGGGAGGGAGCATCCTTGCTCCCAGGAGCCCTGTGCCGGGGTGTTTGGAGGTCAGGGGTCAAGTGTCAGGGATCTGTTCTCACGTGTTCAGTAACAACACATTTTATGTGTGTGCGCGCATGTGTGTACATATACGCGCATGTATACATTTACACACATACAATCCACGTGTGCTGCTCGTGTACAACAGATGTGAGAAGATGCTAAAATGGTTGAACCCCAGGGCAGGTGTATACGTGTTGTTTTCTTCCAACATTTCTGTATGCAGGGACATTTCTGTAAGAAAACTTCCGGGGAGATGTCTCCTGGGCTCCCTTGAAATGGCTCACGACGGGGAGCCAGGGTGGCGCCTTAACGGCCACTCGCAGGGTGAGGGAAATGGGTAAGTCAAGAGCTTCGGCGGGGCGTCTGCTTCTAATGCCCAGACGTGAGGCGGGTGCTGGGCCACCGAGCGCGCTGTGACGACCACAAGGGTTTCAGGCGTCGGAAGGTTATCAATCGTGTTCGCTCGATCCGTACGACTGACAAAACCCAAGCCGATCATTCCTTTTTCTTCCCAGTTACACAAAGTGTCAGCTCACTCGAACATTCTGCAGCACTTAAGATAGGCCCATCCTGAATGAGCAGTCGAGCAGCCCCCATAAAAGGTAACTTCCTTGATAAAACAGTTACCGGGGTGCCAGGGAAGGTGTCACGTTGGGTCAAGTGAAGCCTTGGGAAATGAGGACGTGGGCACGCGTGTCCTCCTTCGGGCGTGGATGGTTATGTGAGCAAATGGCAATCTTCTCTGAGCAGTCATTGCGATAGTTGCCGCAAAGTTGCAGAAAACAGTGGAAAAGAGCTCTTGTGTAAAATTTCTGAAGTCATCAAAGATGCGGTGGCTTTATAGTTAACCTGACAAGGAACATCTGATTACGACTCATAAGTCATCTTCGATACTCCCCTGAAATAGGAATATATAAGCAACTTGTGCTCTTTTAAAATAACTGTTAAATTTAGCACCTGATCGTACCACCTTTCCGGGTTTAAACGTGTACCTTTCATTCTACCTGATTCTTCGAGGAGTTAAAATCCTGTGCTCGCTTGTTACGTGGGCGTTAAATCGTACGTATTTATCAGGTCAGTTGGAGTTCATTAAGTACTACAAGGAGGCTTACTGTGTGTTGTGGATAACAGAGAATGAGCCACACCTCCTTCCGGTCCTTGGAGTGACTTTATCCAGGAGAAAAGCTATTCACGCATCCACGAAGCGATCTGAGACGCAAGTTTATGCAAAATGCCTGCTGTAAACACACGGATGCTGGATACACTCTGAATTTTTTTTTAAACACTAAACTCACAACACAGGAAGGGCAGTCCCAGAGTGCCAGACATAAAGAAACACTGACAGGCAGGACAGTCAGTGGAGGGTGATGGCTCCAAGGTCCAAACTGGGCTTCAATGTCTGGAAGGAACCCTCGAGGGCTGGAACTGCATTGTGTCCCAAAGATAATGACTGAAGGGCAGGAATGTTGTCCATTCGCAGACACAAGTTGGGAAAACACCACAATAGGGCTGGAAAGGAAGACTGAAAGGTTGTCCTCTGCACCCTCACCTTGGCACAATAAAAATGTCTCCCCGAAGCAACTCAATAGCAAAATAACAGCCTATTTAAAACTGGGCAAACGACTTGAACAGACATTTCTCCAGAGAAGACATCCAGATGCCCACGGACACATGAAAAGATGTTCAACGTCACTCATCGTCCGGGAAATGCAAATCAAAATCATAACGAGATTCAGAATGGCCATTAACAACAATATCAACGACAAAGATGTAACGTGTGTTGTTGAGGACATGGAAAAATGAGCACCCTTGTACCTTGTCAGTTGGATTGTAAACTGGTTTACAGTATGGAAAACACTATGGAGGTTTCTCAAAAAATTAAAAGTAGGGTCACCACATCCTACAGCAATCTCGCTTGTGGGTATTTACCCCAAAGAATTGAAATCAGCAGCGTGGAGAGATATTTGCACAGCCATGTTGGTAGCAGCGCCATTCACAATCCCAACAGGGGGAAGCACGCAGGTGTCCGTCGGTGAAGGGTTGGACAAAATGTGGTCTGCACATACAGTGCAATATTCTTCGGTCTTAGAAAAGGAAGGAAATTCTGACAATAACGGGAGTTGGGTGAGCCGTGAGGACGTGCCAGGTGAAGTAAGGCCGGACCCGCTGTGGCTCCCACGTGCCACGACCCGCGCGGCTAAACCCACGGAAGCAGAGAGCAGGACGGCGGCTGCCGTGTCTGCGACAACAGAACAACAGCATTCCTTACATTTGGGTTTGTCTGCATCTGGGTAGAGGATCTGTTTTCCTATTTCTAAGCCTATTAGCTAGCTAACACCGTTTCAACCTGGAGTTTCACAACATCTCGAGAAAACACGTCACGAATCAGAGGACGGATACTTCTGGAGACACTTTTGAGTGTTTTGCTCTGGATGTATTCTGACGTGGGCAAGCTTGGTTTTGCCACCTGCACGAATGGGAGAGACAGTGGTTTCTGCCCCTGTGGACCAGCTTCACCCCGGCAGCGGCTTTGCTCACCGGAAGACCACTCTCCACTCTGAAGGCAGCCTGTCCAGAATCCTGTCCCTCAGCCTTGCTCCCTTTGGTGCGTGGCCTGACTCACTGCTTGGCCCGTCTTCCCAGCTACTGTCTACACCCAGCCTGGTTCCCTGGATTTGTCATGGGCACTGATAGCCTTATGGCTCCCTTCCTGGTTTCTGTTCCCGATGGGGATTTGTGCTCATGTAACTAGACTGTGACTTGTCTTGCATGAATGCTTTTTCTTTTTTATTCCTCCCTGACTTGGCAAGTCTCCCATATGTTCATTCCTTCATCCCCGGGCACCTCTTCTCCTAGCATTCTTTATGGTCTGGAGTGATGGCTTCCGTGACTTTTTCCTGCTATAAACACTATGATAGATATATTGGTTTTCTCTTAGACTAGAGGTTCAGGGGAAGGAGCCGTCGTTTCTGTGTTTACTGCCAACCGTGTCTTTATATTACCAGCGCCTGGGAAAGTATCTGGCACCTAATAGCTGCTCAATACACATAATTTTAAAAGAATGGCTGAACAGATCCAGTCCCCGAGAAGGTGCCTCGCCTTGAGGTAGACTGTCTCAGGAAGGGACTGGATGTTAATCCTCTTGCTGCCGCACCAGCAGAATGGGACGTGTAGGAGCAAATTGCAGACATGAAGGCTCACACGATGGGAACGCCTTAAAAACTTCAGTGTCAGCTGAGACGTGTTCGCATCCCTCTGTCATCCGTGAAAAGTGCCACGTGTGGTAAGAAGAGATTAAAATTGAAAAGGGGTTAGAATGTACCATATCATAAACATAATAAATGGGCTGTTGGAATGTTCCTTTGTATAATTAACTCATTACACTAATGCATTTCTGTTAATGTCCGTGTGACCATATTCTCAATTAGAAAATTACTTATTCCCATATCTGTCTACAAATATGGAAAAGTCACTGCTATTAAATCATAATGGTTACCTTTGTGCTTGGTCCAGAAAGCTCATCTTACCAGTTTTTTTTTTTTTTTTAGAAGAAGCTGTGCTATCAGAAAATAAAAATTCCATGTGACCTAGTAAGACCAGTTCTTACTTATAGAATCTTACTCTTGTCACCTAAACTCTGCTCGATTGCATGTCCTTATTTATAAAACACATTTCACATATCACAGGTTGTAATAACGAATACGAAAATAAGATACGTTAATTCACAACATGGTGTCTGCATTACATAGAAATGAGGCAAGTTGCCCATATGTGATTTCAGGGTGTCACATTCATTTCAAACTTCTCATAAGGGACGATCTGAGCTTCAGAGTGAGTTTAGCAGGTAAGGGTAGCTGACGGAATCTTCTAGGTGACTGTGCGGAAGCTCGTTATACCTGCCACTAAAACAAACGTGGGGAAAAAAGGGTTGGGAGCCACATCCCATGGTCTCAGCGGTATGAGTCAGTACTTGTGTGTGTAAGTGTGTGCGTGTATGTGCGAGAGTGTGTGTACACTTGTATATGCGTGTGTATGAATGTATATGCATGCGTGTGACTCTGTGTAAGCATTCCTGTATGCATGTGCATGGGTGTGAGTGTGTGTGTGTGTGTGTGTGCACGCATGCATGTGGGTGTGTGTGCGTATGCATGCGACGGGTGTGTGTATGTGTGTGCATGCGTGTGGGGGGTGTGAGTGTGCACATGTGTACGGTTGTGAGTGTGTGCGTGTGCACGTGTGTATGCATGGGTGCGTGTGTGTGCTGCACACACACATGTTTGAGATGTGGGCCCTCTGGGAGGTGCTATACATCCTGCAGGAACAGCCTAGGTGTCATGGACAGAATGAGAGGCACGGAGTGATCAGAGTTCTCATTTCAAATACCAGGAACTACATTTCGACCTCATCTTTCTACTTTTAAATCAGGTTGTTTAGAGGCTTGAAGAGGTTCTCCAGAGTCAAAATATCAAAAGATCCAAGCAGATCAAGAGCGGATTCAGTCTTCTCGACTATTTTAGCAAGAATAGAGGGCAGCAGGCGGAAAAGCGCTTCACGTGAAGTCCAAGTACGGAAGCAAGGACGTTCAGAAACCATAGCAGCGGGCTCACTACTGGGAAGTTCAGCCAAGAAAAAGATGAATTAGTGTCAGACCTCGTTTCTCTGATCTTAAGGAATTGTCATCTGTGATTCTTCTTCATTATTGTTGCATCTAAGCTTACAAGAGCGGGTATTTAAGACGTGAGCCCTCAATAAAGAGGTGAGCGTGTGTGGGTGTGCGCGTCAGGAACCGTGTGCAGGCTTTCTAACAGCGAGTGTTCTGATTTGTTGTTCAGCCCTGCTTCTCTGGACCAGAGTCTACTCCTTATCCTTCGAGTCATTTTTCATGTTTCTATAGATTTTTAAATAAAAACCAATTTGATGCCGTTTTATAGCATATTTGTAGCAAACTTTATCACAATCCCATTTTGTTTTTATTACATTCTGCAAACCTATTTAAAACTGTTAAAGTCACACGCAGACAGCGGGAAGCCTCTGGCACAACCTAAGTGGGATCCCGCGCACTAGGGGGGAAGAGGAAAGCCTTTTCAGGTCCCGTCTTTGCCGTGAAGACTATGCTGCCTTGCGCCTTCACCAAATCGTGTTTGACATTAAGTTAGTAACTTGGAGGTGGCACACATTTTACTGAATTAGCTTGTTTAGTTCTCAGAAGAAAAATAACTAGTTGACAGCCGCCAGCATTGCAAGGCTTGCTTAGGGTCAGTGTTTTCACCTACGAAGCTACTCCGTCCTGATTTCTGCCTTAAAACCAAAGTCAGTAGCGACAAAGACCACAAACACCTCCTGAACAACTTCACAAACTAGTTCAGATCCGCCGTTACGGAGCCTGTCGTAAGCATGCCGTGGTGACCGTGAGGCTGCTTTGAACCAGGTTCTGCGTGCAGTCACATATGGCACTTAAAATACCGCGTGAGTTGGGGGCGCCAGTCGGTTCGGCTCCGATTTCGTCTCAGGTCATGATCTTGCGGTCTGTGGGTTGGAGCTCCGCGTCAGGCTCTGTGCTGACGGCTCGGAGCCCGGAGCCTGCTTCGGATTCTGTGTCTCCCTCTCTCTCTGCCCCTCTCCTGCTCGCGCTCTGTCTGTCTGTCTGTCTCTCTCTCAAAAATAAACATTAAAAAAAATGAAAAAAATTCGGCACGAATTGGAAGGGAAGGTAATGACCCTGAAGTGAATCTTGAGTGTCCAGAGAGGAAGTCATTTCTATTCTTTAAAGGCGGGAATCCTTCAAGGTAATACCCACGTCAGACCTCGCCATTTTGATTTTCTTTAAGCGGCCAGACTTCTGGAAGCCAGCTAGTTAATACTTTCCAGTGGGGAGCTTGGCCAGGGGCGTTTCCTCCAGGAGTGGGGCTCAGACAAACACTGGGGGGGCCCACGGTGCACAAGAGGACGGTGAGGACAGCATCGCGTCCTGCACCAGTTTCTGGGGGGCAGGATCAGGGTACAGCTCAAATTCGCAGTCAAGGAATCGAAGGGAGTGAAGTGTCGCAGCGCCAGAGCGCGTCACCAGGCCCGCCCGCCGCCTGTCTGTGTAACTCGTGTACAACCTCCAGGTCCCTGCACGAGTGCTTCTCGAACATCTGCTGCACAGACGGCATGGGGCCAGCCGCGGGGACCGGGGAGGGATTTACACCCCGGTAAGGGCCCTGTGAGGGTAAAAGTGGCCATTGCACCCGGGATCCCAGGGTTGCGGGTGTCTTTGTGATTCTGCTAAGCATCCTTTGGTGCAGTTCCCGAGCCCGGCCCTTCTGGAGTCCCAGGTCCTGGTAGGAGTCCAGGTCCAGGGTTTCTTCTCACCCTGTTTATCCTGGACTTTTCAGTCGGAGAATAAAAATTCCTCCCGGACAAGGCCGCTAGGCCAAATGTGCATCAGAGAGTTGCCATCGCTTTTGAGCTGTCCACACCCTGCGTCCTTCGCTCATTCTCCTCCGTTTAGTCTGAATTTCCCATTTTTAAGGGCTGCCATTAACTCGTGCCTTAGCATCCTGCCATGTTCTTGTTGCTAAGGGAGGTACATCTCCTCCCTTTATAAATGGGGCCATATTTCCCTCTCAGGATATGGCCATCAGGCACTGAGTCCTTCGCTGTTTCAGGATAGCATTCCTGTTTCTTCCTTCAGGAGATCATTTTTCTGCGAGTGCCAAATGGACGTTTCCGGATTCTTCTAAGCCCCACTGGTCCGTCTTTCCCCTTTGAAAGTCCCGTTCCACGGTTATTCATCTCTCCCCTCCCTTGGTCTGGGGCCTCAGTTTCCCTCTTATATGGGAAAGCTGGAATCCTCAACCCCCCTCTTCGCACTCTGCAGCGTGGACCATCCTGGGAATGTTCTCTTCCTTATCCGCACCGGGTGACCTTCTGGAGTCCTTTTCTCTCAGTGCCGTGTGTGCTCAGTACCCTGAATCGGAGATCCAGAGGGGCAAGTGCCCGCTGTTCCCCCCACCCCGACCTTCTGGACCCACCTCTCATTTACCTGGATTTCCACCCCTGTCCACCCAGCCTGCTTCACCCCAAGTCTCCCCAGGTCGCTAGGAGTAAAAACCCTTTTTGTCTCATCCCTGCAGCCAAAGACCCAAAAGTCAAATCCAACTCCTCTGTTTTCTCTGTCTGCTTTCTGTCCACAGTGAATCCCGTCTTTGCCTCATATGCACAAACACACTTGCGGCCCCTTCCCGCACTCACCGCTCACTCTGATCGGGCCACCGTCCTCTGTCCCCCGGGTGACCGCTCTCCTATCGCCCCTTGCCCTCCCACCCTCTCCTCTCCTCTCCTCTCCTCTCCTCTCCTCTCCTCTCCTCTCCTCTCCACACAGCGGTTTGAGTGCATCTTGTGAAACACTCCCTAGAGCTTCTCACCCCAAATCAGATCCCACATTCTTACCATGACCTTGGCGTCTCCCCGTGCCCTGTGGCAGGCACGTCCCCCCTCCCACTGCCCCCGGCAGAGGCAGTCACTCCCTCCACGGCCCGTGGTGATGGTGGACCCCATTTATTAAAAGCTGTGGGTTGGAGGCTGCCTTGCCGCTTCGGGGATCGGCTCCAGCCCCGCTGTGGACATCAGGACCAGTGGTGATTTACAGGAACGTACTTCCCTGCACGTCTGGCTCCGTGAGATTGTGCGCAAGACGCCCGAGTTCCGGATCTGGGGGCGAGGAGTCTTCTTTATGGCTGTGTCTTAGGGGAGTCTGTGACCACCGTGGGGACGGTCTCACCTCCGTTTACTTCCGCCTGCCGAGGAATGAAGGGGCTGCTGGCAGACGGCCGTTCCTTTTGCGAAGTGACGTCCTCGGCCATCCCTTTGAGTGCTCACCACTCTGGGCTCCGTTTGCCTTGGGATTTGCCGCAGCGGGAGCGCAACGCCTTCCCCGGACTAGGTGGCTCCGTCGAGGTACGCCGAACCACGTGACTTCTCCGAGTCGCTGCAGGTCTTTAAAATAAACTCAATTGGAATCCTCAGCAAACCTCCTTATACTGCTCGTGATGGGAGTGGAAAACTTTAGGCCGAGTGCCTGAATCCAGACAGTCCGTTTCAAAAAACGTAGTTTTATAATCACAAGGTGGCACCTTACTGCCAGCTCAGAATTAACAGACAATTGTAGCGCGTCAGAATGCCAAAGAAGTTTTGGGTTGCTAAATGTCTTCTGTTGGCTGGGATCACTTACGTGTATTTGCATATCGTTATTACCGTCATCATCATTGTTTGGCCCTAATGTGGTTTTAAATTTGCCTTCAACTGAACACCGAAACCTCATCTTCGGTTTCGCTCATACGAGCTCGTGGATATTTTTTCTCATCTGCCGTGACATCTGCCTCGGTTATCTGTCACCGGCTCCCACATGTCATGGTTTAAAGCAACCACTATTTGTTTCCTGCTCACTGTTCTACCTGGACCAGCTGGGACCAGGAATCCACTTCCTAGATGGCCCATTCGAGGAGCTGCCATGTTGGTGCTGGCTCGCTGGGTTGGGAGCTCGTTGGGGCTAGGGGCGGGGCCTTTGCTCCCCTCCGCGAGGTGGCCCCGGCATAGCTGGCATCCTCCAGAGGGTAAAAGTGGAAGCCACCCAGCCCTCCTATGGCTTAGGTCCAGAACTGGGCAGCATTGCTTTTGTCCTCATTAATTACAATAGTGGCCATTACGGACTCAGCTCTGCCCCGCCACCCGCCCCTTCATATATTGAAGCTTTAACCCTTAATATGACTGCATTTAGAGAGAAGGCCTTTGAAGAAGTGATTAAGGTAAGATGAGGCCTTAAGAGTGGGGACCTGATCCGATCTGACTGGTGTCCTTATAAGAAGAGATCAGACACAGACACACCCAGAGGGAGGACCACGTGTAGACACAAGGAGAAGGTGCCCATAATTGCTGAACGGAGATGCGCCCATAATTGCTGATGCCGCCTGTCTGCTGTGCTTTGTGATGTGGCAAGAACCAGATACACCGTCTCTGTGGAGGGCCCGACGAATGACAGTCGACTGGACGTCAATCCTCATTTTTAAGTCTCTAAGACTAAGTCTGGGAGGTCCTTTGCAATATGATCAGATTAATATTCCTTTCAGGGTTGTCCTATGTGATTTGCCCGTGACATCACCAGACAGACTGAGCGAGGCTCAGATGCAGAAGGATCCATATGCATCAAAAAATATATTTTTCTGGTACCGTTCTCCCAAGTTTCATTTGAGCGACCAATGCAGACTGTGTAGCTGTTTTGTGACTGCGGACTCAAAGCCGTCCAGGGTGGTAGAGAACAGGAGCACCAAGAGGGAATGACAGGACTCCGTGTTCAGCTGCTAATCTTGTGAGTTCGGAACAGATGGCCCATTTGAATAGAAATGTTATATTTCTTATGAAAATAAATCTTACCCCAGGCAAACATTGGTGCACTCGGCTACCATTCTAATGAACACTGCAGCCACTGCCCGGGCAAAGGAAAATGCCGGGTTTAAATAGGATAAGGGATTTTTTATTTTTTTATTATTATTTTTTTCAACGTTTATTTTTGGGACAGAGAGAGACAGAGCATGAATGGGGGAGGGGCAGAGAGAGAGGGAGACACAGAATCGGAAACAGGCTCCAGGCTCCGAGCCATCAGCCCAGAGCCTGACGCGGGGCTCGAACTCACGGACCGCGAGATCGTGACCTGGCTGAAGTCGGACGCTCAACCGACTGCGCCACCCAGGCGCCCCTGGGATTTTTTAAAACAGATTTTTAAACACATATTTATACACTGAGCGGGATAAAAGCATTTGTCTCGGTGTGGTTACTATGTAGGGAAAATGATGTGTGAGGGACAGCGTTGATCAAAAGCGGTTTTCAGTGGAAATTCAAGTTGTTTCCAAGCATTCGGACTTTTTGATGCGTTGTCATGACATAGAAACATTTGTCTAATAACAAAAACGTGTGTCTTCAGGGGTATTTTATTCCATTTCTGACTGATGCTTAGAAAATTGCAAATTTGAAATACAGATTTTTTCTTCAACTTTTAAAAAAACTTATTATTTATTTTTGAGAAAGAGAGAGAGTGCGAGCAGGGAGGGGGCAGAGAGAGAGGGAGAATCCCAAGCTGGTCTGCGCTGTCGGCACGGAGCCCAGTGTGGGGCTCGAACCCCAGAACTGTGAGATCGTGACCTGAGCCGAAATCAAGAGTCAGGCGCTTAACCGATTGAGCCACCCAGGGGCCCCCTGGAATACAGATTTTATTCCCAGGACTGGGTGGCCGTATCTGTATTTACACGGACAGCTTTACCTATATCCTGAGTCGCTGAACAGGGCAACTTGGGAGATTTCCTTGTCGGATCCGTATAGTTCCACCGTCAGTTCTGTATTTTGAAACAAAGGTTTTACAGTCGTCATTACCTGCCAATAACAGACTTGCAGAAAGTTAGAAAATCTAATATTTCTTTATAGTCATAGTAATATTTCTACACTCTTGCAGCTTACGTAGTAACTTCTACCTTAAGCAGTGCCTTGATGGTAGTTATTGAATAATTATCCTTTAAAATAAAGCTATAAAGATAGAATCATGAACTTGGAAACAGCTTCTTTTCTTGGACTGTGTTATCTCAGCCACACTCCTGACCTCAGTGCTGGGGGGGGTGGGGTGGGGGGTGTGCAGCCCACACTCCACAGCCCCGCCACAGTCTGCTTCTTTCCGATTTCTCCGCCAATGCCGGCTGGTTTAGGTTATCTGTTTGCCTGATTAAATACAGAGTGGATTTTTTAAAAAATAGATTTAGAAATTTTATGGGGCACCTGGGTGGCTCAGTCGGTTAAGCGTCTGACTCTTGATTTCAGCTCAGGTCATGATCTCACAGTTCGTGGGTTCAAGCCCCGCGTCGGGCTCTGTGCTGACAGCTCAGAGCCTGGAGCCTGCTTCGGATTCTCTGTCTCCCTCTCTCTCTCTCCGCCCTTCCCCAGCTTGTACTCTCTTTTTCTGAAAACTAAATAAACATTTTAAAAAAAGAAAATATATTTAGAGATTTTAGTGCCTATTTAAAGTTGGAGTTTACTAAAAATTTGCTGAGATAAACTTTCACAAACGAGGATCTATTCTCTTGGTGAAATCATTGATGAGTGTTTCCCATTGCCGAGGACATATTCCTAAATCCCTTCCACTTGCCCGGACGCACATAAAACACACACGCATAATTCTAGAAATACTTTCCAGGAAAACCTGGAGAAAACTTGTCTTTTCCCCGTCTCCATAATTTTTCCCCGTCTCCATAATTTTATTCGAGGTTTCATTTTTTAAGACAGGATTGGCAGAGGCAACATGTGAATTACGTGTCTCCTTTTTTTTTTGAGGTTAGAGAAATTATTGGAGACGCTCGATCACATCCATCTGTGTTCTCCCCCACACGCGCGCACAGTAGCTGAGCGATATTGGGACAAAAAGCTGGTTTTGCAGAGCGAGCGTCTGTGCCGTTAGAGTTCCATTTCACAAAACAGTTGCCAAGTTGAACTCTGGTGTGGACCGTACTGATTTTAACAGCATCGTGCAGATTCCAAACGTGGCTGAAGGTTTACTCCCGTGTGTGTCACCGTAAGTGGCTCCTTCACATAACCTTCGTGGGATATTTATTGGATGCTTCCAGATGTCAGGCATCTTGGCAGGTACTGGAAACACACAAGCGTGGAGGGTAATCATCTCCCCCGTCCTTGTACAACTTCTAGCTTATACAGAAGTAAGGCCGCTCGGGGCGGTTTGGTACACAACCGATATAGAAATTGGCACGTTGAAGCGGGTTACTCTCATAACCTAAAACCTAAAACCTAAAACGCACGGCGTTAATTTGGCTTTGGGACAGGGCAGGAGGTAGGAACTGGCGAGGCGGGAGACAGTTGGCAAGCGTTGGAAAAACTGTTACGGGAAGAGCGTAGGTGTGCGCTCCATAATATCAGAACAACAGCAGCGGTTACCCGCAGTCCCTGGGAAGAGAAAAGCGAACCCGGCGAACTGTATCTGGCCAAGGCGAGCTCCGAACAGATGTTAACGTTTCGGCTGCCTACCACCAGTACGTACAAGCTGGGGGAAGAGGGGGGGCTCCGGCTGGCAAGCCGAGTTCGGGGGGAGGCCAGGGAGGCCGAGACTCGCTGGGGTGTAAGAGGAGACTCGGTTCAGTTTCCTCGTCCAGCAAAATAGTCTAGGGGCGAAACAAAACCTGATAAACCCCAAAGCAAAAACCAGGGGGAGACATCAAATCAGGGGTGTGGCTGCAAGACCACTGTTTACAAACTCTAAGATAATTGAGAAGCAAGAGCGCCATAGGGCCTCCCAGCTAGAACAGAGCTTCTAAAAACCCTCAGCGGCAAGGGGCGCCTCGGGGGGCTCAGTCGGCTGAACGTCAGACCTCGGCTCAGGTCATGATCTTGTGGTTCATGGGTTTGAGCCCCGCATCGGGCTCTGTGCTGACAGCTCGTAGCCTGGAGCCTGCTTGGGATTCTGTGTCTCCCGCTCTCTCTGCCCCTCCCCTGCTCACTCTCTTTCTCTCTCTCAAATTAAAAAACAAAAATTAAAAACGTAAATAAAAAACATAAGGTGTAACCTCACAGCCATCTGAAATGCCTAAAATAACTGAAGATCTAGAATTAGAGGCATTTAAAACAAAGGTCTGTAGGTGTGACCTTGGTCCAGTAGATTCCAACCAAATGTGTCATCACCATGGTTACTTTTCCAGTAAACCGCTTTAAAAAAATTCAGGTGTGACTTGTGTTACGTGGAGAATAGAAACGGATAGCTTGATAAATCTTGACAAATACGAATTTCTTGTTAATCACCACGCTCATCCAGAGGCACAACGTTTCTATTCCTGCAGCATTTTTTCTGGTTTCCTCTCTGGTTACCCCCGCTTCCCTGCTTTATCACGACCCGCCCCCCCTTTATCATGACCACCCCGGGTTCTCTCATCCTCCGTCGGTGTTGCCTGTCCCAGAACTCGTACGAACGGAGTCCTACAGTGTCCTCCCCTCCGCGTCTGTCTTCTTGCTCTTAGCGTAACCATTTTCACTTTCGATCTCACTCTCGCAAGAACCAGATGCTGATTCCTCATCACTGCTAGGAAATACTTTAACGGGTGGGTGTGCTTCACCCTGCTGATGGACACTTGAGCTCTTTTCTGTGAGTTATTTCAAAATCTGAGCTCTTTCACAAACAGTTCTTAGGACTTTTCTTGAACACACCGCTTTATAAATATTTGTCTCCAGTTCTCTTAGGTAAATACGTAGGTGTAGAGCCACCGGTCAAGAGGGCTGGCATATAGGAGACTCTGAAACTGTTTTTCTTTTTCTTTTTTTCTTTTTTCAACCTTTATTTATTTTTGGGACAGAGAGAGACAGAGCATGAACGGGGGAGGGGCAGAGAGAGAGGGAGACACAGAATCGGAAACAGGCTCCAGGCTCCGAGCCATCAGCCCAGAGCCTGACGCGGGGCTCGAACTCACGGACCGCGAGATCGTGACCTGGCTGAAATCGGACGCTTAACCGACTGTGCCACCCAGGCGCCCCTGAAACTGTTTTTCAAAACTAGATGTATAATTTTAGATCCTCCTTAGCCAAGGGCAGGGTTCCTGCCGCTCCGCATCTTTGACAATATTTGGTGTTACCAGTACTTGTGAGCATAGCGGGTGGAAGTGATGTGCATTAACTTGCATTTCCCCGTCGCCCGTGGTCCTGCACCTCTGTCTCACGTCCGTATTTATCATCTGTAATTTTTTGTGAACTTCCAATTTGGGCCTTTTGCCAATTACTTGTTAGATTGATTTGTATTTCCTTTTATCTCTTCTGCACAAATGTCTTTTGTTAGATACACATTTCATAAACGCTTTCTCCATTCTTTGGCTTGATTTTTCGTTTTATGAATTGTGTTTTGAAGTAAGCAGACATGTTTAAGTTTGATGAAACCTAATTTATCATTTTTCCTTTTTTCTAAATGCTATCATTACTAATATTTTCAGCTCCAGGCAAGAAACGTTTATACCAAAGTCGTGGAAATTTTCTTCATTTTCTTCTAGAAGTATCATAGTGCCCTCTCAGGGCTGTGGTCTCCTTCAAATTGCCTTGCTACCTTTAACAAAGCTCGACTGACTCCGGATGTCTGAGTTCACGATCTGTTTGTCTGCCGGTTAATCGATACCACCTCGTTGGGTTTCTGCACCGCGCGTCACGCCTTGACCTTAGCGTCAGTCCTCCAATTTCATCCTTTTGCAAAATTGTTTCAGTTATTGTAAGGCCTTTGCATTTCTGAACAGATTTTTGTTATCCGTTTCTCAATGTCTACCCAAAGTCCGCTGGGACTTTCCGTTTTAAGTGGGGCACACTTTATGTGAAGTGCGGAGACATTAAATGTAAATTCGATGCGTTTTGACAGTTGTCCATCCTCGAGTAACCGTCATTCCCGTGAAGGCACCCACAAATGTCCTCACGCTGCTGCGCCCACACAGCCTCCCGCACCCATGTTTAACAATTGTCTTGAATTTGTGACGAGAGATCAGATTTTCCCGTTTTTTTTTTTTAATTTTTTAACGTTTATTTATTTTTGAGACAGAGAGAGACAGAGCATGAGCAGGGCAGGGGCAGAGAGAGGGGGAGACACAGAATCTGAAACAGGCTCCAGGCTCTGAGCCGTCAGCCCAGAGCCCGACGCGGGGCTGGAACTCACGGAGTGTGAGATCAGGACCTGAGCCGAAGTCGGACGCTCAACCGACTGAGCCACCCAGGCGCCCCAGATTTTCCCGTTTTAAGTCTTGTGCAAATGGCACCACAGGGCGCTTGGGCCTTTGTATCTTTCCTGGAGTGTCGTGTTTGAGGTATGTTTATGTCCTCACTCACGTTCATGGCCTTTCTTCTTTACTGTGATCTATTGCTGTTGTATGGATACTCTTGTGCACCTGTTTAGTAATGGGGGGCGGGGTGAGATAGGGCAGTTTAATGACGAGAATTGTACACCTGCTGAGGGACTTTGCCCGGCCTCGGCTCTCCTACACGTCTGTTGACAAGTCTGCGGAGGCACAGGTTTTCCCCGTCGCGTGTGCATGTGCAGGAGTGTACTTACCGCTCAGAGGGAGGGCGTGTGTTTAACCTAATGAAGGGCGGCGGATGCTCTCCACGGGGACACTGCCCCGCGCCCCGGCCCTGTGGTGCAGGAAGGTCCCAGAGGCCTTCTTCTTGCCAACGTTCGGTGTCGTCAGTCTTGCTGACTTCAGCGGTCCTAGGATATAACGTCCACGTGCCTGTAACTGCATTTTTCTGGTGAAAATGGGGTTGATCATCTTTTATGAGCTCAGCTTCCATCCCTCTTTCCTTATCTGAAGACTCTTTTCAAATATTTTGTCCATGTTACAAAACCGGCTTTCATCTGATTGATACTGGTTCAGAGGAACACGTGTATTCTGGATCTGTGTCTTTTTTTTTTTTTTTTTAGTTATGTGTATTGGGATTATTTTTTTTTTTCATTATGTGTCTTGCCTTCTTTTTTTCTTTTTTAAAATTTTTTACTTAATTTCTTGCTTCTTTTTTTTTCTTTTTAAAAATTTTTTTAATTTAACTTTTTTTTTGTGCAAATGCAGAATAATTTATTGGGCCAAGAATTATAATTTAACAAAATATACAGATAACATATTGAATACGTATTTCTTAACTCTACATTGAAATAACAGTGGAAAGTAAGAAGAAATTAACTATTCCTAAACTCCTATATAGACAAACTTATTGCAAACAAACACATATCAATACTTTTATTAAGAGCGTGATGCTTTATTTAAGAGTAAGCTGTGACGTTAACATGTTAAATCCCAGAGCAATCTTCCCTTTTTTCCATATATGACAGCCGACACAATACATTTTTGTAACTATATTCACGGTATGACCCAACAATTTTAAGAATAGATTTGTTATGAGTAAATAAAAAATTATCAATAAAAACCAGTAAATGCATATTGAACACCCACAGAATTAGTCATTTTAATATGAGAACAATTTGTAGGCTTTAAAATGACTATAGTTGGATACAAATGTTTGTTTATTTTTGAGAGAGACAGAGTGTGAGCAGGGGAGGGGCAGAGAGAGAGAGGGAGACACAGAATCCGAAGCCGGCTCCTGGCTCTGAGCTGTCAGCACAGAGCCCGACGCGGGGCTCAAACTCGTGAACCATGAGATCATGACCTGAGCCGAAGTCGGACGTTCAGCCGACTGAGCCCCCAGGTGCCCCATTTGCGCAATATGTCTTCTGATGAACAGAAGGGACTAAGATTAATGAAGTCCGTCTTATCAGCTTGTGGATGATGAGTCCTTTTCCAGTCCTATCTCAGATGCCACAGAGATACTCCCCGGATTTCTTCTGGAGGCACAGACACCCTTCCTTTTGAAGTGAAAGTGTCCAGAGCAGGAGACACCCCGGTGCGTCCTGAACGCTTGGAGTCCGACCAGCCGGTGGATGGATTCTGTGGCTAAGAGGAGATGTCCGCGTGCATTTTGCATTTGGACAAATGTGAATCGTGTTGTTCAGCCCGTGGACAGAGACAGACGGCAAAGACGCCCGGGGCTCTCCCCTCCCTCTGCAATCTGACCATCAAGGGTTGGAACCTGTGTCTGCAGTCCTTGAGTCAAGGTGGCCTCATGATTTGCTTAGGCCAGCAGAAGGAGGTAGAGGTGACTTTGTGCCTGTCCTAAGGCAAGGACCTCAGGGCACTGCTACGCCTTCCCAATCTCACAGGCGGCTACACTTGTGTGCCCAAGGCCACAGCAGCTTGTGGGAGGGTAAGTCATGTGTCCAGGTGCCCCATCGTCCCAGCTGCCTTTGGACCACCTGCCAGGCACTTGAGGAGCTCGTCCTAGACCACGCAGCTCCAAGGTGACGTACCCAGGGGACCACAGACGCGTGAATGAGCCCAGCTGAGATCAGCAGAGCCTGACCAGATGGGCCGACCCGCCCTGTTGGCTCCCTGATACACGAGCTGTGTTTCACGTCACTATGCTTCCGAGGGGTTTGTTACACAGCAGTAAGCAACTAATGCAGTGTTTGAAAAGCGATCTGATGATTTTCCCGTCAGCGGACACACGGATGGACCAGGGGTGTGTGTGTTAGTTTCTAAAATAAATACTAATACCTAAGGAGAAAGGTCTCATCCTATTCAAGCTAGCTGCAAGAAGAGAGATACCGGCATAAAATGAAATATTGATTTCTAATGATGAGTGAAAAATGAGCTTGTATAGAAGGTAAATAAGTGGGAAACTAACCAGAAAACTGTCTTTTATTATAACCAGACAACTTTCTCAAAGTCATCGCGATCCAATGTTACTACTCACTTTTCAGAATAACTTTGTACAATTTAAAATTATATATATATATATTTTTTAATTTGTTTTTTCAACGTTTATTTATTTTTGGGACAGAGAGAGACAGAGCATGAACGGGGGAGGGGCAGAGAGAGAGGGAGACACAGAATCGGAAACAGGCTCCAGGCTCTGAGCCATCAGCCCAGAGCCCGACGCGGAGCTCGAACTCACGGACCGTGAGATCGTGACCTGGCTGAAGTCGGATGCTTAACCGACTGCGCCACCCAGGAGCCCCTAAAATTGAGTGGAAATCAAGAATCAGACGGTTAACTGACGGAGCCACCCAGGCGCCCCTGTTTCTTCGTATTTTTAATCACCTCATCAGTATAGTGGCTCATGAAAAAACATCATTGAAGTAAAAGCGAAAGACAGCCGCTTCCAGCTTTATGAGCCTCAAAACCCAACAGATGCCGTGTTCCTGGTCTTCAGTGAGGTCCTAAGACTCGTTTCACAAGTAAACGAGGTGACTAAATGTATTGATGTAGGGAGCTGTGTCTACGGGGGGCCGTGCCGGAGGGTTTCAGAGAACAGGATGTGCCGTCCAGCCTTCACAAGGCAGGTGGGGACGGTCACCCTCTCATCCCCGCCGTGTGTGGTGACTGAGTACCACACCGCCTAGCACCGCTCTGTGCTACGTGCTCTAGACATCACAGTGACCGGGGGGAGGGTTACAGCCACACGAGAGGGACGGACGTGGATGGAACGAAGAGAGTGACACTCACCCTTGCTCCCTTATGGGTGGGTGTGACCACATGCCTAGGGCCGTGAACAGAGCTGGCCGTTTGTCCCAGCCTTATGGGAGGCCTCCCTGCGGCTGCTGCAGGGTCTGATGCCAAGGGCAGCCCAGCCCTGTCTGCGAGCAGACCTGTTGAGTCATAAAGGTGGGGGGCGTTCTGATGTGCAGGCACCCCGAGATGGCCGAGAGTCAGCCGTGAAGACGCAGAGGGGCCGTCTGTCAGCACAGTGGTGGGCAAAAGGCTTCTGGAAGGAGCCCGCCCGGCCCTGGAGGAGGGGACGCGGGAGGCTTCCCCAGGCGAGGCTGGCTCCGGATCAAGACACAAGACGAGAGTTCACTGGGGGTAGTGATCGCCCCCTGTCCCCGTCCCTTTTCTATATTCTACAGTAAACATCCTGATTCACGAGCGTGCCGCACACGCAGGTGGTTGGGTAACTGTTTCCCGCACTTGGGCAGCGTGTTAGCTGAAGTGTGGGCTTAGCCCTCCGCCCCGTGAACGTTCTTCAAAGGGACCTTGGTCAGCGACCACTGCTCCCAGGCCTCATGCTTTATGAACAGTCGGGAAGCGGGAATGAGGGCCGGTGGCCCCGAGCTGAGTTCCCCCGTCTTTCCCAAGGCCACAGGCACCCCGTCCTCTGCAGACTCGCTCGGCCCCAGCCTGCGTTTGGCCCGGGTCACCGCACAGCCGGCCGCGTGCCCCTCTCCCTGCACAGCGACCTTCCCGCCTCTCCGGTGCCCCGAGTCCACACTTGGCCTCTCCTCGGTGCTGCTTCCCAAGGGACCTCCGGGACCAGACGCAGGGGCACGGTCGTCGCTCTTCCCTGCTCCGCTGGGTGTTCTCTGCTCTCGGCCTCCGTCAGCCTGGCAGCCGGACTCTGTCCTGGTCCCTAACCAGTGCGTGCTTTCCCAGCGAGGCCCCTGCTGACCCCTCGGACATCTCTCGGTTGTGCCTCCCACCCCCGGGCCCAGTTTCAAGGTGCTGTGTGAGGCTCCTGTGACGGCTGAGCCAACAGAATGCAGTAAGGGGACACGAGGTGGCCAACACCGCCCTTCCGCTCCCGCTCGTTCACGGAAACACCGGCTCAAAAAGCCCTGGGCTCCATCACCTGAGGGTCAGGACCAAGTACCACGCCGGACAAGCACTGACTGGCCTCCAGCCGCCCCAGCTGCGCACCAGACCTGCGGGAACGGCCATGAACCCTGTAACCCAGCCCATTTGCCAGCTGAACGCCTCCTGTTTCTGCTTCCTCGTTGTCCTGGGAAAGAGACCCCCGGCTGGACCCGCCCAAACTCCCGAGCATGAAACAGTGACGAGATGGTTGAGTTCGAGTGTCCCCACGATGAGGCCATCGGTGTGGCTTCTGTTCCGCAGCCTTCAGTTTGATGAACCTGGAGACTCTGCCTGTCCCCCCTCGGAGCCCGGACGTCCCTGCCACCCCCTCCCGTGAAAACCCCCTCTCTGGGAGCTTTTCCCACTTTTCCTCTTTACCTCCCGCCTGGTGAAGCGGACTTGGAGCATGGCATGCGGTTTGAGTCCGGGGCCGTCCCTGGATAAAATCAGGCGCATCCCTCTGGGAAGTTTCCACGAAAGCCTGGTTCCTAATAAGCAGAGGACCGCCCAGTCACGTGCCGAGTCCCAAATCACGTTCCCCGAACGAAAGGACAAGAGGATGCGAACGACCCCGAGAGGAAGCCAGAAGACACGGCTCCCGTCTGTCCCCAGAGCCGCCTGTGCTGACGGCTCGCCAACAGGTCCGTATCCTGGGCCTGTTTCAATCAGCTTAATGGCATTAAACCTTATCAGACAAAGTAGAAGGGATCAAAGCCAACATGCGAACACAAAGGGTATCTCACTTCAAGAAATGAAGTAGGTATAATGGAGAATCCGGCTAGGACTCGTGCCCACTGGCCCGAGCAGGAGCTCTGGGCTGTATTTATCTTCGAGTAGATTCCGTGTAGTTAACTTCATAAGTAACCTTCTGAGCACAGTGACGGGCAGGCAGGTCGATTCACCTTTGCACTTTAAAGCCATGATTTTGAGAAAATACAAACCACAGTGGCGCTTAAGATGATCCTTCCCGGGGAGAGAGACAGACGTGGCGGGAGTCCGTGGGCACGGACGGCGTGACGGTGGTGATCTTCTCCGGGGACAGGTTTCTCCGTGGCTTCAAGAAAATCGCAGCCAGGGAAACTTTACGGCTGCGGGACATTTCCACTAATGGGAGTTCCTGGCGTGGCCATACTTGACTAAACCATTCGGGTGACTGGATAATGAGTGCGTTTTTCTTCCCTAATAGCCACGGCTACTTTAATTAAACACTATATGGGGAAAATATAAAACAAATTATGAAACATAGCTTGCATTTATGATTTTGAACACTCAGTTCAGCTGCACGGCGAGTGTTTTTATCGCGCTAAATAGCAACTAGTATTATAATTAAGCAAAAAAGTTCTCAAAATAAATACACATTTAGGGTCTTAATGCCTATGATGGATTTAAAAGGTCAGATACTTATGAAATATTTTCATAATTTTCACTAACAAATAATAGGAAGTTTGAAAATCTAAAGCAGGCATTTAATACATTTCCTTGGGGGCGCCTGGGTGGCTCAGTCAGTTAAGCGTCCGACTTTGGCTCAGGTCACGATCTCATGGTTCATGAGTTCGAGCCCTACATCGGGTTCTGTGCTGACAGCTCGGAGCCTGGAGCCTGCTTCGGATTCTGTGTCTCCCTCTATCTCTCTGCCCTTCCCCAACTCACACTCTGTCTCTCTCTCTCTCTCTCTCTCTCTCTCTCTCTCTCTCTCTCTCTTTCTCAAATATAAATAACATTTAAAAGAAATTTTTTTTAGGTAAAATCTAAGATTAGATTCTGTAGTTTCTTGAAACAGTATCAGACCTGGTTAGATGACTTTATTTTCTCAGAAAATCTTAACTGTGTAGTCAACCCTATACTGCTTGATTCTGTTCATAATTGCAAATCTCAGGTAATCCTGGGAATTATAATCTGACATTCTCTATTGCCTTTGTGTGAGAAATAACACTATTAACCCATTCCTTTAAATGTTCTATATTTTACAATCACATCAAATCACTCTTTAAAAAATTTTTTAAGTTTATTTATTTTGAGAGAGAGAGAAAAGGGGACGGTCAGAGACAGAGTGAGAGAGAGAGAATCCCAAGCAGGCTCCAAACTGCCAACGCAGAGCCTGACATGGGGCTTGAAGCCACAAACTGTGAGTTCACGACCTGAGCTGAAATCAAGAGTCAGATGCTTAACCAACCAAGCCACCCAGGCGCCCCAATGTCAAATCATTCTATTGGGGCCTTCCTTTTTCGAAGGAATTTCTTTTTGCTGGACTTGTGACTTGTCATTTATCATCAGCCTACAATGGATGAGAGACATTGTAAGAAAAGGTTGAATGAGTCTTGTTATTGTATCTGCTTAAGAAATGTCATATCCATAGGGGAAATTCCTATCTGTTTTTTTTTAATGTGTCAAAGAATTTTCTTTTTTTTCCAATATATGAAATTTATTGTCAAATTGGTTTCCATACAACACCCAGTGCTCATCCCAAAAGATGCCCTCCTCAATACATTTCCCCACTGGAAGAATGAGTGTTTGTGTAAATATCCTTCTCATGAGGAGAACTGTGTTTTATGCCAACCGAAAAATAACAAGAAGTTGAAGGAAATATGGGATTCTATGCATATTTAACCGATGCATAGAACATAGCCGTAAGATCATTTTTCTCTATGTTGCCATTATGCTGGATGGAGATATTCCCTGTGATCAGTATGTCCCTCTCCCCCATCGTTATCTATTTTAAGATGCTTGTGTCATGGAAGTAGATAAGGAATTTCCCCTGTCCTCTGGGCTGGACCGTGTCTGGAATGCAGGTGTCTACCAAAGTGCACTCGGGAGATGCTGGACATGGGAAGCTAAGTCAGCGATGGGGCCTTGGGAGGACTTGACCGTATGTGACGTAAAGGGTAAAAGTATGGACTGCTTTGGATCAGCTCTATTTCCACCTTGGGTTTGAGGTTGCCTTTCTGTAATTTCCACCATGGATCCAGTTCTGTCCTCTCGGATAACAAGCAACTAAAATGTTCGCCTTCCTGCGTAAGGGCTCCTAGAGTTCCTCACAATCAATCAGGGCACTGCTCAGGCAGTGCTGTGGTGGAGCTGACTCTTGAGCGGGCAGGACGGGACCTCCTGGGGACACCAGACCTCGGTCATCTGTTCTGGCCCTCGTGACCCAGAGCACAGATCTGCAGAATGAGGCCGGTGCTTGTACCGTGTTTCAGCACCAAGCAGACGGAGGGAAAATAGCACGGTTCCTGGTACGGAGTAGACATCTCATGGGTGACGGCTGTTTGTATTTCTTACACATTTTATTAGGTTAAAAAAGATGATGTCGTGATACATGGCCGAAAGGAGGTCCTGGTCCACTGGCACATAAATATCCATAAAACACACAGACGAAGGCCTGTGACACAGGAGGGTCAGTGTTGGGAGAGGCGTCCGTATTAAACGAGACGGAAACTCATCATTTAGTGACAGATGTGTAGACCTCTCTTCTCTCCGGCCTCCATACTCCAGGCAGACGTAAATGAAGTGCACATCTTTTTAGAAGGGAGGACTCTCCATTAGTTAAACTGGTCATGAAGACTTGGGGTGACCTTTTTCTGTCCAAGAGTCACAACTGGGAATCGGCTGGAGCCCACGGGCACACCAGCACGTGCCCCATAAACACCCAACACACAAAGGTGTTTCAAGGCAGAAAAAAGATCATGAATAATTTTTGGGTTGGGGGAGGAGCATTGCTGTTTACAATGTCATTTTGCTGATGTTAAAAAGCGTAATTGTATAATAAAATGAGAATATAAATGCTGATTTGTTTGCTCTGGAGCACGTCCGCGCCTGCACTGCCATTTGGTAGGGGGCATGAGTATTGTTGGTGCCCCAGCGGTGGGCTGGGTGGGGGGCCTGGGCCCAGCTCTGGGGAGACACAGCATTGCACGATTTCAGGATGACTCAGCAGACAGTGCCTTTGAGAGACGATGCCCTGCTATTGAGTCGGAGAAAGCCCGAAGTACAAACTGTAAGAGTCCTTTCTAACGGACTATACCTACTGGTCTTAATTTTTCTCCTATAAATTATCTGCTCCAAAGTTGAGGTCTTCACAAGGAAGCAAAGGTGGAATCAGGGTTAAAAACTGTTGAAAGGCGAATGTGGAGAGCGAACACAGAACGGAAACAGAATCCAATGTCTGTGCTGATAGGAAGAGAGAAGAGTGTCCAATAAATAGAGGAATGTATTTTTATGATTTGTTCAGACTGGGAAGTCACGGATCTCGAGGTTGGGTGCACAGCCATGTAACTGTTAAAGATGATTCCGAGGTGATTCTGTGCAGAATAGACTACATGAGGTTGGACTCGAGAGAGGATGGGGTCGTGTTTGGTGTCATGAAGACGAGGACCACCACGGAGCCCAGGGGGCTACAGAGTCCCCTCCCACACTTCCTAAACCTGGCCGGAACACCTGATCTCCAGCCTCTGTCTCTCATCTGTAACACATGGGTTAATGGTACCAACGTCCACATCTTGAGGTTTTGTGAAGGCTAATTAGCAAAACAGAGATAAAATTCTTATACTTGGCACACAGCCAAGTGTTCACAGGATTCGTTAACAGCCAGCTCTAAGATCTGGGGGTAAAGCTGCGAATAAATAGACAGAAGATCCCTGTGTCTTCAGAGGGTTCACGTCTGGTCAAGGAAGACAGACAATACATATGTTTGCCGTACATGATGCATCGTTGGTGACAAGTGGCAAAAATAAGGGAGAAAAGAGGGAGCGGAAGGCTGGTTGGGATGGGAAACAGATTGAGGGTCAGTGTTCGCAGCGAGCTCGGGGGCAGGGGGCATTGGAGAAATATGGGGGACCAGAGAGGGGCAGGCCGTGGGGACATTTGGGAGGGAACTCTCGACCTCAGTCCGTTCAGCTGCTGTCACCGAATCCCACAGATGGGGGCGGTTTATAAGCAGAAATTTATTTCTCAGAGTCCTGGAGGGTGAAGTCCAAGGTCAGGTGCCAGCATGGGCAGGTGAGGGTACCCTTCCGGGTGACAGCCTTCTTGCTGTGTCCTCACATGCAGGAGGGGCTGGGAGCCCTGCGTGGTGTGTCCCATGAGGGCGCTAACCCCCTTCATGGGGGCTGCACCCCCATGACCTATTCACCTCCCCGAAGACCCGCCTCCGGATACCATCACGCTGGGGCTTAGCATTTGTCCTGGGAGTTTCTGGGGGGTACGAACGTCACAGCACATTCCAAAAGGATGGGGCAGCCTGCTGAGGCCGGTGGTGGGAATGCGTCTGGTGTGTCTGTGGCAGCACACGGGGTCTGTGGCGGAAGAGATGGGAAGCATCAGGGTGAGGGAGGGCTCACAGGAGAAGCATGCGGAACATTCCTGGCCGGCTGAGGATGTGGCTCCCTGTCCAAGGGAGTGATGGAGGTGGCAGCGGAGACTGGGGCGTCCGGAGGCTGTTGTGTCTGCACTGGCACCTAGTGGGCAGAGGGAGGCAGGAGCAGGAGCCACAGGCTGTGGCAGTGACCACGGAGACACCAGGCCTTTCTGCCACACGGCGCGGGTGTTAACGCCACAGGGACACAGAAGCTCTCGGCCTGAGGGTCCAGGCCGTGGACTTGCCCTGCAGGGATGTGGGGCGGCCACGTTGGGGTGGAGAAGCCGACGGGCAATAAATGGGTTTTGTGAATATCCGTGTTAATCAACTCGAAGTGGGTGAGGTGCCCCGAGCCAGCGTGTTCTCAGCTGGAGAACAGGGCAGAAGGAGTCACGGTCCCAGGTCTGGGAGACCAGAATGTGGGAGAAGGACACCGTGGAAAACGCGACGAGCTGGAGGACAGCGTGTGTTGGCACAGAGTCTGTGAAGTTGGCGGGCTGCCGCTTTGGTCCTGGTGGGTCTGAGGTCCTGCTTTGGTCCCGGTGGGTCTGGGGTCCTTCTTTGGTCCCGGTGGGTCTGGGGTCCTGCTTTGGTCCCGGTGGGTCTGGGTTCCCGCTGGGGACATCGGGTGGGCCTCTGAGGGGACTGAGGCACATGGTTTCTTCTCGATTTCTCAAGCAGGGCAGTTTGACGCAGAGCAGGTGAGTTCTCCGTTCACGCTCGTCCGGCTGGCTTAGCCGTGGGGACACGGGCAGAGGGTCGTCCGGCGGGAGAGGGGCCCGTGGAGCTGACGACGGCCCCTCACAGGAGCCCTGAGGAGGCGGCGGGTCTCCGAGGCTCTGGACGAGACCCCACAGGGACAGACGGGGCCAGTCCTCCAACCCGGAAGAGTGCAGGAGGCCCGGGCCGCCTCTCGGTCTCCTGGTCTGTTACTCACATTTGCCGCCCTACCGTTAGTTCCAGTCGAGAAGACGTCGTCACGTCCCGTCGTTACTCTATTCCCGAGGTCTGACAGGCTGCTAGATGCCCAGGACTCACTGAGTGAACGAACGGCGCCCATGAAGGAGGTCAGACTGCAACGTGTGATTCTCTCCGGGAAGAACTTACGACCTTGGTGTGAAAAGCACACGAAAGGGAACCGTGTGAAGACAAGTCACCATGTCATCGATGGTCTCTCTGATGTGCTTACTTGCCGACTCTGCATAAGCTCCAGAAGGGCAGAAACTGCACATTTCGTTCACCGTTACGCACGCCCAGCCTCCACGGAGGAGGCGCCCGACACGTGTGGGCTGAGAAACAGCGGTGTGAGCACCGGGCAGGCGGTAGGGAGACGGCGGGTGGGTTGGGGGGGGGGGGGCTGGCCTTGCAGGTTCACGGCGGAGAAGAGCAGGAAGCAGCTTTGCGTGGGTAACACGCATCCCGCCCGGTGCCCTGGGGAGGGCGTGTGTAACCCACAGGCGACGAGGGACCCGTGTTGTCCCAGCGGGAAGGGAGAGGCGTAGGACGTATTTGCATCTAATGGTGATAATAATGGTTTGCGTTGACGGCTTATGTCGCCCTCTGGGTGGGGCTGTAATACCGCTCGTCTAACTTAACGCTCACGCACACGGACTCCACTAGAAAGAGCGTCATCGTGTCCGTTCTATAGAGTGGCACGGAGAGCCGACGGAGATTCAGGCATCAGATGAGGTGACTCTGCGAGGGGAGGGCTCTGTGCTCTGCGGCCTGGGCTCCGTGTTCACTCTTGCACAGCCCTCTGGTCCTGTTTTGTTACAAACACACTTTAATGGAGGAAGGAAACAGGCAAGCTTGTGTGTATGATGCCCACAGCAGCACGGCTGTGTATGGCGGACTTCTGCAAAGAGCCGTGTTACACATAGCAGCACCTGCTCATTAACACACGCATGTACACACACAACACACACGCCTGCACGTGCAAACACACGTATGTATGTGCACACACCCACACGTGTGTACACACGTGCATATAACACACACGGAGTCACATGCACACATGTAAGTGCAGACACATAGACACGGGCACACATACATATGTACACACATGTGCACACATTAGCACACATGAACATAGGTGCGCATACGTGCACGCACATAGCACACATTCAAATGTACACACATGAGCACCCATGTTTGCACAGATATGTGCACACACCCACAGGCACACAACACACAACTGTGCGAACATGTGCACATATATGGGAACACATATAAGCATGAACACACCTGTGTGCACACACACAACACATCCACATGCACACACACAACACATATGCCTGCACACTCGTGCACACACATGCATGCACGCACAGGCACACACATCCACTTGTGGAAGCATGGAAAGGAAGCACGTGTGTGGACGCAGTTTGGTCCTAAATTACCTAAAACACACGTGGAGGACCACACGTACCGCGAAGTAAAACCATAGAAACCAGCAGGTGAATCCTTGCTGGAAAATCTCGAAGTTTTTATGCAGAAACCTGAGCCGTGAAGCAAAGGAAAAACCGAGTGTTGCTTTCTGTAACGTGAAGGTCATGAAGAGGAAGTGGCACTCTGGTCCCCTGCGCCCGCCTGGCGTGGCCGAGTCCTGGGCCCTCGGGGCCGCCTGCCGCTGGGACCGAGGGACCCCTGTGCCTCCGCAGGCTCCCACGTGGGAAGGAGGCGCTGGTCACCATGAGCCCGACTCACCATGAGCCTGCCGGTTCGGAGCCTTTCACCCCCCACCCCTGCTCGTAATTGTAGGAAACACGCTAGGATAAGATGGGAGGGTGCGTTTTACTTCTTCAGGCCGCGACTGCGACGCAAGACAAAACGTAATTGTCATGTTTGCTTGCTAACGCTGAATTGACAAAACAACATTGGCATTTGCCTACTTGGCCTTCAAGGTAAGACAGAGCGCCTTTCTTCACACGACCAGATAGCACATTCAAGAATTTCTGGAGAATTTTATAATTAGATTTCTGGCTGCAGGGTTTGCATTATCTGTGATACACTGTGTGGACTTAAAGAACAAATATGTAGTAGAAATAATCGCGGAAGTTTGCCCCGACGTGGGTGATCTTTGAGCAACACCACGCTCTCCAAGGAGGTGTTCAGCTTTATGAAATGAAAGGAAGCTATTATAATGCAACAGTTTCTTACCATTTTCATGTAAGGGTATTGAAATAAGAAGGTATAGCCAAAGAATCAAGAACATAACCTTAACAATTGTACGTGGAAAGGCCACAGCCCCTTCCAGTGTCCCCACTGGAACACCCCGATCGAAGGGGCCGTGAGGTGGGTGCTGCAGCCCCCGAAAGAGGAAACAGCAGACAGGAAACAGGTGCACCTGAGAACCACGACAAGTGATGCAGCCACTAGGGGACGCTCTTGTTCTATGTTTCACCGCCAGGCGCGGCCCAGGCTTTGGGGCGGGCACTGTGTCTGCAGGATTTCAAGAGTTGCTGTCCCTGAGAATTCCGCTCCGGTGATGCACAATTTTTCTCACGCCTGTGACCATGTCCGGGCGCAGGGCGGGGGGGGGGGGTGGGGGGCGAGAGCCAGAGACTGATTTCGTTCTGATTAGCGGCTGCTGGGCTCGCGTGCAAACATGCAGATACTCAGATGCATCTATTTATTTTGAAGTCCTGGGGTTTGGGGGAAGGAGAGGCATTTAGTACACATGCTTCCTGCATATTAAGGAATAAACCTGCTTCCCCATTTATCTATTTGTTAAAGTGGGTCTTTGGGAGAGAACTCTTTCTTTGATGAAATTTAAGCAAAATTCAGCGTTTCCCCAGGTATTGTGTGTCAATGGATGCTTTGGAGAGATTTCCATGCTAGTCTCAGAGGGGGCCATCATCTTGTAAACAGCATTATGTAGAATCAACCTCTAGAACCGTGGGGAAAGGTGCGTGGTTTTATGCTGTTCAGTTAACTCCTTAGTCAAAACGGGTAATGGATGCACGGCTTTTTCCCTTTCACGAGACGGCAGGATGAGACACTGTCACCTCAGTATTTTGTAAAGGCGGGAATGTGCCAGAACTATCAGCAGATAAAATGGAACAGTGACAACCGAGCTCAAATTGTCATATAAAATTCTCTTTCTCTGAATTGCCTCTCTACCTGTCCCTCTCGCTGAGTCACTTGGTTTATTAGGAGACCATACGACGGGTGAGTTTTAAGAAAGTTACAAGTAAGACTCTGTCCTAGTTGTGAATCGCCTGGTCTGGATCTGCCCTTGGACCAGGATGTGGTCCCTTCCGGAGCCTCCAACTCCACCCCCCCTCCCTCGCAGGGTCACACGGCGTTCGCAGGAACTAGCTCTTTTCTCTCCAGGGCAGCGGTGTGCTCCTGTCCGGACAGACTAGGGTGTGCGTGGTATCATATAATTGCACGCGGGTTATCGGTCACTCTTGGTTAGAGGAGTAGGACTTCTGCTCTACAGGGCCCGATTCAGGGACCCTGATGTTGGGGCCTCCCCCACCCGGCACAGGGCAAGAGCTAACGTCTTCTGCCAACTGGGTACGACTCTTTTTCATTATTTATTTATTTATTTATTTATTTATTTTACTTATTTATTTATTTATTTATTCATTCAGGGAAGGAGAGAACACGCAAGCAGGGGAGGTAGAGAGAGAGAGAGAGAGAGAGAGAGAGAGAGCGAGCGCTATGGTCAAATCACGATTACATTTGGAATCCCCTCACAGATTCTGATGAGTCTGACAGAGATGTGTCTTATTTTCTTAAAATCAGTCATTTCACCCTGGAGAAACGAACTGTTAACTACCCTGTTGGCATGTCATCAGAACATGCTTTTCATTTATTTCTATTTCTTTTTCAGTCTTACTTATTTTGAGAGACGGAGAGAGAGGGAACCAGCACGGAGGGGCAGACAGGGAGACACAGAATCCCAAGGAGGCTCAGGGCTGTCAGCACAGAGCCCGACGTGGGGCTCGATCTCCTGAACCGGGAGATCAGGACCTGAGCTGAAACCAGGGGTCGGATGCTTAACCGCCTGAGCCCCCCAAGCGCCCCTGGATACGACTCTTGAAGGCTTTTCTCAGGGACCGGCAGGTGGCTCTGTTCACGTTTCAGTGCCCAGAGCAAACTGCACGGCTGAGCCCAACCTCAAACTGCTGAGAACACACGCAGCTCTAGCAGGTTCCCAGAAGAAGGGACCCCAAAGGGCGGAGAGTCCCATCCAAGCCCACAAGTGGGGCGTGAGAGGCCAGCCCCTCCCAGCCTCTGCAACGCGAGCGGGAGCAGCAGGGGCCTCCTGTCTTCCGTCTCCCGGACCCAGCACCGGGTCTGTGAACGGAGGGGTCTATTCTCTAGTGCCTTCCTCGGAGGCCGTGTGACTGGGTGGCTCCCCAAGGCAAGGCTCCCGGGGAACAGGCCGGGGGAGGGTCCCTAAGCTCTTGCAGATGGTCCAGCGGACTCCTCCGTAAGCAGTGGCTTTCAGCTGCAGGAAGCAAGGTGCTGGCGTGCGGCCGAGTGAGTTGAGAGGGTGGCGGCCCGTCTTGAAGCTTCCACGTGACGCTCTGCGTGGGGAGGCGGGCACGGCGGGAGGAGCCGCGTCTGCGCGCACGGGCTCGCCGGGGGACACGCACCTCCTGCCGCAGATTGAGGTCGGCGAGAGCTGGCGCTCAGCTACAGCCCGGGGGCTCCCAGTGGCATTTGTGGGCGCGGCACGTGACACCTTCTGTGCCGAGCCTTGCAGACGTCTCAGTGCTGTTACCTGAGTCTGCCCGTAGAGAGCTTTCCATGGGACTGTTCACACCACCCTCCCCCAAGAGTCACATTAAGGAAGGACATTCCACGTGGGACATTCTGTGTCGCCCACTGGTAGCTGTTCACTCAATGATGTGTTTCTTTCTGAGCCTGGGGACCATCCAGGGATCACCTCGGGTAATACTGAGCGTAATACTCATTTATTTATCGCGTGCTGGGTGTCAGGCATTTGCCCGAGTGCCCGGCTGTATATTAAACACTAGCAAGCACTGCCATCCTTAGAAGCAGGACTGACAGCATAATTCGAGGGGTCCAGTGGAAAGTGACAACAGGGTGCCCTTACTCAAACATAAG
This sequence comes from Felis catus, assembly GCF_018350175.1. Lineage (NCBI taxonomy): Eukaryota > Metazoa > Chordata > Mammalia > Carnivora > Felidae > Felis > Felis catus. The sequence continues at coordinate 1,997,873 of NC_058371.1, forward strand.
AAGTTCAAGATGTGACAGCAGAGAGCTAGGTCGGGTGCGGGGTCCCTTCTGAGTGAGTGTGGGGTCCTGGGAACTCGTGCAGGTGTCATGCCCATGGAGATGGCCCTGCCAGCAGGGAGTCAGCTACACTTTACTGGTGATGAGAAAAGGCCGCTCAAGGGCGATCGGCCTTCACAAGTCGCACGCCTAAGTCCGGTAGAACGGAGATCCTAACACCTGTGCTCTCCCTCATCGGCTGCCCTCATCACCTTCAGGGCAGACCCTTCCCCAGGGGCTGGGCTTGCGGCAGCAGAAATGAGGACAGCTGAATGACAGCCAGTAGTCTACTGGAAATCTCTATTCCCTGTTCCTGGCCAAGCAGAGATTTTACAGGGACACGAAAGCGACCTATGACTCAGTTTGCTAACACGGCAACCTGGGCAGGGGTGGCTCTGTCTTGGGCTTACAAATTTATTTCAGTGTTATCTATGATCTATCTAGCATCTGTCATCCATCTATCATCCATTCATCCATCTGTCCATCCATCCATGTATTATCTATCTATTATCTATACATTTTATTTATCTGTCCATCCATGTAACATCTATCATCTGCCTATGTATTAAATATTTATTTTTATGAGAAACCAAATCTTACCCAATTCAATCAAGAAACACATTACTGAACTAGAATTCAGGAGGCATGCAATCCACCCTCATTGGCTCTGTAACTAGCTGTGTGCCTTGGGGCTGAGTTGGTTTTTTTTATTTATGAAAGACTAGGTTGGACTGCCTGAATCAGTCCTCGAATCGGGCCAGGTCGATCCACCCAAAGCCTGGCTGGGGGGCACAGGAGGGGAGAAGGCAGGGGGAGGGGCTACATTGTTTGTCCGCAGCCTTTCAGATGAAGACTGAAGTGCTAAAGTGACTTCAAATGAGGAAGTTGATTTTTTTGTACAGTATTTCTTGGCAGCCTTTCTAGACATGTGAGAATTACTATGCATGTATTGTTATTTCCGCTTTTTTAAACAGAGGGGCAGTTGCTTATTAGCTGTGATACCAGTGACAGATCCTAACACCCAAGATCAAGCTTGGGACTCTGAACCTTTCTAATAGGACTGGTGTCTGTTCCCGTCTATAACAGAGAGCCAGTTGGTCAGGTGAACACGACGCTAATTGGAAAAAACATGGCGAATGCAGATTTCTCGCAAAGAGCATTTACGGTCAGTGCCTAGGCAACGCAAACAGGCGGGACAATGTTGTCATGAGAAGCTGGTGGAGGGAAGGCACTGTTTCCAGGAATGTATCCTATATGGAAATTTATTACATCTGAGACATGCTAGCAGAAAGACACAAACAGGGGAAGGGTATGGGAGCACAAACCACCCCAAAATATGCCTCGTTGGCATAAGGATTCGTTTCAGCTGATTATTTTGAGAAACAGGGGCACAGGAGAAGTTCCTGAAACAAGAGAAGGTCCTCCTCTGTAAGGGAAATGTTCAGTTATAAAGGGAATCTCCATTCAGAGGGTGCCTCCCTCTGCACGAAGAGAAGAGGGTCTCTAAATCCAGAAAAGCCTATCGATGGAGAAGGTTCATCTTAAATCTGCGTAACAAGCCTCACCTTTGTTTACCAGGCTTTTCCTGGCCGCCTGGAAATTGGCCTCTCACCCTCACTCCCACCTGGCTCCCCTATATCCTCCTTACCTCCACGCCACCTCCTTATATCCTTCTTACCTCCACCGGGACCCCCTATATCCTCCTTTCTTCCTTTGTCTTCAGCTAACACCAGAATTTAAGCTGGTGACTTAGGATGGTTCAGGGAGATACTCATTTTATTAGGTCTCTCCCGTGGGCACACGAGGTACCCATGTTACCGAACTCAAGAAAATGATTTTCCTTCCCACCAAGGTGCGGGGTTCCCAAAGAAACTCTAGAATTGCTCTAGAATTGATGGAAGGTGGACACCCTGTGGGTGTGGGCACCATTAACTCCATGGCACAGATGAGGAAACTGAGGCCATGCAGCCAGGAAGAGGTGATTATGGGATTCCAGCTTTATACAGGATTAGAACAGCATGCAGATAAAGCCCGTGCTCCCTGGAGAGATTGCCTGCGTTTTCCCCCGCACCCCTCTCCAAATCCCGCTTGGAAATCCTGGGCCAGCGACTAAACCATTCTGAGTTTCAGTGTCTCAGAAGAGAAAAGAGGCCAAGGATGGTCGTTCTTCCTCCCGGGGGTGGTGAGGGTCACACCAGCTGGTGCGTCTGCAGCCCCTAGGATGGCACCCGGCGCTTGCCCACGTAGCACTGGCATATAAGCACCCGGATGACTCTTGAACCGCCTGCCTTTCCCTCTGCAGAGGCACTGGACGCCGGCCAGGCGCAGGTCCCCGGGCAGCTCCCAGTGTGGGTGAGAACCGGGCACGGCTAAGAGAAGGCTATAGAATACTCAGCGCAAACCCCCACCCCCCCACGTGCACACGCACGCACAGAGGCACATGCGCCCTCGTATGGCTAGGCACTGCACGCGCAGCACGCACATGCGTGTGTGCGCGCGCGCACATACAAGTGCACAAAGTGCATGCGCACGCACGCAGTGCATGCACGCATGCGCGCGCGCGCACACGCGCACACGCACGCACACGGGCACACGCACGCACATGTGTGCATCCGCATGCACACCTGCACGCACACGCACATGCATGCACACCCGTGCGCACGGGCACACGTCCCGTGCTCTTAGTTGCTGCCAGTGCGGACGAGAGAGGGGGCACTGGGCACAGGAGCGGCTCCCTGTCGGCGCGGCCTGGGTGAGGAGAGCGCAGGGTGGGGGCCGAGCCGGAAGGAGGGTGAGGGGGTGCGGAGGCCCCGCGGGCTGTGGGCGGCTCGGGGACTCGGGCGGGCGGTGCGGGAGACGTGACGCGAAGGGAGCAGTGAGCAGAGACGACGTGACGCCTGTGTTCAGGGAGGTGGCTGCCGTTGGCTCTGTTTGTCAGCCTTGAACGGAGCGTGTTAGAGGACAGAGGGAGTGGGGGGCAGGGACGCTCATGGCATGACTGAGGGCCGTCACCCGAAGGTGCCCGGGCAGATGCAGGTGTTTGGTTCATCCCGCACCCCGTGGGGGCGGATGCTGCCCACAGCTGGGTAAGGTCCCGGGGAAGGCCTGGTCCGATGCGCCCTGGAGGCGGTGACTGCCGCCGGAGCACACCCGTGCCCCCTCGGGACGCAGACTGTGACTCTCACCGGCGGCCCCCCCCCCAGCCGCCCCCCTGCTCCTCGTCCTCCAGGCACTCAGCACAGGTGTGTCCACAAAGGAGGACCTTACTCCTGTCCCCTCGGGACGCACAGCCCCCAGGTGCTGAACACAGGAGCTCGCCCCCCGCCTGTAGCCCGGGGCCCCTTCTGCCTTGGTCATTGTTTCTGACACAAAGACATCTGTCAACAGGGCGAGCCGTTTGCCGGGATCACCGCTCATTCCCGCTGGAAAGGCCTCTGAGTTGGGCCCTGAGGTCAAAGGCCGGATCGCACTGCAGGGCTGAGTTTGGAGAGCGGTGATCAGTCGCAGTTAAGGGGACACGCCCTGCCGCATCCTCTGCACCCGAGGTATGCGCTCCCTGGACGCTCCCTGGACGGGGGTAGATCTCAGGGGTGAGGGAGGAAGCGTCACCTTTGTTATCCAAGAGGTGAGTCCGCCTGACAGACCACCTGAGCTCCGGGCAGGGGAGGGGTGCTACCTGCTTGCGCAAAGGCAGAGAGAGAAGCTGTCTGTCTGAGAGCGTCGTGTGTGGCCTCCTTGGAACGGAAACAGAATCTTCACGGTGGTTTGGATGTTGGTGAGAGGCGGGCTCTGGGTTGCCAGCCGCACATCCTTCCCCTTCCCGGCGACGGAGGACGCGGATAGTCGGTTCCTGTGACGGGGGATGCGTCCTCTCCGCGTGGGAATCAGCGCCGGCCCCACGAGGGGGCACCTGGCCCCAGCTGGGATGGGGGTGGGGAGCGTGAGGGACACCCTGGAGTTGACGGTGTCTCTGGAAGGACGCGCGCACTCGGGGCCACCGCGGGCCACACGCGGGATGGGTGTGCAGCGGAGGGCGGTGCAGCCAGGAGCGGAGGTGGGGGTGGTGTTCAGTGAGGCCTCAGAGTAGGACGCAAGCAGGGCCGGACGTTGGGGTCAGCGTGGAAAGCAGGGGAGAGGAGGGAGGTCTCGTGGGCGTTGGGGACCATTGTGCCCGCGTGCAAGAGCGGGTGTCTCCTGACGCTGGTGGAGCGTCCTCTCCACCGCCCCTCTTTGCCCCTGATCCCGCTGTCCTCTCCTCTGAGGGCCCTGGGGCCGTTACCCCAGAATGTCTGGGGCTCCGACGCCTTGCTCTCTTGCATGGCTGAGAAGCCGGCCCCTGCCGTCCTGTGAGAAGGTCACTCTGGGCTCTTGAAAAGGAGACACCGAGGAGCTGGGAGTGGGGTGGGGGGGCCCATACAGTGTCCACATGGTCCTAAAGTTTGTAGGTGAGTCGGTAGACTGTGAAGTCCCTGTACTCCCTGACCCTCAGACATGCAGACGCTCAGAACGGGGTCGTAAGCCACGGCCCCAGCGTGGCCCGGCACCTGTTCCCGTGGACACGGCCACGCTTGTCCACTTACGGATCTGTGGCCCTCAAAACAGGGCCGACTTGAGTACTTGCCACAGACACGAGGCTCACGAGGCCTGAGACACTGAGTGTCCGGGCTTTACAGACGGCCCTCCACGCCTGCCAAGGGTCAGGGCCGCGTGTGAATTCCGGGTCCTGAAGAGTCTGGGGCTGGAACATGGTCTGGGGAGGGCTGTTCCCCAAGCCACCCCCTTCTCATCCCGACAGCACCTTCCGCCCTTCCGGAGGGCTGTGTGTGTGTGTGTGCGCGCACACGCACACACACAAGGACGCCCCCCCCCCCCCACCGAGACCATGCATCCCCCTCCTCACTGCTCTGTAAACTTCCGTGTCCAGGCCACCCCTCGGGCCTGCAGTAGGCCAGGGGGACAGATAGTCGCGGATGTTTGAACTTGCTCATCTCTTGCCGCCTGATCGCTGGCGTGCTACTTGAACACCTGAGTTTGGGGAGCAAACCCTGTGAGGAAGCCTGATCCACCAGCCTCAGTTGTTAGAAAATTCTCAAGCTGCCTTCCAAACCTCCTCCCTCGCCGCTTCCCCCCTCAGGTCCCACTTCCGTCCTTTGTAGCCAGTTCCAGTGAGATCCGTCTTCCCAGGACGGCTTTCCCCGTTTTTGTTGATAGTGTTTATGTGTTTTTGCCCCCGAAGCAACGTGGTCTCCTCCAGGTCCCAGATCCCCTGGCCGGTGCTCTCCTGCCGCGTCTCCAGTGGTACCGGGCCAAGACCCTCCGCCGTTTCTTGGCATTCGTTGGCCCTTAGGAGAACGTCCAGGTCCCTTGTGACAGCTTACAAAGGTGGCTACGAACTGCGGGCTGTGCACCTGTCCAGTTCCTTCGCACCCCCCCACCCCCGGTCCCTCTCTCCCGGCCCCCCTCCCCCAGCCAGCCAGCCCACCAGGCAGCCCACCGTTCCATGAGCAGCACCTAGCTGCTCTCTGTAGCCTGAGGTGGGGCTCGGGGCCTCGGAGCACGTTCCCTCCCTGTCCCCCGTCTGCTTGGGACTCCTGAACCTGCAGCCTCTGATGCATACAGCAACACCTCCTTTACAAGGCTCCTCTTATCTTCATTTAATGACCAGCCAAGCTTCCGCCTTAGGACCCAGCTGTAAGCTTGGTGAGGGCAGGGACCACATGTGTCTTCTCCTTCGGGGTCTCTGGTGCACAGAAGCTCCGTGCAAGTTTCCTCCTGGGACAGCTCGGTCAGTATGGTAAAGCCGACCCGAGCTGTCCTTCTGTTAGGTGATTAGGAGCCCCTGGGGCCTAAGCAGGGTCCTCTGATCTTTTGTGTTTGTATCAACGTTTCGTGCTGCTGGGTGTTCACTAGAAGCATTTCCCAAGCTCAGGGGGCTGTGTTGTTTACACGTGACTTCACCTTTATAATTTCAGTTTAGGAATAGCTCAGCCGATCGTTTGCGGGAGGCGTCCCTGTATTGTGCCTGCTGAAGCAGGATCTTTGTAAAAATCCTGAAAGCACGAGGAAATGCTGGACTAAAATTATCACGTTTTCTAACAATGTCTGTTTTGATGGCAAACTGCTGCATAATTTCGTGTCAGGCAGAATAAAAGTAATCTTTTTTCCTGGCGTTGCTTTAGACTTAGATCGTAGGAGATCTTCCTAAAATATGCCCGCAATGCATCATTGATTCAATATTCATATATTCTCTTAGGCACCAGATTTCAAGGCCATGTTTAAGGGGAATAAAAAAAAGGTCCCATAAAGAATGACAGCTTATGTGGCCTACTTTTAAAAAGCGGCTCTGATAAACGTTCAGTTCTTTCAAATTCCCAACTATTGTCCCTAAATCCAGTAGAACCCAAATACCTACAGTAGTCTCTAAATATTCATTGCTCACTTTTATGGGTTAGATTATGGTAGCACATTTTTTTTATTGTGGTAAAAAATTACATAACATTAGGGGCGCCTGGGTGGCTCAGTCCGTGAAGCATCCAACTCTTGATTTCGGCTCAGGTCATGATCTCATGGTTCGTGGGTTCAAGCCCCGCGTCGGGCTCTGTGCTGACAGCTCAGAGCCTGGAGCTGCTTGGGATTCTGTGTCTCCCTCTCTCTCTGCCCCTCTCCCACTCATGCTCTCTCTCAAAATAAATAAGCATTTAAAAAATACATAGTATTGAATTTACTATTCCCCCCATTTTTGAGTATGTAGTTCAGCAGCGTTAAGTGTGCGTACGTTATTATATAGCAGATCTCTAACACGGACGCCCTGAACTCTGTACCCGCCAAATAATAATTCTCCTCTCCCCTTCTCCCCACCTCTGGCGCTCACCATTCTGTTTTCCGTCTCTGTGAAGCCGGCCTTTTGTGTCCGGCTTGTTTCACACAGCAGTGTCCTCATGGTCCGTCCATGTTGTAACACGCGACAAGACTTTCCTCTGGCTAAAGGCTGCGTAATCTTCTCTTGTGTGTGTGCCCACGTGTTCTTTACCTGCCTACCTGCCAATGGACAAGGGAGGCTTGTTCTGCATTTTGGCAATTGTGAATCGTTCTGCTATAAACGTGTTCGTGCAAATATCTCTTTGTGATCATGCTTTGAATCCTTCAGCACGAGTAGTCAGAAATGAAGTTACGGGACCATATGGTAATTCTGTTTTTTTGAAGAACCCCCATACCATTTAACCCAATGGCTGCAACGTTTACATTCCCCCCGAGTTACACTAGCACGTTTTGACAACTGAGCTAGATGATTACACATTGTTTCACTGCACGAGCTCATTATTGATTGGGAACAATACATATTTCTGGTGGATCAGTTTGCAGGGGCAGAAGACATTTGTCATTGGCATTGATGAATGTGCAGCAGTGTCCCAGGAAAAGGTTGCTTGATCTTGGAAACGTAGCTGTTTCCTTCTGAGAGTAAATGGAATTCTGAAAGCCTGGTACAAGAGCAAATTAGAATTGAATGAACTTCTCAGTCATTCCTAATAAGTGTAGGGAAGGCAGAGCCTTTTATGGTTTGATCTGAAGAGTTGTGAGAAATCACCTAGAGATGATGTTTTCAGGAGGCCCGTGAATATACACACATATCTCTCGGGAGGAGAAACGCGTACCTGTGCCAGTTCAGCCAAGTCCCCAGCGTGGGCTAGTCAACACGGGGTGGGGACCATGGAACCTGGGCAGGCAGGTTCTCATGGGTAGTTACAAACTGACGTGTGTACAGGAGGGCGTTCTGTGGGAAGGCATCTGGGGTATCTCGGCATTGGGGGTCTGGGGTGGGACTGGGGGTCTCGGGAGCCAGTGTTGGCTGTTAAAGGACAGGTGCATGGTCACCGAAAGGACACAGTCGTGACGTCACGAAGAGATTCTCCCCATCTGCCGTTTTGTTTAGCGCGTGTCCACCAACGAAAGACAAAACTGCAAACTGCAAAATAAGAAATGTGCATTTATTTGGGGTCTCAGGGATTGAAATCCTGGAGGCACAGAGCTGACCAAATCGAAAGAGTGCTCTGGAGAGACCAGGGAGGTTAGAGCTTCTTAAAGAAGAAGGAGGGGATTTATAGAAGATGTTTCGACTGAAATGAGATTGGAACTTGCACAGCTGCAGCCACACTGATCTACGTGTGATCGGTCGCTGGGGCCGCCGGGAGGCAGAAAGTCCACTCGTGTCTGTTTTAACGTCTAACAGGTGCCTTGGCTTTTAGTGGACTTCAGCAGATATTTCGAGGATTTGAGACGTGCATAAGCTCTACTCCCTCGATGTTCACCGGCTTGCGTTTAAAATAACCTTGTTAGTGATGCTCACTGTGGTTTCGTCTTTCCGTTATCAGGCTAGACATAAGTGTTGACATGTTACGGGAAGCATTATTAAATAGTTACGCCCATGGATTATGCCACGTGCAAAGCAGTCTGAAGAAGAAACTAAAACATTTAACTTACACTCCTTGAAAAATTTTCTTTAATGTTTCTATTTATTTTCAAGACAGAGAGAGACAGAGCATGAGCAGGGGAGGGGCAGAGAGAGAGAGAGGGAGACACAGAATCTGAAGCAGGTTCCAGTCTCTGAGCTGTCAGCACAGAGCCTGATGCAGGGCTTGAACTCCTAGAGTGTGAGATCATGACCTGAGCTGAAGTCGGATGCTCAACCGACTGAGCCACCCAGGTGCCCCTACACGAAATATTTTTTATTTGTGCCCATCTGGCCAACATGTTAACAAGAAAGATACCTGAGAGACGGTTTTAGTAGGTGGATATCAGGAAGTTTTTATTTGTCGGTGGATCCATTTAATTCCTGGGTATGACAGTTCTTACATATTTTTATAAGCTGATTTCGGTCTTACCATAAATTCTAAGTCAATACTTCTCATACCCAAAAGAACATCTGAAACTTATCTCCACAAATCACCCCGGCATGACTAGGGCTCTGTGCAAGTGAGGTAGGAGGCCCGCGGCCCATATTCATCCTGCTCAAAGGCTGCTTTCCACGGTGTTTGAGCAAGTGTTGCCGACAGGATCGGTCTTTACACTGGGTGAATTCAGTCCGTTTAAGAGTCGTGTCTGTTGTGTCTGAAGTTGGATTTCTTCGGGCTTTGTTTTTTGCCCGGACTAAAATAAGCTCACCGAGCAAACATTCATTTTCATGAATTTTGAAAATACCACAATCATCGTCCCCAGTTAATGCCTCACTTTTCCCACAGTGTACCCACAGGAGAGGTCATCGAATACATGTGACCCTGCTCTGGTGGCACAGCCACGGCAGGTCAGGGCCATTTTTATTCAGCTTAAAATGAGTTCAGCTTTTACTTCTTTTTCTACTGAGAACATTACCCGCGATTGCACGGAAGGAGCTAGAAGGGACAGGTGGACAGAGAAGGCGGTCCCACGGCATGCTGGTCACTCTCGGGACTTGCTCATGGGGTCATTGCTGTTCCATGTTTCCTTTTGTTGCTTGTTTCATCTTTTGGATTTGACCCTATGGGTATTTCGACTTGGGTAAAACTTTGGGTTCACCAGAGCGTCCGACAAAACATTCCCCGGCCCTTTGCACAACGTTACATGAAGCTCTTTTGGCAAACAGGTGATTTAAATAACCCACTTCACATAACACCTAATGTGTGGCTCAGAATGGGTATGGCTCCTTCCATTCAGAGGAAATGTAAAGTCACATATGCAAACAGACTTTTAAGAAAACAGACACGGGGCGCCTGGGTGGCTCAGTCGGTTGAGTGTCCGACTTCAGCTCAGGTCATGATCTCGCGGTTCATGAGTTTGAGCCCCACGTTGGGCTCTGTGCTGACAGCTCAGAGCCTGGAGCCTGCTTCGGATTCTGTGTCTCCCTCTCTCTGCCCTTCCCTTGCTCTCTCTCTCTCTTTAAAAAAAAAAATAAACATTAAAAGATTAAAAAAAAAGAAAACAGACAAAAATGTTTGGTTTTGTGAGTCCTACCAAACATGCCCAATTTATCTTTTGGTACTTAAATATTTAAATTAGAAACACATAATGAATTTCCGTTGAGGTAGATCACCACACGTTAATTGAACACAGGCTGTCTTCTTAGCTCTATTTATAAATTTGTGGAACACGCTGAAAAGGTACATTCATACAAGTACCTGTCTTTACGTCCTTAAGGCATTTAAAGTCGTGCATTCCCTGAATCTGTCCGCAGTGCAAATTTAATTTCGACTGGCAATACTTGGGGAATCAAAGATGGATACAATTTATTTTAATTGAGATGAAAACTCAGTCTGAAACCTTACTATTCTACAGAGGTCATTTTGGCTGCCATTAATGAAGTTTGTACCAGTTGTAACATTGTGTCTATAAGGGACGATTCAAGCCCAGAAGTCGTGCTTTATTTCATTCAGTCTAAATGTGAGACCTGACACCACCTTATGCACCATTAAGAAACAAAAAAATGCTACTAGCAAAATTATGACCGGATGCTTCCTTATCACTCAAAATTTTAATTCATGCATTTTAAAGAGCGCTTTAAAGCATACTTAAAGATTTTAATGTATGTGGCTCTTTGCACGGATACGCGTATGTGATCCATAAGGCACTGGTAACGTACAGCTAAAACTTCACAGAATCTGCCTTATCTGGGTCTTAACTCAGAATCATTAATGTCCCTGAGTTGACACACACGACTGGCTTCTGCCACGGAGAGCGTGGAAAATGCAGCCTTTTGTGAACGGCTTCACGAGGGTCTCAGTACTCAGTCCCAAACCCCTTACCCTGGCTCTGCACGTTCCAACACTGGCGTGGTCTGGAAGTCTTAGTTTTACAGAAGGCGTCAACAAAGTATATTCAGACAGTAGCCTTTCCTGAAAGGTCCTGTATCAGAGTTCTCCGGAAAAAAAAAACAAAAAACAAAAACAAAACCCAGAACCAACAGGAAATGAAAGATACACAGACAGAGACTGGTTACAGGAAGCGGCTCATGGGATTATGGAGGCCGAGGTGCCTCCACCTGCTGCGCGTGAGCCGGAGGCCCCTGCCAGGGGATGGCGCTATGCCACCCGAAGACCAGAGACCAGGAGCTCCATCCAGTGTGGAATGCAGGAGAAGGATGCTTCGGCACAAGGAGGGCACTGGCCCTTCCTCTGCCTTTCTTCCTATCCAGGCCCTCAACGGATCGGGTGACCCCCACCTGCGTGGGGACGGCCATCTCTACTCAGTGTGCCGGTTCCCATGCTGACGTCTTCCGGAAAGACTGCTCGGTCCTCCCCTAGCCCAGTCACCCGGACTCACGTAAACTACCCACCAGAGGGGTACACACACTTACACAGCACACACTTTTACACGGTGGGTTGGGGCTTGTTGTGGCCTGAGGGTGTCCAGTCACGCCACGGCCCTTTTATTGGGCTTGCGCACCACTCTGCGGATACCCTCGAAACGAGCCAAACATTAGGATTTCATTTCAGGGGATGGCTGGCCAGCCCCAAGTCGTTCCTCACTTTGAACACGTTCCCCTTGCCCTTGGAGGCAACGCTCAGAGGGTCTCCACGTTCTTTGCTTCCTGTAAGTGGTGACCATTCTGGATCTTTATTTTAACAACCACAAATGCAGTCTTCTGACAAGGGTTCTGATGGATTCTCACTTTGGCCCAAATTGTCAGCCCAGAAGCCCCTGCAGACACATCCGGAGTATCAAGCCTTACATCACGCTATAAAAGATCCCGCAAAGAGAAGACGGATGGAGGGACTTCATCATTGCCTGGCTCTTCTTCGGCAGCTGGAACTTCAAGAATACAATTCAAAACTTTCTCACTTGAATTTATGCCTTAGATTGCTTTGAATTTTTACCGATTTCAAAGCCCTTTCTCTTACATTGCCTCATTTGATTTAAAGAAAAAAAAGGAAGGAACCCAAACCAGAAAAGACAGAAGAAAGAAAACAAGGCGAGCGGGAAAGCCTCGTCTCGCCCACTTCACAGCTGAGCACACTGAGGAGCAGAGAGGATGGAAGGGGTCCCGTCCTCTGCCACAAAGCCACAGCTCTTCAGGAACAAGGGCTCAGACCCAAGCTTAGCGCTTCCCCCAGGGGCGTGTGACGCGTCTCCATGTGGAGTGTGGGCGCCGGAGGGGGGGGGACGGGGGGCCTTTGAGCTCTCCCTCCGGTGCCCGTGGGTTTGCCTCTTGTCACTCTCACTGGTCTCCCATCTACCACCTATGTCTCCGTCTCTGCTCCCGGCGCCCTTTGTTGTTATGACGACTTAATCGGAAATTTTCTGTCAAGCTCTGGAGACTTTAATTAAACGTGGTGAAGAAATCTCCAAAACTCAAGCCCTTCTTTATGATTATTTTTGTTCTGGACTCACAAAATCATTTCTATCCCGGATGTCTTTTCTTGCACGGGTGAGATCTCGGAATCTGCGACCATAGATGCTAGCACTCTCCCTGTCCAAACTGATTTACATTCTCAGCTCATCACCCTCGCCCCCCCCCCCCAAACCCCCACCAGCAGGCACGGGGGTGGGAGCTGAGGCCCTGAGCTTCCCATCCGGAGCTCCCGGAGCATCAATTTGCGAGGTTAAGCATTTGGTCGGGTTCTAAGAATGATCGCTCGGGCTGCCGAGAGAATTCGGCCCATTTGGTTTTCAGGGCGCCCATAGAAGTCTGTGATCTGTGGATGGTTTAGCCACCCTGGGGGTGGGGGGCAGCCTCCACGGGGCTCCTGCGTCTGGGCTTGTGGGAGAGACGGGAAAGGAAATGCGGCACAATTGTAATTTGTTCCAGAACAGTAAGCTGGCCGCGCGCCGGCCTCACACCCGATTGTGTAAGCTGGATGCCAGCGGGAACTGAGTCAGGACATCAGGCAGGCGGTGAGGACTCTCCAAGGGCCTCGGGAAAATGGAGCTCCCGAGCAGGGACTGAAGTCAAGCTGCTGTGGGGATGCTTTCCCTCGGCTGCCCGGTCCTCTCCTTCCAGGGAGGGGGTCGGGGGTGGGTCGGCGGGCCTCCTGGACCCAGAGAAGCACCTGGTCCCGTCCCAGGTGGAGGCCGTCGGCGGCTCCGTGCACACGGGGTCTGCTGCTGCGGGGTGGTGGCCCGCCCGGGGTCCCCTTCTCCCCAGAGAGCAAGGGGGCCTCACAGCTGCCGTGACAGACACCAAGGTAGACCAGCGAGCCGCATGGAGTCCCTTCAGGGACACACAGCTCCCATGTGACCGTCCCTCTCGTGAGCTCAGACGCGACTGGAGGGCCAGCCTGGAGCGTCCCGGGGCCCGGTTCCACGTCTTGTCATTTCCTGCTGGGATTGCCATCGTGCTTTGGCCTTTGAACCTTTGATCTGTTTTGTTAACATCTATGTGAGGAACATTTTATGTCTGTTTGGATGATTTTCGTGTTACAGTGCTTTCATATTTTGTTTTAAATTTTTTTTAAAGTTTATTTTATTTTGAGAGAGAGAGGGAGGCCCAGGGAGAGAGGAAGAGAGAGAGAATCCCCAGCGGGTTCTTCACTGTCAGCACAGAGCCCAACGCGGGGCTCGATCGCACGAGTCGTGAGATCGTGACCTGAGCCGAAATCAAGAGTTGGATGCTCAGTTGACTAAGCCACCCGGGCGCCCCTGCATTTTAAATCTTATAATTGTGAAATGTTTTCCTTGTTTCATATGCCAGTATCTTACGGTTTTTCTAGGATCTTGTGCATTCTTACGGTTTTAGTTTCTTGTATATTAATTAATAACAGGGTCACTGGCATAGCGTTTGTTTTCTTCTCGTGAGACTTCCTCCCTCAAAGGTCTTGTATATTTTTACCTTTTGTGTCTGTGTAATTCCACTGAAACATGCTTATTTTATGATTTTTCTTATTTTCACCTGTGATTAGTACTATTATTTACTGAAGACTATGGGACTTCTATACCCACCTCACTCACACCTTAATATCTCACTGCGTCTCTAAGGAATGGTAAGTGGTTTCCAAAGCCGATGTGTCCTGCGGGTTGGAACCCAGCAAGGTACACAGCATTTGCTGGAAATCACTCAGATGTTCATCTACCTGCTGAGAAAATAGTACAACCAGCTACAGTTTCTGCTAAGGACCCGAAAGACAGAGACAGGGGTTTTACACAAATTGTCACGATCTATTCAGCATTGTAGACGCCATTGTTTTTCTCTCAAACTTAAATCTTAATTCATTTGCTTAAGCATTGTTTTTTTTTTTTTTAACGTTTATTTATTTTTGGGACAGAGAGAGACAGAGCATGAACAGGGGAGGGGCAGAGAGAGAGGGAGACACAGAATCGGAAACAGGCTCCAGGCTCCGAGCCATCAGCCCAGAGCCCGACACGGGGCTCGAACTTACGGACCGTGAGATCGTGACCTGGCTGAAGTCGGACGCTTAACCGACTGCGCCACCCGGGCGCCCCAAGCATTGTTTTAATATGCAAGAAATGTCGCAAGCCACACAAGCAAATAAAAAATAATGATGTTTTGGGCAGAAGGAACGGTATGGCTGTCATTCGTGTAATCTCGGGATGACAGCCACAAACCCACAATCAGAATACGCTGAGACGTGTGTGCACACACACGTTCCACAGCCGCTGTGTCCCAGCCGGGTGACCCCGGGAGACTGGAGTACCTAGAGAGGAAGGCGGCAGGAATGATGAGAAAACTTGGGATTCCATCAGATATGGACTTTTAGAAGGACTTCGATAGTTTCAGTACAGAAGTGTGGTCGCAGTAGCTTTCTGCAAACACCTAAAGATCTGTCGGGTGAGAGAGCTAGGTTTAAATTGTGTAGTCACCAGAGAGGTGAAAGAGGCGTGCGTGAGAGTCACAGGGAGGCGGTTATTAGCACGGTGTTTGGGGTAGATGGCCAGCAAGTCAACCTTTGTTCCCTTAATGCCAAACGTAACAGTGTCCTGGGGTTCCCGGTTCGCCTGCACGTCCCTGGCAGGATGCAGGCATAATCCCCAAGTGGGGTCCTGACTTTGCTGATGAGGCTTCTGCCCGGCTCTCTAAAGTCCTCCCGACAGTAGGGTCACGGGTGGCTTCCTTCCGGGCAGTCACCGGTCCCCTCCGCAGAGAGCTCTCCCTGGTGCCGGACTCAGCCAGCCCCCCAGAGCCCTGCAGAACTTGCTGCCCTTGGCTGGGCTACTGATCTGATTCAGTGAAGGCTCAACTCAACTCAGCCCCACCCGCACTCCATTTCTGCTGCTCAAGGTGCAGAAAAGGAAAGAGACACAAAGACCAGCAGCCAAACAGGGAAACAGGTGCCCCAAAGGGGGCAGAAGTCACGAGGTAGGTTTGCAGGGGAGAAATGGTAAGTCTGCCTGGAGTGCAGAGAAGCCTCCCCGGATTGTACAGAACCGAGGGGGTGTGATAGACAAGCAGGATTTTTTTTTTTTTTTTTTTTTTTTTTTTTTTTTTTTTTTTTAGCAAGAGAAGCAGATTTAAATCCGAGGTCCAGGCTGAGTTCTTCATGTCTCTGTCTGGGAGTCTGAGAACCTCCGCCCTGAGACTTTATGCTAATTGGTGACTCATTTGTTATCAAGTATATTCTGGGTCCTTCTGAGGGCCGCCCATCGCCGTGCCTGCTGGTGGTCTAGTGTGCTTGCACCTCTCGTGTATCACCAGGACTTTGTGCTGTCCTGAAATTAAGTCACGTCTACCAAGTGCAAACAATCGGAAGATCAAAGTGTACTTTACGAGACTCATCATCCTGAACATTCCGTGCCCCCATGCTAAAAACACACGTGGATGTCAACCTGCCCA
The DNA here is from genome assembly GCF_018350175.1 of Felis catus. NCBI lineage: Eukaryota > Metazoa > Chordata > Mammalia > Carnivora > Felidae > Felis > Felis catus. The sequence goes on from NC_058371.1 coordinate 2,013,663, forward strand.
CTCAGAAAATGGCATGACTAAAAACTTACTTTTTGTATGATCATCGGTAAATGAGTGATTATTTTTATAAGGGATCATTTGAATAAAATCTCCCCATCATATTTTCCTCCGAAAAATAACTTACTGTAACCTTGGGAGTTTTCATTCATCATGAACCTTCTGTCCCTTTTGAAATTCAACAGACTGGATAGATAAACCTCAAACAAACTAAACAAAAACAAAATACTGTTATTCATTTTTCTCGAAGCCTCCTTTATTTAGATACCAAAGGAGAGATACTATTTCTAGACTTCGGCTATTCTTCCATGTGTAGATCTCAGTGTAGACATAGATGACAGATAGGAAGCTAGCCAGATAAGGTAAGTGGATAGGCAGATAGATAGATAGATAGATATGATACATAGATAGAAAGATAGAGAGACAGATATGATTGATAGATATGTTAGATATATATGATATGATAGATATGGTAGGTAGATATGATAGGTATGATAGATATAGATAGATAGATATGATAGATATATATGCTATAATAGAGATGATAGATATGATACATAGAAAGACAGATATAGATGGGTATAGATAGATATGATATATGATAGGTAGATATGATATATGATAGGTAGATATGATAGGTAGATAAGTAGATATGATAGATATGATACATAGAGAGATGATATGATAGATAAATAGATATGATATATATATGCTATGATAAATATATATGATTGATATAATATATATGATAGATATGATAGGTAAATAGATATGATAGCTATGATATAGATAGATAGGTAGATAGATATGATAGGTAGACAGATGATATGATAGATAAATAGACATGATAGATATATATGCTATGATAGATATGATACATAGACAGATATGATTGATAGATATGATAGGTATATATGATATGAAAGATATGATAGGTAGATATGATAGGTATGATAGATATAGATAGATATAGATAGGTAGATATGATATATGTGATAGGTAGACAGATGATATGATAGATAAATAGATATGATAGATATATATGCTATAATAGATAGATATGATAGATATGATACATAGAGAGACAGATATGATTGATAGATATGATAAGTATATATGATATGATAGATTGATAGGTAAATAGGTATGATAGATATAGATGGGTATAGATAGATATGATATATGATAGGTAGATAGGTAGATATGATAGATATGATAGGTAGAGAGATGATATGATAGATATGATAGATAAATATGCTATGATAGATAAATAGATATGATTGATATGATAGATATATATGATAGATATGATAGGTAAATAGATATGATAGCTATGATAGATATAGATAGATAGATATAGATGATAGGTAGATATGATAGATATGATAGGTAGATGATATGATAGATAAATAGATATGATAGATATATATGCTATGATAGATAGATATGATTGATAGATATGATAGATATGATTGATAGGTATGATAGATACATATGCTATGATAGATATGATAGACAGATATGATAGATATGATAGGTATAGATAGGTATAGATAGATATGATATATGATAGGTAGATAAATGCGATAGATATGATAGGTAGATAGATATGATCTGATAGGTAGGTAGGTAGACAGATATGATAGATATGATAGGTAGATAGATGATATGATAGATAAATAGATATGATTGATATGATATATATGATAGATATGATAGGTAGATGTGATAGATATGATATACAGATATAGATAGATACAGGTAGATAGATATGATATGATGATATGATAGAAATGATAGATAAATATAGGTATGACAGACAGATGACAGATAAGATATGACAAACAGGTAAATAGATCTACTTATGCACCCACTTACGATGTGACCACCTTGCATAGGAAGAGATCTGGGGCGGGCTGTACAGGGAGGAGGAGAGGCAAGCGGAGGGAGAGGAAGGTCAGTGTGGGAGGATGCACATTCTACTACCCAGCTGTCTGAATTGCTTAACCCTTGAAAAGATCAAAGTCTTCATCCCTCATTGAGAAATAACAAAAGTCTGACCGTGTCATTTAATACAATGTATCATCTGGGGCGCCTGGGTGGCGCAGTCGGTTAAGCCTCCGACTTCAGCCAGGTCACGATCTCGCGGTCCGTGAGTTCGAGCCCCGTGTTGGGCTCTGGGCTGATGGCTCAGAGCCTGGAGCCTGTTTCCGATTCTATGTCTCCCTCTCTCTCTGCCCCTCCCCCGTTCATGCTCTGTCTCTCTCTGTCCCCCCAAAAATAAATAAATGTTGAAAAAAAATTTTAATACAATGTATCATCATCCCGGAAGAATGATGTTTCTTTTATTCTGGGCCTCAGGATTAAGAGAGGTTAGTTTCACCTTGACCTCATGGTCTCCAGGTTAGCAAGAATGGTTCAGTGACAGTGTAATACCTTTCCTGGGAATGAGAATTGGAACGGCGCGGGGGAGCTGCTAAAAATGTTAACAGCTAGAGTTAGTGCGCCCTGTGGGGGTAAATGAAGGAACAGTCACGCCAGCAAGATTGCTCTATGTTCCAAGAAGTCCAGTCTGTGACTGGACCGTGTCGCCGGCATTTACCTGAGCCACACAGTCAGTGCAACTTTAGACATTTTAAATGCTGCCCGCAAGTAGTTTACAGGGCTCGCGTCCTATGTATTTCTGAGAATGAAGCAAACTATGCAAAGACCAGGTAGATTAATTCTGAGCCATATTGATTTCTTGTTAAAATGGTATTGAAATCATGCTGTGTCCTACTCTCAAGCCTCGAGGGCAGTCCTGCTGACCAGCTGGCCGAAGAGCTTGGCATGGACAGGTGCTTGAAAACGAGTGGAAACTTCGTGGGAACACTTTCTCCCTTTGCCCAGTGTCCTGTGTGTATAGTCCTGATATTTAGTGCTGAAGCCCCAACAGAGCTCTGTTCTTAATTTTTCCCCATTGTGACCACCTTAGGAATCCGGTCCAAAGTAAACATAAAACATCTAATTTGCATCTAAGTGTTCTGTTATCATAGCCATCACAGAAAACTACCAAGGGAAAATTTACAAGGAAAGTGTCCCCTTTTTTTAGAAAACAGATTAGTAACCATTTCTTGGAAACTTCAAATAAAATAAGGTCGTTCATTAACACTAAGCGCAAACTTTAGTTTTGCTCAACCGTGGGTTGATTCCAAGATTGAGAAGCAGCCTGTGGCACCCAGCCTGCCTGACGTTTCACACCTACTTCTTTTCCGCGCGGCAACCAATGCTTTGACGGTAACTGATGCTGAAAACGTGGCTTTCCCGTGGGCTGCATTAGAGTTTCCACAGTCGTTTTTTCCCTCCGTCAGGCTTTATCAGTACCTTCCACGATTCTGGAAGACTCTCCCAGCCTGCTTCACGCAGGCTTATTCCCTTACCCTTGAGCGTCCCAGAGCACGATCGAGGGAAGGGCTGCCTCTTTATCTTGCCCAAGTTAGCAAGAAAAACAACACACGCCTATTTTAAGGTTGTTTGTTCTGTAAAAAAAAAAAAAAAAAAAGCCTGCAGAGGAAAACAGTCCCCCGATTGAGAAGCAATGCTGTCTCTGTGTGTAATCTTCTGCTTCAGAGCTGCATTTTCACTAAAAGAATGTATACTTTTTTGTTTGTTCTTAAGCGTCAAGCTGGACAGCGGCTGCACCGTGTCAAGCTGGAAGGCGTATCGAGTTGTGCTGCCCCAGATGTTCTCCAGGTCAGTCTGCGTGGACGAGTCCCTGCCTGTCTAACTGTGCTCAGAAATTCTTTTCTTAAAAAATTGATTTTTTTTAGGAAGATTTTTTTTTTTTTCCTACTCTTGGTAAACTTCTTCAAAAGTTGACGGTTCCAGACCGTGAGGTGTTTCTGGCTTGTCCTTCTGGAGGGGGGCAGTGGATTGCTTCCAAGCGACATCTAGGAATTCAGACGTGAACGCACAGCGCCGTTACTTAACCCGCCGTGTAACTCTGAGGAAGAGAAGACTGTTAAACCTTACTTTACTTTTCCGTAGGGTTGGGGTAACAGTGAGACCTTGCCCGCAGGGTTACAGTGAGGATTTACCCGTTGAACCGCCGACAGGGCTTAGCTGAGCATTTGGCACATAAGCGTTCAATAAGTGTGAGCTACTGTTTCTGTTAACCGTGGGCACAGACCGGTGTAGGGAACGAGGAGCCCCCAGGCAACGCTGGATCTTTGTCCCTAAATAACACGACCAAAGCCTGGGATGCGAAGCATCTCGGAACGCCTGATCTGGACCCAGATGTCCAATTCTCCGGTAGAGATTTCCTTGGCACATACACGTCTCACTGCTTCTCAGAGAACAGCCCTGCAGTTTCTGACGGGACTGGACTTCATCAATGGCGGCAACTCGCTTGTCTGAGCCAGTCTGGGGTTTTGTTACATTCTTGATTGGCAGGTGCACCTGCTAGCTGTTTTGTACTCAAGGAATTATCTTAAATCCTGTAAAGGGTGACGTTGATTGACAGAGACACCGTTTCAGTTTTCTGCCTCTGCCGTAAGCCACGGAAGAGCTTGAACTTCTCCAGGGCACGTGGCTTCACCACGGTCTCTGGAACTTTGTGTACCTACTTTGCCTGTGAACTCAACCGGTGACTTTAAAGGGTGCATTTACTGCCTTTGCAAACCAACGTTTCTTTCTTCTCCCAAGAAGGACCCACGGGGCTGAAATAAGAAACAAATGCCAGGTGTTGGCTTCACATTTACAGCGGTAAGAATTTTACTACACGTGAGGCTATAAGATTGTCGTATCATATGCTCCATGAAGGTGAGATCTAGGAGTAGATAAGTGGTGTTGTCGACGTCACTCTCAGGCTGTCGGGCTCTCGTGTGCTCGTGGTGTCTGAAAATGCAAACACGTGAGAAAATGGCACTGATGGATTTGCCACCTGCAGAATAAAACCCCGTTCCTTTTGTAGAAAAGCTGGTGGTGACGTGTGAGGAGCAGAGAGGGGAATGGATCAATCGTGGCAGCGGTGCTGAGGGGATCTTCTGGGAAACCCAGTGATCTTGGAAACTTGTCCTGGCCTGATGCTGAGTGTCTGACCACAAAGCTGGCCCTAAAACCTTGCGGTTTTTCTCTGATTTCCTGTAATGAATCCCCATCATTGAAGTCTTCTGTTGACTCCAAGTCCCTGCCTGCCTGCCCCCCCCCCCCCAGTGTCATTACAGTGCGAGACAGCATTGCCTCCCGCGGCGTAGACTTCCTTCTGCCTTTCCTGTGTTTGCCCCCCTCCACTAGCGGAGGAAGCTTGTCCGCCACGTTTCCCCAATTCTTGCTCTGTGACGCCTTCTCGAACCACATGAACTTGGGTAGTAGCGTTTATTCCTCTTGCCCAGCATGTCGCCCTAGGGTGCCACGGGTGGGCCCGTGTACAATACGCTCCTTCAGGTGGGAGAGCATTTCTGCGTTGAAGCTTTTACCCGTTCAAAACCATTTTCTCCTCATGTAGCCTCCAGTGTGCCTCACAATTGCAATTAACCCCGAATGAGTAAAGAATAAGAATTTAAAGTATTTCATGGATATCTAAAGGAGGGAGCGCAGTGTAGTAGAAGTAATACGGGCTTTTGGGGCGCCTGGGTGGCTCAGTCGGTTGAGCGTCTGACTTCAGCTGGGGTCACGATCTCACGGTCCGTGAGTTCGAGCCCCGCGTCGGGCTCTGGGCTGATGGCTCAGAGCCTGGAGCCTGCTTCCGATTCTGTGTCTCCCTCTCTCTCTGCCCCTCCCCCATTCATGCTCTGTCTCTCTCTGTCCCCCAAATAAATAAACGTTAAAAAAAAATTAAAAAAAAAAGAAGTAATACAGGCTTTGATGTAGCTAGGTTTGGCCCAGGTCTTTCGTTGTACCGCTTAAATATGGCATTTAACATTTGGTGGGAAAGACACCAGCCATCAGGGGTGCTTTGAGGATTCATGCGGTGGGAGATGACTTAACTGGCATTGGTCAAATATGTATATTTATCTATGTACTTGTGTTCATACAGTTAGCCTTTGAGCGGCTCAGGCGTGAACTGCGTGAGTCCACTTACGTGTGGACTTTCTTTGATAAGTACAGGACGTACCGTAAACGTATCTTCTTTTCCTCCTGGTTTTCTTTTCTCTAGCTTACTTGATTGTGAGCGTACGACGTGTGATACATACGACATGCAAAATATACGCTCATCCATCCACCGTTTATGTTACGGCTGTCTTCCGGTTGATAGTGGGCTATTGGTAGCTAGGTTTTTGTGGTGTCAAAGGTTATATGTGGATTCTTGGCCGTGTGGGGTGAGAGGGTTCGGTGCCCTAACCCCTGCGGTCAATCAAGGTCAACTGCGTATGTATTTGCACGCGCAGATACGGAGATGAGACGCACAAGTGCCAGCAGAATGCCTGCCTCCCGTAGTTGCCCCGGAAGTGGTTTCTGCCGTGTGCCCACGTGCTGACTGTTGATGGGCCACTTGGGTCTGCCTTCCCACGCTGTCTGGTCCTGCCTTGACTTTTTTCTTTTCCCTCCCTCCTTTCCCTTCAGACCGTTTTGGATGGTTGTAAGGACTGCACACGTGTTTAGTCGCCCGAAAGGGTGGAACCGACGCGACAGACTTTAACTTGTCTTCCGTGAACCTGGCAGAATGTCGCGCCATCCCGTGTCCTTCTGACCTCCCCTCCTCTGTCAGCGGCAGAGAAATTCTGGAAAAAAAGACAGGAAACGCGTCCACAAAGTGTCCACGTGGTTGTAAAAATTGCTGAAGCACGTGAGCGTCCCGCTCACACGTGCTCGCGTCTTGAATGGCGGGGCTCTTGGGTTCACAATTTGTTTGCCAGAAGCTGATCTTCCACGTGTGGGCTGGAAACCTGGGAATTATGTCCAGGCTGATTACGTGTTCAAGCCGGCTAACACCTCTTGTCCGTTTGGTTAACCGACGTTCTCAAAAGGTGCTGGCGATTTCTCTGTTTTCCTAGTGGGAAAATAGTCACAAATCGACTCATACATGAAGGGGTCACCTCTGTGGAAAAATGGGATGAGGTGTTTTTCCTCTGCTTCCAGAAGACTTACAGTTACATTTAAAATTGCTCTGGTCACGGGGCGCCTGGGTGGCTCCGTCGGTTAAGCGTCCGACTTCGGCTCAGGTCACGATCTCGCGGTCCCTGAGTTCGAGCCCCGCGTCGGGCTCTGTGCCGACAGCTCGGAGCCTGGAGCCTGTTTCGGATTCTGTGTCTCCCTCTCTCTCTGTCCCTCCCCCGCTCATGCTCTGTCTCTCTCTGTCTCAAAAATAAATAAATGTTAAAATAAAATAAAATAAAATAAAATAAAATAAAATAAAATAAAATAAAATAAAATAAAATTGCTCTGGTCACTGAAGACAAAATAAATGTATCTTTTTAAAACGGATTTCAGATCCCATTGGTGAAAAGTGTCTGAAGATGCACGAGGAACCCTGTAGATCCGGACTTTCAGCCTGCATTTCGGTCACCTGGAGAGCTTATCCTCAGCCCAGGGGACTAGCCCTGGGGATTCTAATTCAGCGGGCTGGGTGGGGACGCTCTTCCTATTTCTGACAAGCTCACACGTCCTGAGCAAGCTCTGGTAGGAAGATCTAACTTGGGCAGCCACTACTGTAGAGGCTTTTGGTCTATATGTGGACCATTTTGAGATTATGATTAAGTATCTGGACACTCCAACCCCACACAATCCACATGTGTGTCCGTGATTTTGTGATTAATAATAAGGCAGCTGTATTTGGTCTTTGTCCTATTTCTGTCACACAGCTCCCCCAACCCTTGGAATTTCTGAAACAATGAGAACGGACAAGGTGGCTCTTGTTATGTTTATTAGGTGACTTTGGGCACCAGGTTATGTTTATGAGGTGACTTTGGGCACCCAGGTTGCCAGGGAGCCAACCAGGTCTGGGGCGGGTGTTGGTGGGTTGGAGTTTTGGGTACCGCCTGGGGAAGGGAGAGGGGCTGGAGCCTGAATCAATCACCAACGGCCAGTGATCCAATCAACCATGCCTACGTGATGGACAGGGTTCTGAGAACTTCTGGGATGGTGAACTCAGGGAGGTTCAGAGAGCGGTGCCCCCACACAGGGTATGGAAGCTCCCTGTCTTTTTTTTCCAGATCCTGCCCTGGGCCTCTCTTCCATGGGGCAGTTCCTGAGTTCTGTCATTTCGTAATAAACTGGTAATCTGGTCAGTCCATTGCCCCGGAGTTCTCTGAGCCACTCTAGAAAATTGATCAAACCCACGGAGAGAGTTCTGGTCAAAAGCATGGTGACAACCCGGACTTACATGAAGCGCGGTGGACAGTCCCACGGGACTGAGCCCCTAACCTGTGGGGTCTGACGCCGTCTCCGGGGGACGGTGGCAGAACTGCGTTGAACTATTGGATACCGGCTGGCCTTGGAGAGCCGCTTGATGGTGTGAGGACCCCTCCATCGGAATTGCACCGGAACCAGGCATCTCTGCGAAACTGTCCCATATGTGCTCAGAGGCCCTCCTCGTAAAAAGGAGCTGAACTCTTCCCAAGCCTCGTGTTTATGCCACAGATCGCCACGACCGTGACAAGGAGAAACCAACTGGCTTCGCCAATCAGCGTTTAGGGTTATTTCTTGCAGGGCAGATAGAGAAGCTGTGCCGTGCTAACTTGCGTTTAAATTTTAACATTGCTCATTTAGCCCTAGATCTGTTGGCCCTTTTGTACTTGATTGAGTGCACGCTTCCCAGGGCAGTAGCGTAAAAACCCTATTTCCAAAGCTTATGAATGCAGTATTTGTCCTGGGACTCGCTCGACTGTCTCTCTCCTTCCTTTCCTTGTATCTTCTCCAGGCCCCCTCAGGGTACTGTTCCACGCAGTGACCTGAGATCAGAAAGTGTGAAGTCTCTCTCACACCTTAGCTGCTCCTCACGAGTCCTGAGCAGCCTCCTGGTTAACCTGTCCTCAGGAGTTGTCAGTGCAAGGGTCTGCTGGCCTCGTCTGGCTTGGGGCGGCGGGGCAGGGGGGTGTGTTTGCCCCGGACGGTGTGTGTTGTTTAGTTGGTTTTAGCAGGGACTTGAATGTGCTTTTCGCACGACTTACACGCCATTTCGCCCCAGTCTCCACCATGCCCTAATGCACACACCGGCAGCTTCATTCATTCGTGTTAACACTGGGCTTTTCTAAGCGTCTGTGCTGTAGGTTCCTTTTTGTTACTTTGATTTCTTCTCCCGTGTGGGTCTGAATTGTCATCTGAAGGTCATGTTAATTTTTTCTCTTGATTTACTTGTCTATCTCATGACTATAACTACGTTTAGAAACTGTACACGATGTATAGTAACTGTGTGTAATAACTGTGACTGTGCCAAATATCTTGAATTAATTTTTAGCACATTTTTCTTTCTGAAAATGAATCCTTTCTTGAATCAACCATAGTAGCCATCATGGTTTCCATCCGATTCTCAGAATAGCTAAGCTGTGTGCCTTTTTACCGCCTTCTCCCCATTTCCCCCACCCCCAGACCCTGGAAACCCTTTTCCACTCTCTGTTTCTTTGAGTTTGACTTAAAAACATCCACACACGAGAGCTACCATGCAGCGTTTTTCTTTCTCTGACTGACTTCTCACTGTAATGGCCTCAAGGTCCATCTATGTTCTTGCAAAAGAGACAGGATTTCCTGTTTCTCAGGGATGAACAATATTCCATTTATATATACTGATTCTTCTTTTTTAAGCCACCTAACATTTTTCTAGAATATGTAACCATTCAAATAATGTAATTTAAAAAAAATTTTTTTTAATGTTTGCTTATTTTTGAGACAGAGAGAGACAGAGCACGAACAGGGGAGGGTCAGAGAGAGAGGGAGACACAGAATCGGAAGCAGGCTCCAGGCTCCGAGCTGCCAGCACAGAGCCCGACGCGGGGCTCGAACTCACGGACCGCGAGATCGTGACCTGAGCCGAAGTCGGCCGCTTAACTGACTGAGCCACCCAGGCGCCCCCAAATAATATAATTTAAATCATTAAAACACTTTAAGTAACCAAGTTCTTTAACTTAAATACTACATATTCACTGACGCTCTGTCCAAATTGTAAGCCGTACTTTGCCTATTCTTCTGTAACATCACAGGAAGGGTATCACCCCTGCAGTAAGATAAGGGGCTGAAGCCTCACCCCTGCAGTCCTAGTCTTGAGGGATCTTGAGATGAGGTATCCCGTGGATGGATTACCAGGCGGAAAGGGAATGGTAGTGGGGAGGTGGGTCAGAGTCAGAGGAGAGGACGGTGTGAGGCAAAGACCAGGGCACGAGGCTGTGTGGTGTCCTCTGTGAAACGCAAGCCCTCCCAGCAACAGGGGGCACAGGGGACGCGGTGGGATACGGGCTGCGGGGTTAGTGTGGGTTCAGGGCTTGATCCCGTGTGGGTGCCGCTGTCCCATGGCCTGCAGCCGGGTGACTTACCTTGGTGTGTCCAGAGAGCGGGCTTGATAAGCGTACTTGCTCCTCAGAATGACCGAGCATTTCGCTAAGACCGTGCACACAGCACGGTCCAACGTGTTAGGTGCAAAGTGTGTTCCCGGGGACTAGGACGGTTATTCGTCGTCAGATGCTTTAAAGTAAGACGAGCTGCCTGAGGTCAGACTGCAGCGTGTGATCAACCACAGCCCCAGTCCAGACGGTCTGGGTGCCGGAACTTTTCCAAATAGTCCACAAAACCGTAGAGCTTAAACAAAGTTCACGAAAGGGAATTGTTACTGCCGTCAGCTGCTTTCTAAATGTTTTGTGTATCTTTATTTGTGGCACTTTTCATTGTCTTCGACTTTCTTTAAAAGAAGCTTATTTATTTATTTTGAGAGAGACAGAGACAGTGCAAGTGGGGGAGGGGCAGAGAGAGAGGGAGAGAGAGAATCCCAGGCAGGCTCCGCACCGTCAGCCTGGGGTCCGATGGGCTTGAACTCACGAACCGTGAGATCATGACCTGCGCCCAGGTGAAGAGTCAGTCACGTAACTGACTGAGCCACCCAGGCACCCAAAGTTGTTTCAGACTTTTGAGGTGAACTATCTCAAACTGGCTTCCTTTTTGGCCTGCTCAGCTTTTCATCAGCATCTACATTTAATTGTCACGAATGTTTCCAGAATGAACAGATCTTCCTTCCTTTGACCTATAACGACCTCTTTTTGCTCACTGGCTTTAATATGTCAGTACCTGGGAGAGCAGGCAGGAAATTCTAGTTCTCACATAAGAAGAAAAGTAGCAAAATACTCCCCTCTCGCTCCATTAGGACAGTCCCTCGTAAAATTCCCCGGTCTCTGGGCTTTTAAAATAGAACAAAAGCCACAAGCCCGAAAGAGTTTCAGAGGGTATCACGGGAGATCTGCATTCATACAAAAAGCACTGGTTGGTTCCGGTGCCGGGACGTGAGGCAGGTGCCTCTTCCTAGCTGCGCGTGCCCTTCCTTGGGGCAGTTGGACACTCTGACGCTGTCAGGGCCGTGACAGAGCCGTGACAGAGGGAGTCCAAGCTCAGCAAAGCCCGTGAGCCCTGCGCCACCCAGTTCCTACGTACTGTGTTCTGTCCCAGCTGCCTGTAGGTTCAGCCCTCGCCGGTCCTGGACCAGCACGGCTGGCTTATCCTGCTTCCCAACACCCACCCCGCCCACAGTGGATGGCACAGCGGTGGGTCAGGAGGGACCTCACAGGGGGGGCTTGCTCCTCTGGAGAGGACGGGGTAAGACACGGGCAGTACGTATGACAGTGTAAACACTTGACGTATCTGGGCGAAATGATGAGTACTCCAGTCTGAGCAGGTGCAGGGCACAAATAATTTACAGTCGACACACTTGTAAGATGGACACACAAAATGTGTAACTTTGCTTTTAATTGAAGAAAGAAATATTAAATCACCAATTATAATTATTTTAAATTTATTATTTTCCCGATCTGAGAATACAAATCAAAATCTTATGTATGTGTGGGAGGGATCTAAGAGTATATATATATGCTCCTGAATTTGAATATATATACGTATATATGTACATATATACATACATATACATATATATATGCAAAGAATTTGTTGAGGAGTCAGGCTCACAAGTGGGTTGGGATGTCTATCAGAAGTTCTGGTCCAACATGGCACTGTAGGCAGACCCCGAACTCGCCTCCCCCACAGCACACACCAAATTACACCTGTTGAGAGAATAATTCCTTCTGAAGAACTGAGGACGGCCAAAGACAGAACAGCGAAAGCAAACAGCAAGAGAGACAGAGACACAGGGAGGAAGGGGGTCCTCAGCCCAGAACTGCAGTGAGGAGGACAGTAGTGAGGGGCTGGGACCACTCCCCCTTTTTCTCGGGCACAGGACAGAAGCTGAGGCTGAAAAGAGTGACCAGCATATAGAAAAGCCAGCCCGAGAGTCCGCCGAACGGCCAGGAGCTGCTCGAACTCTCCCTGGTCAGAGGGGCTGGTCAGCCGTGTGGTTCATGCTCTCACTCCCCGTGGAAAGTACAGCTCAGAGCGGCGTCCGAATGCTGTGGGTGTCATCGTGACAGCAGGTGTGTGACCTCCGTGAGCCCATGACCTTAATGAGTCAGGGTCCACAGGCTCATATCAGACCCGGTTGTGCTGGGACGCAGAGCAAAAGCTACAGTTTAAAAGGGCCAAGGGGGTGTGGGAACACTCTCCCCCCCTCGACCATAAAAGCCCAGATCGGAAGAGGATGGAGGTGCTGTAACTGGAGGGCCCTGTTGTCATAGCGCACAAGCAGTCTCCGCGAGCCCCGCGCTCGCCAGCCCGCGCTGGCTCTGCGGTTCTGGAACACAGAAAATGGGCTGCTTTTTTTTTGTTTGTTTTTGGTCTTGTGCTTTTAAAACATTTTTGTTCTCTTTGCTTTTCTTCCTTTTCTTTTTTCTTTTTCTTCCCCCCCTTTTCTCTTTCTTTCTCTTTCATATGTTATTACTTTATTTATCATTATTATTATTATTTTCATTCTGTAAAGAGCTGCAGCTTCAAAGAGCACTAGAATAAACAGCCACAACTCCAGCCAGCCGGCAGAAGTCACCAAGCTCACCGTCTACACTGGGGATGACCACACACTAGACCACTCCTTCAAGGTTAGGAGAAGTAGCTGTTCTGCCGAATCCCTAGAAAGAAACACAGAAAGTGAAGGAAAATGGGGAGACAAGGAATCTGCTCCAAAAGAAAGAACAGGGAAGATTTTCAGAAGAAGATCTAAATGAAAGGATTCAAAGTCATGGCCATAGAGATACTAAACTGGAGAGAAGAGTGGGAGAACTCAGCAGGGCCTTCAATAAAGAGATAGAAAATATTGAAAGAACCTATCAGGTTTGAATAATACAATAACTGAAATAAAAAACACTCGAGGGAATCAACAGTACCTGAGAGGATATAGAAGAACATATCAGTGATCTGGAACACAGGGTGACGGGAGGCATACTAGCTAAGCAGCAAAAAGAGAAAAGGTTTTAAAAAATAATTATAGAGTAAGAGATGTCTTGGGTAACGTCAAGCAAACATTCACATTATAGGGGTCACAGGAGGAGGAGGAGGAGGGAGAGAGATGTAGAAAACTTATTCAAAGAAATAATAGCTGAAAACTTCCCTGACTTCCCAAAGGGAAGGAAATAGACATCCAGATCCAAGAGACTCAGAGAGCTCCAAACAAGATGAACCCAAGGAGGTCCACATTATGACACGTGGTAATTAAAATGTCAAAGATTAAAGATGAGAAGAACATCTTAAAAGTGGTAATCAAGACACAAAAATTACATACAAGGGAAAACCTATAAGGCCATCAGCTGAGTTTTCTGCAGAAACTTTGCAGGCCGGGAGGAAGTACCATGATATATTCAAAGTACTAAAAGGGAAAAAAAAGCGTACAACTGTGAATATTCTACCTGGCAGGATTACCTTTCAGATTTGAAGGACAGATGAAGAGTCCAAAGGTAAAGGGGTTTATCACCACTAGACCAGCCTTTCAAAAATATTAAAGGGGTTTCTTTACATGGAAAAGAAATGACTATAATTAAACATAAGAAAATTATGAATAAAAAGAAGTAAAATATGACAACATATACATCAAACACAGAGGAGGGGGTAAAAGGGGAAAGAAGAAAAGGGGGAAAAGAAAAGAAGTTTTTTTTTTAATTTAAAGAATGTGTTTGAACTTAAATGACCATCAAATTAATATAGACTGTTTACTTAGGATGCTTGTTATGTATGAACCTCATGTTAACCACAAACCCCAAACCTCTGAGAGATATGCCATAAATAAAGAAAGCCACATATAAATAAGAGAAACTCATCAACAACAAGAAGAGAGAGCAAGAGAAGAAGAGAGGAAGAAAGAGCTACAAAAACTAAAAAAACAAATAAAATTGCAATAAGTGCGTCCTTATCAATAATTATTTTAAGTGTAGATGTCCTAAAATTTTCAAACAAGAGACAAGTGGCAGAATGGGTACAGAGACAAGACCCACACATATGGGTCCCCATACAACAAGCAAAGGGGAACAGAGGAGAGGGAGAGAGAGAGAGAGAGAGACCAAGAAACAGACTCTTAACTACAGGGAATGAACTGTTGGCTATCAGTGGAAGGTTGGGGGGTGGGGGCTGAGAATTAAGGAGTGCACTTATGGTGATGAGCACAGGGTGCTGTACGGTTGTATGTAAGTACTGAGTCACCAAATGGTATACTTGAAACTAATATTCCACTGGATGTTGACTAACCAGAATTGAAATAAAAACTTAAGTGAAAAAAAGTGAAGGGCTAAAACAACATTCACCATGCAAATGGAAGAAGGAGGAGGAGGAGGAGTGGGGGGGAGGACGAGGGGAAGGGGATGGAGAAGAAGTTTGTTCCCTGTAGTTAAGAGTCTGTTTCTTGGTCTCTCTCTCTCTCTCTCTCTCTCTCTCTCTCTCTCTCTCTCTCTCCCTCTCTCTCCTCTCTTCCCCTTTGCTTGTTTGTTTTGTTTCTTAACTTTCACATGAGTGAAATCATATGGTATTTGTCTTTCTCTGACTGGCTTATTTAGCTTACCATAATAGTCTCTAGCTCCATCGTGCCATTGCAAATGGCAAGATTTCATTCTTTTTGATGGCTAAGTAATACTCCATTGTCTGCACACACCGCATCTTCTTTATGCATTCATCCAGTGAACAATACTTATATCAGACAAAATAGACTTTAAGACTGTAACAAGTGACAGAAGTGGATACTACATAATAACAAAGTGTCAACGCAACGAGAGGATATATCAATTGTAAATATCTATGCACCTAACACTGGAACATCTGAATTCATAAAGCAAACATTACGGGACATAAAGAGAGATATTGATGGTAATAAAATAATGTAAGAGACTTTAACACCCCATTTACACCAACGGATAGGTAATTCAGGCAGAAAATCAATGAGGAAACAATGTCTTAACTGACCTATTCGACCCAGATGGGTCCAGATATGTACAGAACATTCCATCCCAAACAACATAACAAACATTCTTTTCAAATGCACATGGAACCTCCTCCAGAACAGTTCACACATTAACCCACAAAATAAGACTCCACGAATTTAAGAAGATCACAATTGTACCAGGCATCATTTCCAGTGACAATGGTGTGAAATGGGAAATAAATCACAAGAAAAAAATTGGTAAAAAACACCAGCATGTGGAGACCAAACAACATGATTCTAAACAACCAGTGGGTCAATGAAACAATCAAAGAAGAAATGAAAGAAATACATGAACACAAATGAAAATGAAAACACAATAGTCCAAACTCTTTGGGACATAGTAAAAGCAGTTCTAAGAGAGTAGTATATAGTGATACAGGACTACCTCAAGAAACAATAAAAAGCTTTAAAAAACAATTTAAACTTACACCTAAGAAATTATAAAAAGAAGAACAAATAATGCTTGGGGTGAATAGGAAAAAGTAATAAAGATCAGAACAGAAATAAATGACATAGAGACTAAAAACCATAGGAAAAAATCAATAAAACCAAGAGATGGTTCTTTGAAAAGATAAACAAAGTTGACAAACTCTTAGCCAGACTGATCAAGAAGAGAAAGGATCTTAAATGAAATCAGAAATGAGAGAGAAGTAACAACGAATACCACAGAAGTATAATGAGTTACAAGAGACTGTTAGAAAAGCTATATACCAACAATCTGGGCAACCTACAAGAGATATATAAATTCCTAGAAACACACAGTCTTCTAAAACTTAACTAGGAAGAAATAGAAAATCTGAATGGACCGATTACAAGTAACAAAATGAACCAGTAATCAAAAGACAACAAGAAAATAAAATTCCAGACCAGATGGATTCGCAGGTGAATTCTGCCAAACATTTAAGGAAGGTCTCTTCAAGCTATTCTCCACAACTATTCCAAAAAATAGAAGGAGGAAAAGTTACCAAATAAATTCTACGAAGACAGCATTACCCTGAGTACCCTGATACCAAAACTAGATAAAGGCACCACAAAAAAAAAGAAAGAAAGAAAACCACAGGCCAATATCCCTGATTAAAATAGATGCAAAATCCTCAACAAAAAATTAGTAAACTGCATACAATAATACATTAAAAGGACCATTCGCTACCATCAAATGGGATTTATTCTGGGGATGGAAGGATGGTTCAGTATTCACAAATCAATCGATGTCCTACACCACGTCAACAAAACAAAGGATAAAAATCATATGATCATCTCAGTAGATGTAGAAAAACAAATTGACAACACAGCCATTAGACAAGAAAAACAAGAAGTGTCCATATTGGTAAGGAAGAAGTTAAACTGTCATTATTTGCAGATGACATGATACTATACATAAAAAATCCTAAAGACACCACCAACAACTACTAGAAGCAGTAAATGAATCTAGTAGAGTTTCAGGGTACAAAATTAATACCCAGAAATCAGTAGCATTTCTATACACTAATAAGGAAGTAACAGAAAAAGAAATTAAGAAAACAACACCATTTTCCATTGCAGGAAAAAGAATAAAATACCTAGAAATAAACCAAAGACGTGAAAGACCTGTACTCCAAAAACAATAAAACACTGATGAAAGAAATTGAAGATGACACAAACAACTGGAAAGATATTCCATGCTCATGGACTGGAAGCATGAAAAATTTTAAAATGTCCATATTACCGAAAGCAATGCACAGATTCAGTGGAATCCCCATCAAAATAACACCAGAATTTTTCATAAAGCAAGAACAAATAATCTTAAATTTTGTATGGAACCACAAAAGACCTCAACAACCACGGCAATCTGGAGAGAGAGAATACAACTATAGGTGTTCACAATTCCAGATTTCAAGATACACTACAAAGCTGTAATAGTCAAAACAGTATCGTACTGACACAGAAATAGACACATGTATCAGTAGAACAGAGCCCAGAAATAAACCCACACTTCGCGGTCAAGCAATCTTTAACCAAAGAGGCAAGAATATGCAATGGGGAAAAGACGGTCTCTTCAGTAAATGGTGCTGGGAAAACCAGATAGCTACACGCAAAACAATGAAACTGGTCCACTTTCTTACACCATACACAAAACTAATTCGAAATGGATTAAAGATCTAAATGGGAGACCAGAGACCATAAAAATCGTAGAAGAAAACACAGGCAGTCGTTTCTCTGACATTTTTCTAGATATGTCTCCTGAGGCAAGGGAAACAAAGGCAAAAATAAACTATTAGGGCTGCGTCAAAATAAAGTATTTCCGCAGCAAAGGAGACCATCACCAATTAAAAAGACAGCTTACTGAGTGGGAGAAGATATTTCCAAATGACATATCTGATAAGGGGTAAATATCTAAAATATATAAAGAACTCAACACCAAAACAAGCAAACGAATACACAAACAGATACAAAAAATATGGGCAGAGAACCTGAATAGGCATTTTTCCAAAGACGAGATACAGAAAACATGCTCCACATCTTTCATCATCAGGGAAATGCAAACCAAAACTACAACAAGATTCCACTTTAAACCTGTTAGAATGACTAAAATAAAAAAGACGGGACAGAACAAGTGTTGGTGAGGATGTGCAGAACGAGAAATACTTGTGCACTGATGGTTGGAATGTAAATTTATGCAGGCACTGTGGAAATCAGCATGGAGGTTCCTCAGACATTAAAAATAGAAATGGCAGGGGTGGCCCGCTGGCTCAGTTGGTAGAGCATGCGACTCTGGATCTCAGGGTTGTAAGTTCGAGCCCCGAATTTGATGTAGGGAGCACTTAAATGAAATCTTAAAAAAAATAGAAATACTATGTGATCCAATAATTCTACTTTTGGGTATTTACCCAAAGAAAATGAAAACACGAATATGAAGCTATGTGAACCCCTATGTTTATTGCAGCATTATTTATAATAGCCAAGATATGGAAGCAACCTAAATGTCTATCAATACGTGAATGGATAAGGGGATGTGATACACACACACACACACACACACACACACACACACACACACGAATATTGTGTGGCTGTAAACAGGATGAAACTGTGCCATCTGAGGGAGCATGGATGGACCTGGAGGGTATTAGGCTAAGTGAAATTAGACTGGGAAAGACAAATACCATATTGTTTCACTCATAAGTGGAATGTGGGGAAAAACAACGAAGAAACAAAAAACAGAACCATACCTATAAATACAGAGAACAAAGTGACGGTTGCCAGAGGGGAGGCAGTAGGGGCTGGGCAAAATGAGTGAAGGGGGTGGGAGGTACAGGCTTTCGGTTATGGAATGAATGAGTCACTGGGATAAAAGCTACAGCATAAGGAATACAGTCAATGATGTCGTAATAGCGTTGCATGGTGACAGGCCGTAGCTACACTTGTGAGCATCGAGTGACGCATAAACTTGTCAAATCACTGTGTTGTGCACCTGAAACTAATGTAACATTGTGTGTCAATGATACTCAAATTTTAAAAACAGAAAAGGAGAAAACAGCTGTATATTCAAGGCTATCAGAGCGTGTTGTTTGTAATATTGAAACAGCAGGATTTATGAAATCTGTTGTTATGCATCTGTCCAGTGGAAGTCTATGCAAGAATTTAAAAAAGAATGTTGTAGGGGCACCTGGGTGGCTCAGTCAGTTAAGCACCTGACTTCTGCTCAGGTCCTGATCTCATAGTTTGTGAGTTCAAGCCCCATGTCAGGCTCTGTGCTGACAGCTCAGAGCCTGGATCCTGCTTTGGATTCTGTGTCTCCCTCTCTCTCTGTCCCTGCCCCGTTCATTCTTTGTCTCTCTCTCTCTCCTTCCAAAATAACGAAACATTAAAAAAAATTAAAAAAAAGAATGTTGTAAATCCTTATGCATTAAAGTGCATATATGTTTAACACAACGCCAAACTAAGGAAGTAGGTAAAATATACATGGCACAGTCATATTGGAATCTGAAAACAATTAGTATCTCGAGGATGTTTATAAACGATTATTGTTGTTTAATATTTTTTCCTTGTTGGTGATTTTTAAAATTTTTCTCTGCAGTGAACTTTGTATGAAAACACCATTTTCATATTTCTTACAGATATTTAGAAAATACAAAGAATGACGGGGCGCCTGGTGGCTCAGTCGGTTGAGCGTCCGACTTCGGCTCAGGGCATGATCTCACGGTTTGTGGGTTCGAGCCCCTCGTCGGGCTCCGTGCTGACAGCTCGGAGCCTGGAGCCTGCTTCGGATTCTGTGTCTCCTGCTCCCTCTGCCCCTCCCCCACTCATGCTCTGTCTCTGTCTCTGAAATAAATAAACATTAAAAAAAATGACAGTCACACACTATAATTGTACTTAGTCTCAAAACCCAGGTTTTACCTCTGTCAACCTCTTGGTGCAGAACCTTTGTTTTGTGCACGTGTGTGTGTGTTCGTGTATATGCGGAATGGCTGATCGGATAACAGGACCCACTCTTTACCTCTTCCTCGGGGAAAATATTTTCCGAACTTAAATATTAAAAAAAAGTTTCATTCAAGCAATAAGACTTCATTTGAAATATAAAGCATGTTGCCAGCTAAAGACCCCCCAAAAGAAAGCAAAGTGTTGTTGGCATACTAATAATTTTAATTAGGTAAAAGGAAATGAGTATAGTAGCACAGGAATTGCCCCCAGACTGGCCGAGGGTAGTGTCCCGGGATCCTGCGGTCCTGCAGGTGGGGCTGTGGCTCCAGGCCCCACCTGGGACCCGGAGCAGGTGCACCCAGACAGACCCGACGGCTCCCGGCGGGCCGGAGCCACGGCCTTGCTGGTTGGCGACTGTAAAACCTGTTCCTTTAGTGGATCCGACTCCTCGGCGTGGAGGACAGGAGAAATGGACTCTATGTCACAGCAGCGATGGCGAACCACACGGATGTGAGTGGAGAGCAGGAGGCGAAGACGTTGGTGACAGTGCTCACGTGCTCACAGGGGACCAGGACAAGCAGGAAGCTCCCAGGCTGAGCTCCGGCGTCAGGAAGAAGGCTCCCCAGTCAGAGACTGATCTGCTCTGCAGGACTGTCTCCTGGGCAGGCGGCCTTGAACCACATGGTCTCTATTTCGTGCTGCTGAACATCCTCCGATCGCTTCAGCCTCTTAGATTAGTAGTCCATGTGAAGGCAGACGGCATTTCTTACGTGTGTGCCTTTTTTACAGTGTGGCTTACTTAAAGTTTTTTAAATAGCTTTCTGCCGCTCGAAATAACGCTCTGATGAACATGGTCCCTCCTGCAATCGGCCGGGACCATGAGCGTTTGTTGGGGGCACTCGGTTAGGGCTGGAGATGCCGTGGGAGAAGGGGGTGGCGGGGTGGTGCTTCCACACTGCCATCAGCGTCACCGGGCCGCAGGGTTCGCCCACCTGGTGTGTGAGAGGGAGAGAGATCAGGGTCCTGCCACCAAACCCCAGAGTGATCCCTCAAAGCCTTAGTGGCTATGAGCGCTGACGAGGTGAATCTCATCTCGTAACGTTTTCCTGGGTGTGGGACTGAGGCTGGTGCTTGTTCACCGTGCCGTCTTGTAGGTTAGAACGGCCCATGCCCACCCCTCACCCAGTTTTCCAGGAGGGTGCCGGTTCTCTTTCCTTTGTAAATTTCTTTCTTTTTTAAGATTAAAAAAAAACTTCAATAACCTCTACACCCAGTGTGGGGCTCGAACTCACAGCCCCGAGATCCAGAGTCACACGCTCCACCGACCGAGCCAGCCCAGTGCCCCAAATTTCTTTTTCATATCACAGAAAATAACCCTGTCTTACTGTGAATATTTCATCTGTTTTCACAAGTTCTCCGTTGTCTTTTTCTGTGCGTGATTTTCTACAGAGCGATTTTAAGTGTGTAAGAGATAAAGTCTATCAGCCGTCACTTACAGGAAGCCACCTTCCCACATCTCATTCTTCCGTTATCTGGGAGTAATGAGAAAACAGAGCGAGCGTCACCACCGCCGAAACACACACGCAGACTTGAAGTGTGTGTCAGATGCTGCTGCAAGCGGTCACGGGATGATCGCGTGTGGCGCACGTTCAGTACTCTCCCCGTGGCGCAGCTGAGGCGTCTGGGGCACAGAGGAGTCGCGTAACATGTCAAAGATTGCACAGCCGGTGAGCTCCCGACATTCACACCTGGGTAGTCTGACTCATGAATCCCTTCATCAGCCGCAACACAATACTTACCGATGGCCTTAAAAATAATTTTCTGCTTTCTTTCTTTAAGATTTTAGCTCCAGTGTAATTAATGTGTCCTGTTATGTTAGGTTCAGGTCGACAATGTTGTGATTCAACACTTCCGGACACTATGTAGCGCTCATCAAGATAAGTGTGCTAGTGGGCGCCTGGGTGGCTCAGTTGGTTAAGTGTCCCACTTCAGGTCAGGTCATGATCTCGCGGGTTCGTGGGTCCGAGCCCCGCGTCGGGCTCTGTGCTGACAGCTCAGAGCCTGGAGCCTGCCTCAGCTTCTGTCTCCCTCTCTCTCTGCCCCTCTCCTGCTCACACTCTGTCTCTCTGTCTCTATCTCGGTCTCTCTCTCAAAAATAAATAAACGTTAAACAAATTAAAACAAAAAAGATAGTTGCGCTCTTAATCCCCATCGCCTGCTTCACCCACCCCCCCACCGCCTCCCCTCTGGCCACCATCAGTCTGTTCTTTACAGTTAACAGCCTGTCCTTTGGTCTGTCCTTTTCCTTTGTTCATTTGTTTTGTTTCTTCAATTCCACATATGAATGAAATTGTGTGCTATTTGTCTTTTTCTGACTTATTTCGCGTAGCATAATACTCGGTGGCCCCATCCATGCTGTCGCAAATGGCAATTTCTTGTTCTTTTGCGTGGCTGGATAGTATTCCACCGGACGTACACACCACATCTTCTTTATCCGTTCGTTGGTCAGCGGACACTTGGGTTCCTTCCGTATCTTGGCTCTTGTAACTAATGTCGCAGTGAACATAGGGGTGCACCTAACTTCATTTGAATTACTGTTTTTGTATTCTTCGTGTAAGTACGTAGTGATGGAATTACCAGATGATACGGTAATTCTGTTTTTAACTTTTTGAAGAGCCTCCATACTGATCCCACAATGTCCACCAGTCTGCATTCCCACCAACAGTGCACGAGGGCTCCCCTATCCCCACCTCCTCACCAATACTTGTTTCTTGTGTTTTTGATTTCAGCCATTCTGACAGGTCTGAGGTCATAGGTCACTGTGGCTTTGATTTGCATTTCCCTGATAATGCGTTGCACTGAACTCCTTTCCAGTGTCTGTTGGCCATCTGGATGTCTTCTTCGGAAAAATGTCTATTTATGTCTTCTGCCCATTTTTTATTGGATTATGTATGTGTGTATGTATTGGTGTTGACTCGTATAAGTTCTGTATATTTTTTAGATACCAGCCCTTTCTCAGATGTCATTCTCCCATTCAGTCGGTTGTCGTTTCGTTAAGTTTTGCTGATTGTTTCCTTTGCCGTGCAGAAGCTTTTTATTTAGACGCAGTGTCGCTGTTGGTTTTTGGTCTTGTTTCCCTCGCCTCAGGGAACGTAGCTAGACAAATGGTGCTATGGCTGATGTCACAGAAATAATTACCTGTGTTTCCTTCTAGTGTTTTTATGGTTTCAGACCTCACATTTTGGCCCTTAGTCCATTTGGGATTTATTTTTGTATACGATGGAAGAAAGGGGCCCGGTTTCATTCTTTCACATGTTGTCGTTCGGTTTTCCTAACATGATTTGTTGAAGAGATCTTTTTCCTATTGCGTACTTTTGCCTCCTCGCTGCAGATTAACCGACCGTATCATTTGGGGTTTATTTCTGGGCTCTGCATTCTGTACCATTGATGCGTGTGTTTTATTTATTTATTTATTTATTTATTTAAAAAATTTTTTTTAATGGTTTTATTTTTATTTTTGAGACAGAGAGAGACAGAGCAGGGGAGGGGCAGAGAGAGGGGGAGACACAGAATCCGAAGCGGGCTCCAGGCTCTGAGCTGTCAGCACAGAGCCCGATGCGGGGCTTGAACTCGTGGGAGCGTGAGATCATGACCTGAGCGGAAGTCGAACACTTAACCGACTGAGCCACCCAGGCGCCCCCGATGCATGTGTTTCTTTTTGTGGCAGTACGATACTGTTTTTATTACTACAGCTTTGGAGCGTATCCTGAAATCTGGGATTGTGATGCTTCTAGCTGTCTTCTTTTTTCTCAAGTTTGCTGTGGCTCTTTGGGGTCTTTCATGGTTCCACACAAATTTCAGGGTTATTTGTTCTAGCTTGGTGGAAAATGTTGTCGGTATTTTGATAGGAATTGCATGAAATGCGTAGATTTCTTTGGATAATACAGATATTTTAACGAACAGTATTTGTTCTTCCAATCCCGGAGCATGGAGTGTTTTAGCATTTCTTTGTGTCTTCTTTGGCTTCCCTCATCAGTGTTTTCTAGTTTTCAGAGTACAGGTTTTTATCCTTGCTCAAGTTTATTTCTAGATATTTTATACTTTATGGCATGATGGTCAATGGGATTGTTCTTTATTTCTCTTTTTGCTACTTCATTATTGGTATATAGACTTGCATAGGATTTCTGTGTGTTCATTTTGTATGCTGCGACTTAACTGAATTCATGTGTCCGTTCTAGAAGTTTTTTGATGGAGTCTTTTGGGTTTTCCATATACAGTTTCATATAGTCTTCAAAGTGAAAGTTTTACTTCTTCCTTGACAATTTGGATGCGTTTTTTCTCTTAGTGTTACCAATGTGCTGTGTTTAGGACTTCCGGTATCATGCTGAAAAAAGTGGTGAGAGTGAACATTCTGTTTTGTTTCTGATCTTCAGGGATAAGCTCTAGGTTTTTCACCATTGAGGCTGATGTTAGCTGCGGGTTTTTCAGATACGGCCTTTATTATGTTCTCTCTAAACTTACTCTGCTGAGTTTCTATCATGAATGGATGTTGTACTTTGTCAAATGCTTTCCTGCATCTATTGAAATGATCATGTGGTTTTTATCTTTTTCTCATTCTGAGGTGATGTATCACAGTGACTAATTCATAAATGCTGAACCACCATTGCATTTCCAGGAATAAAACTCATTTGATCATAGTGAATGTATTTTTTCTAATGTATTGTTGGATTCGCTTTGCCAATATTTGGTTGAGGGATTTTTCATCTCTGTTTATCAGAGGTATTGGCCTATAGAATTCATCTGAGAAGCCATGTGGTGTGAACTTTTGTTTGTTGGGAGTTTTTTGATTGCTGATTCAGTGTCATTGCGGGTGATTAGTCTGTTCAAATTAACCATGTCTTCTTGATTCTGTTTTGGGACATTATATGTTTCTAGGCATTTATCCATTTCTTCCAGGTTGTCCAACAACTTTAGACCATTGTGTTTTCATTGTCATTTGTCTCCATTTATCTTTTGATTTTCTATGATTTCTTGGTGGACCTGTTCATTGTTTAGTTAGATGTCATTTAACCTCCGTGTATTTGTGCTGTTTCCAGATTTTTTTTCCTGTGTTTGATTTCTAGTCTCATAGTGCTATGGTCAGAAAAGATGCATGGTATGATTCAATATTTTTGGGTTTGTTGAGGCTTGTTTTGTGGCCAAACGTGTGCGATATTCTAGATAATGTTCCATGAGCACTTGAAAATAACGTGTATTCTGCTGCTTTAGGATGAGATGTTCGGATTACATCTCTCAAATCCTTCTGGTGTGTCATTCAAAGCCATCATTTCCTTGTTGATTTTCTGCTTAGATGATCCATGGATGTATGTGGGGGTGTTAAATTTCCCTACTATTACCCCCTTATTATCAACAACCCTTAATGTTTGTTATTAGCTGCTTTATGTATTTAAGTACTTCTATGTTGGATGCCTAAATATTTACAGTTGTTACATATTCTTGCTGGATTGTTCCTTTTATGGTCAATTTTGTTTTAAAGTCCATTTTGTCTGATGTAAGTGTTCCTACCTGGCTATCTTTTAACTTCCATTTGTGTGATAAATGCTTTCTCGTCCCTTCACTTTCCAATTGCAGGTGTCTTTGGGTCTGCAGTGAGTCTTGTAGGCAGCATGTAGCTGGGTCTTGCTTTTTTATCCATGTTGTCACCTTAATGTCTTTTGATTGGACTGTTTAGACCATTTACATTGAAAGTAATGATTGATAGGTAGGTACCTACTGCCATTTTGTAACTTGTTTTATGATGGTTATTGTAGCTCTTTTCTGTTCCTTTCTTGATCTTTCCTCTCATGCTTTGCTGGCTTTCTTTAGTGGTGTACTTGATTCCTTTCTCTTTATTTTCTGCATGTCTATTCCTGGTTTTTCATTTGTGGTGACCATTAGGTTTATATATAATATTTTCTGCGTATAGGAGTCTATAGTAAGTTGATTGTCACTCAATTTTTGAACACATTCTTTATGCCTCTGCTCCCACATTTTAGGTACATGGTGTCATTCATTTGTGAATCCCTTGACTAATTTTTATAGATACACTTAATTCTACTGCTCTTCTGCTTCCTAGTTTTCTTGCTCCCACTTATGTTCTTTCCTTTCCACTCCAAATGTCCCCGTTAACATTTCTGGTAGGGCTGGTGTAGTGCACCTGAATTCCTTCCACTTCTGTTTGTCTGGACACTTTCTCTCTCCTTCCATTCTGCATGATAACCTTGCTGGATGGAGTATCCTTGGCTGAAGACTTTTTCCCTTTCAACACGGTGAATATATCATGCCACTCCCTTTGGGCCTGCAAAATCTCTGTTGCAAAATATGCTGATAGCTTCATGGGCATCTGCTTTCTTTTCTTGTATGCAACTGCTTTCTTTTCTCTTGCCGCTTTTAAAATTCTTTTTATACCACTCTTTACCATTTTAATTACTGTGTGTCCTGGGGTGGACATCTTTGAGTTGATGTTTTGGAGCCTCTCTGTGCCTCCTCTGTGCCTCCGGATTTCTGTTTCCCTCTCTTGATTCAGAAAGTTTTCAGCTATTATTTCTTCAAGTACATTTTCGGCCCCCTGTTGTCTCCTCCTTCTCACATCTGTGTGATGCAAATGCTATTATGGTTGATGCTAGTGAATCCTCTTCATTTTTTATTATTCCCTTTTCTCTCTCCTGATCAGTTTGCTTGCTGTCCCTTACTGTGTCCTCCCGATCTCTGATCTGTTCTTCTGCTTCCTCTAGTCTACTGTTTATTCCCTCTTGTGTATTTTTAACATCAGCCATTGAGTTCTTCATTTCTGATTTTCTGTTTTTTTGTTTTCTGTCTCTTCATCGCGGGTCTTACTGAGCTCCTCCACTCTTTTCTGAAGTCCCGCGAGTGTCTTTATGATCATTACATTAAATTCTGTATCTGGTGCATTACCTGTCTCCATTTCATTTAACTCTTTGGCTGTGATTTTGCCCTGTTCTTTCATTTGGGACATGTTGCTCTCTCATTTTGTCCCACCCTCTGTGTCTGTTTCTCTGTGTTAGGAAAGTCAGGTACGGCCCCTGCCCTTGAAAGCCGCGACCTTATGAAGAAGCAGTCCTGAAGCGCCCTGCAGTGCGGTGGCCCCTGTTCACCAGAACGTGGCGTTTCCAGGAGTGTGTAGCTGGCGCTCTATTCTCGTGGCTAAGCCTCATTTGCCTTGAGTCCTGCCATCTGAGGTGGCTCTCTTTGCCTCTAGTGGATGGGGCTTGGTCCCTGCGGAGGCAGTGGGATAGTCTGGGGCTGCCTGGGTCTTGAGTTGATCAGACGAGGCTTTTGCAGAGATGCAGAAGCACCAGATGGCAGCACACTTTCCCCGTGAAGCTTTCACTGGTGGGCGGGCCCCGCAGTCAGACCAGAGGTGTGCCCCCCAAGCCCCCCCCAGCCCCCTGCCGGGGCCCTGGCTGGACAGGTGTGTGTGTGGCGATGTCCCCTCTCCCTTGACTCTCCAAGTCACTTCGTAGTGGTGCTGGCCCATCAGGGATGCTTGTACCCTGCCGGGTTTGTGGCCCCGACTCGGAGCG
Source organism: Felis catus (assembly GCF_018350175.1). Taxonomy (NCBI): domain Eukaryota; kingdom Metazoa; phylum Chordata; class Mammalia; order Carnivora; family Felidae; genus Felis; species Felis catus. The sequence continues at coordinate 2,041,104 of NC_058371.1, forward strand.
CTCTGGCCAAGGGCGTACTGGAGGAAGCGGGTCTGCGCATCGCAGGGGGGTGGGGTCGTGGCGTCAGCATTTGTGTGGTTGTGCTGTGGGCGGAGACCCGGAGCCGGAGCCTGCCTGGAGGGGGCACATCTGAGGAGAAGGTGACGCGGGAGCACACTGCTGGCCAGTCCACACTGCTGGGTGTGGGTGATGGGTGCTGGGAGGCGGGCAAGGAAAATGGTGCAGGGCGGCTCCTTTGCTCCTGGAGAAGTCTCCTGAAGACACCTGGCTTTCCAGCACGCATTCTGAGGTTAATGAACAAATCTCCTTCCCTACACCCTGGGTGTATTGCAAACCACAGCTTCAGTTCTGTGTGTCTCCTCCTGGCTTCCCCAGGGCTGAGCCTCCCGGTTTGTAAATCCCAGGGGTTAAGCCCCACTGACTGCAGGAACTCACGAAATTAGGCCCCTGTGGTTTTGAAAGCCAGATATGACGGGTGATCGTCTGTGCCGTGTGGGCTCCCTGTGCCTGGGGGGCCTGGGGTAAGGGCCGCTGCCTTCCCTCTCTGGACCCGCCGTGTCCCTCCCTCCGGCACGCTGTCCCTGGGTTCGTTTGGCTCCTGACTGTCCCTGCCCTTCCCACCCTCCTGATGGAGACTCTCCTCGACATTCAGCTGTGGACAGTCCATTCTGCTGTCCTTAACTTAGGTCATTTTCCTGGGTGATTCGATTTTTAAAAATTGTTTAATGTTTTATTTATTTCTGAGAGAGAGTGCATGAGCAGGGGAGAGGCAGAGAGAGAGAGAGGGAGACACAGTCAGAAGCAGGCTCCAGGCTCTGAGCTGTCAGCACAGAGCCCAACGCGGGGCTCGAACCCATGAACTGAGAGATCATGACCTGAGCCAAAGTTAGACGCTCAATGACTGAGCCCCCAGGCGCCCCATTTTCTGGGTTATTTACACTGATGTGCGTGTTGTCTAGTTGTGTCTGTAGGATGTGGTCAGCTTAGGGCCTTCTGTTCTGTTGTCTTCCCTGGAAGTCCATCACTTTTCTGCTTTCAATATTACTATTGGCAAATAATTAATATTTCCTAATGGTCGAGGTAAAATGCCGGGAAGGAAACCATGGGGATGTTACTAAGTGGTTCTGTGACCTTGGACTTGACCTCTTAGGGGTCCCTATAAAATAGTCACACCGAATTGTCCCTCGGATTCAGTGTCATTGGATGCAGAAAAGTGGTTCACGCGAGGCCTCAGACGTACTCATCAAATGTTTGTTCTACATGTATTTTTGACTAAACTAAATTCTGTGGGGAAAAATGCTCCCCCTCCCTCCCCCTCCCTGTCCCCCTCCCTCATCTCCTTGGGGAAGAGTTTGCTCCAATTGTGAAACTTCCTTTGTGTCCCCTAAGGAGTGAGCTGAGGCAAGTCCCCAGGACACGACCCCCTTCTGTCCTGACCTCGTCTTGCTCATGGGCTCTCCCACCAGCTTTGAGGTCCAGGACTTTCACTAAGGGCTTCTAAGAGACACATTTGTCCAGAACTTTTCTTTTTTTAAAAAAAATTTTAATGTTTATTTATTTTTGAGAGAGAGACAGAGAGAGAGATAGAGAGAGATAGAGCATGAGCAGGGGAGGGGCAGAAAGAGAGGGAGACACAGAATCCGAAGCAGGCTCCAGGCTCCGAGCTGTCAACACAGAGCCCGACGTGGGGCTGGAACTTGCCGACTGTGAGATCATGACCTGAGCAGGAGTCAGACGTTTAACTGACTGAGCCCCTGGGTGCCTGACGTTGTTACCTATGAAGACAAGTTTGTGGAGAAATTTGATGGAGACACTGTGGAGCCAGACTCCCCCTGGGTCATTTCCCAAACGAAATAGTAAAAGTGTGAGTATCTTACGCTAATGACATGGTTCAGCCCGTCCTCTGGGGATTGCAATAAAAGGCAAGAGCTCTTAGCCCAGGCCCTTTGTCCCACGTGGGGCCACTGTGGCCCCTGACAGGACACAGGTGTCAGCCCCTCTCAGGTCGATCCGCTCATCTCCCCTGTCTTCATCCTTTGTGTTCTTCTGGCCTTTACACACTTTGCCAAAGAACCGAGTATTTAGAATGTGCTTCTGTTTTTGTAAAATGTGACCAAAGAGGAGTAAGGTGTCCTTGAACTCAGAGCCGTGCGTCGGCGGGACTGCTGACAGTCAGGCCCGGGGCCCACAGAGCTGAGAGGACCCTGTGGGGCGGAGGGCAGCCTTGATCGGATCCTTCCCTGCGGCTGCGAGCCTCGCCTGGACAGGAAGTGTGGAAATGTTCGCACTTGCCCGTCTTTAGAGGGAGCTTCTTTCTCAGAAGCTCAGCCAACATCTGCTACTCGTAGCCTCTTGGCATTGAACTCTGGGTTTGCAACTTTAGTTTAATTCAGTGTGCTTTTCACGTGCACACTAGGAACGAAGATACATTTTGGAAGAATACAGATGAGCTCATTGATCACGCCCGGAGTCCGCCCCTTTGGGGTCCTTGCAGAGCATCTTCCTGGCTGTGTGGGTGACGTCTCTGAGACTCCCCTTCATGTCTGTCCTCATACAGCGTCATCCCCGGTATCTTGCACAAGGTGAGCGTGCACGAAGCCCCCTTGTGTAATGATAGGGCTCGTCAGGCGCCGGGAGCGAGTCGTGTGGCGACGGGTGGAGGCCGTAGGCACGCCACTGGCTTCCGAGTTGGCTTACTGTGTCTACCCCACCGTCCGTGTGCAGACAACCCTCAGAGAGGATGTGGCGTGTTTCTCAGCATTGAGAAAAGACAGCAGTTCAGTCGGTAAGCCAGTGTTCAAGGCCAAAATCTTATGAAGTCCGTTGGCATTTCTGGAGTGGTGAGGTGACGAGGACTTGCCCTGATCGTTTCTGTGACTCATCGTAAACAAAGGCCAGCATACGTATTAATTGTGGTCAGAGTGTGTTAGAGTTAGTTTGAAATATCTGATCATCCTTTCTTATGCCACCAACCAGCACATCAGCCGGCCGTGTACACACACCCGTAGCATCACCTGTAGGTCACGCACGCACCAGGTGACCTCTACTGACAAAGCACCGCCTCCCTGATGGTCTTCTGTGTGACAGCCCCACTGTGGAGGCTCATTTCTGGACGCACAAAGTAGAGAGACTGTGCACGTTGTTGGTGACTCTCGCACACACGGGGCGGGTTTCAGTGAACAAAAACCACACACACGCACACACACTCTCACACACGCCGACCTTAGTAGGAAAAGTACTTCATAAATATATGCGTGGCTTTGGCCACAAAATCCACAGGAGGCATGATAGTGCTTTACGCGTTGCTGATGTCCAGCCCAAAGACAAATGATCACACAGGGTACATCCCGATTAAAGGGCTGCTCCAGCTGCTCCGTGTGTGGTACCTAGAACAAGTGCCTCTGGAGTCGGGCTCAGATCTCTCTTCGGCGGCTGTCTCTGGCGTCCTTTGTCGGAGTTCCGAGGAGTTCCATGGGATTGTATGCGTGAGTTCAGCAATGGGATCCAGATTTGCGATCTCTCCAGAACTGAACGCCACGTATCGGGCTCAGTCTCGGAGATCTGTTACGATCACTGGTACCCTAAGTGCCTCAGCTCAATGCTACATTTCTAGGACAGCAGAAAGGCAACAGATATCCATCAGAAAATCAGACGACGACACTGCCTCATATTGTTCCTCTGCCTTATCAACTTTTCCTCTCATCACACAATACCAGCATCAGATAGCATTTATTAAGCCCCTCATGCGCCTGGTGCCGGGTAGGTAATGCGTCTTCCCAGTTACCTCGTTGTGCTGGTTTTTCAAATACGCCCGACCAGTGTTGCGGTGAAATTGATTTCTTTCTTGTTAACAAAATCGGTTCTTTTTTGCGCTAATTAAAATCGCAAGGTAATGGACCCTATAACTCCGATGCAAAGGGTCCAAGAGCCTGTCAAGGACCCCCGTGCTCAGGTGCGGCGAAGGTGCACCGGGAGGGCCTCGGCCGTGAGCCGTCCTTGTGTCTGGGATGGCCGCGGGGCCGCGGATGGGCATCCACAGCAGATGACACCGTCTCCTCGCTTCCGGGACACAGACAAGCAGTAGGAACGTGTGTGCTACTCGGAGACACCCCGCCAGTTTCCACAAAGGCAGCCGCCGTTCCTTGGCAGCCTGCCACAGAGGCGGCCGTTCAATGCCAAGGGCGTCAGCTGCCCTTTGTAGTTGTTCGTGCCGCATTATGTTTTCCCCTGAAGTTTCCCCAAATAGTGGCTAAGAAAACCCTTTCTAATATAGATAGAAACCAAATTGTACACTAGGGAAAAAGCTGTTTGAATTTCGGACCTTAGTGGGTCCCCCCTCCCCCAGTTCCAATGTGGTAGGAAATCTGTTGGACGTGGGCAAGTATTAACTGTTTGTTTCCACCGCGAAATGTATTCAGATGATCCTGAACGTGAGCGGGGACCGCTACGGCCTTTGCCAGTAGCCAGAAGTAGACAACAAAGTACAACTACATCGGCGCAATCGCTTTTTCACCACTATGAGTCGCTTGACATTCTGCTGACGTCGCATGTGCCTTGCCTCGTTTATTCATCACACAACCTCATGGGGTAGATGCTTTCAGCGCCCGGGCTCAGGGGTGTTGGAAAAGTCACTCCAGGTCGCTCTGCCTCTGAACCCGGAGCTGGTTCACAAAAACCCCACACACTTGGCCAGCCATCCCTCCTTTGATGTTCAAGGTTCTCAGGTGGGATTTCACAAATCACGTCTACTTCCCAAAGCCCTCATGGCAAGGCTGTCAGATTCCGTCTGTAGGCAGAGTTTATTTTTGAAAGAACTGCAGACACACGGGCTTAGAGGCACCAGCGTGACTGGACGGTGAGCCCAGCGAGCCCTCCACCTGGGGCGGAGCAGGCGAGGCCTGGCCTGTGCCATCAGGGCAGCACCCAAGAATGCTGCTTATTCGCAAACACGAAGAATTTGGACTCCAGTGTTCAAAAGAGGGCACCCAAGGGAATGCAAAGGGCTCCTCAAGCAACAGCATGGTTCTGAAGGGACCGAAACAAAGGTGTCATAGTTCTGCACGTAGCGGAATCCCTTCAAGAGAGCCGCCCAAACACAACGCCCGTCAGAGTGTCCAGATTTCACTGAAAATCACAGCCCTGATCCACAGCGCGTTTTAGACGCGGAGCCAGGAGACTTGGATCTGGCCGTGCCACTGCACGTGACGGCCACCTCATGCGTTTGCAAAACCCCAGCTGTTACCAAAGATGGGCGAGTGAGTCCTGTGTTCCTTTTCGTTATGTAGATGGCGCCTCTGGTAGAGGAGAGCTTTATAAATACCGACCTAAGGCTCCCGATTGGTTAAATCTCCAGCAGAGAATATTCACTCCTAGACAGACAGTATGGATTTGGAATATATATATCAGACACTTTGTTTTTAATAGAGTTTGCTTAAGGTGTAAGATATCACGTATGTTATCTCTCACATATAACTTATATATGTAACTTATACGTATACATATATGTGTATAAGATATATATGATATTACTATGGAGGATATGTTAACAGAATTGCTTAAGATATAAGCCACTCTGTTAATAATTTATCCTGAAGGAGCTCATAACAGACTTCATCACTCAAAACTGTACTCCGTGGGTCTGTCACAGTGGCTAGAATACTCACCTTCCTCTCTGTTCAAAAGAAGAAATCCTAACCTCTATCTGGTGACATAACCTCATTTCTTAAACAAAATGTGAATCTAGATATATTTCCAAAGCAACTGGGAGAAATTGTTTAATTCTTTATATCCTCCATGGATGTTTATCTTTCCATGGATTTATCGAAACCCATATACTTCAAGGCCCATTTAAACCTTGTTTCTCAAGAATGTACTCCATTTTGGTCAAGTAACTCTCACAGTCTCTTGAAAGAAAAAAAAGAAAGAAAGAAAACGTGGCATGTGTACTTTAAATGCAATATAAAGTATTTATGCGTGTGATTATACACATACACACATACAATCCTACAGTATTTCTGTTGTACATTAACGTAAGAGACAGTGACCCTGCTTTGTGATTTCCTTCCCTAGAAAGGGAACTCGTTGGTACCTACTGGGGGACGGCTCAAATATTTTCTTAGGATACACGAAATAAAGGTAGGCTGCAAAAGGTTTGTAAAACAAAAGAAAAATGTCTAGGAGATCCAGATCCTTTAAAGCCCTTCAGTTAAGATTGTACACGCGGGTGATTTATTTAGGATTGGAGACATGTATTAGCACTATTTATTATAGAGTAAAAAGCCTGCTTGGCGGGCGGTTCTAAAAGGTTTGAATTAATTAAGAGCCAGCCTGTGGGTGACAAGAATAATTTGGGGGCCTGAGGAGGAAGACCCCCACCCCAACCTCCCAACGGTTAACTGTGGGTTTTCTCATGCTAGTCGGGTGCTCACACCGTGGGTATTCTCACACCTGTCGACCTGAAGCACAGCACCTGACCGCAACCAGGGTCACACGCGTGTTTCCCACAAGATCTGGCAGATTTGGTTGTTCAGTTTAGGTCAAGAAAAGGGGGATAAGGAGCTATAACCTACAATGGGAAACGGCTACCTGGCAACCAGTGAGATGACAGCACAAATGTCAACTGGTGCGTTTTAGTCCCTGGTTCTTGACTCTGGTGACTGTGGTGGGGGAAGTAAGAAAAACCCGGGATAGGGCACCTTGGCCGTAATCGTGGTCCTCCCGGGTCTCCGACGGACCTCTCCAGGCTCACTGGACCATTTGCTCATGTCGCTTCACTTACAACGACCTCCTCTCATTTCTGGAAGCGTCTAGACTTCTTTCCCCAGCAACCGCCCCCCATTATGACACGGGGAACCCACCCCTCCCACGGGCTGGCTCTCTCTGGCCTGGACGGGGCTCCATCCACGGCTTTGGAGATCCAGCTTATGATCCAGACCCAAGACGGCGAACACAGTAATGGGTTCAGCCGGAGGTGGTCTGCTGCCTGTCTTCTGGGAGTGGCCCTTGAGGGAAGGAAGGGAGGGAGGGTTGCCAGCGGCTTCCATCGGCCTGGAACTCTGGGAGTTGGAGACCCGCTAGGCTTATTTCTTGGCGACCCTGAAGGCGAGCATGCTGGTAATAGAGAACCTACTGGAAGGAGAAGAGAAATCAGCCCTGGGGACTTCATTTCAGCTCCTGCCTGATGTCTGTCCGCCTGTAGCTCGCTAAGCTTCCCAGGCTTTCTGGAAGGTGACACGGCTCCCTTTGTCGTAAGCCAGCTTGTGGCAAACCCAGCTGGGCTCTTAGTGCACGCTTGAGCTCTTTCTGTCCTCTGTGCGCTCACCTTACGGTTCCTTTTGCCCAGAACAGCGTCCGCACCGTGTCCTTGTCTTCACTGGGTCTCTTCCTTCTCGAATAGGGAAGACATCTTCCAGGTGGGGATTTCTCTCTGCTTCTGGGAAAAAAAAGGAGAGGGTCACGGCGGCTTTCTTGAACCTGCTGCTTTTTCAAGTACCTTGAGCTCAAAATGAATTTTATGTCAAAGCCTCGTATTCTGAGGGGTATGTTCAAGTTTCCTTCCCTGCAGAGCCACTGCCACAGAGAGATGTGTGCAACACCACGCTGGGTTTTGCTGGAACAGGACCTCCGTGGCCTCGGGCCCCTCTGCTTCCGTCTCCCCCACCCCTGCTGGCTCTTTCCCTCTGACCCCCTGTCTTCCTGTCTTTCTCCCTGTCCCTCCCTCTCTCTCCTCTTCCTCCCTCGGTCTGTCTGTCTGTCCCGCCTTCTCCCCCAGCCACTCCCTCGGCTGAGCTTGTGAAACACGCTGAAAAAGGAGAGGGGTCAAGTCCTCCAGTAGCCTCCCGCCTGCACGCTGTTTGAGCACCGATCATTCTGGATCATTCTGAACCATAAGCCCATGTTCTCAACCACGAGGCTATGGGATGGGACAAAGTACTGAAATGGGGGCGCCGAGAGGGGGGGCTCAGTCAGTTAAGGGTCCAACTTCAGCTTGGGTCATGATCTCACGATCCATGGGTTCAAGCCCCGTGTCGGGCTCTGTGCCGACAGCTCGGAGCTGCAGCCTGCTTCGGACTCTGTGGCTCCCTGCCTCTCTCTGCCCCTCCCCACGCGCGCTCTCTCTCTGTCTCTCAAAAATAAGTACAAAAACGTTTCTTGTCTACACGGCCCGTACAAATGTTAGCTATGTTGCAGAAGTGGAGAGACCCTGTGGAGCATGGGCCTCTGTGTTGAGGTCAGATATAAGACCCGGAGCTCGGAGGCTGGTGCCGCCTTCCTGGCAGAAGACAGAGGTCACGATGGTCAATTTGTCTTCACAGCCTGGCCTCACGATGAATGCAGGACGCTCACCGGCAGCACCCCTGCGGACGGGCTCGGTGCCCTGTTTCAAGTGCGCCTGGGTGGCTCTGCTGGGTGGTTGTCCCCTGGCTGTCCCCTGCTGTGCTCCTTCAGTTTGCCGAGAGAGAGAGAGAGAGAGAGAGAGAGAGAGAGAGAGAGAGAGAGAATCATTCAAAGTTAAAGGGAGGAGGGGCGCCTGGGTGGCTCAGTTGGTTAAGCGGCCAACTTTGGCTCAGGTCATGATCTCGTCGTTTGTGAGTTCGAGCCCCGCATCGGGCTCTGTGCTGACAGCTCAGAGCCTGGAGCCTGTTTCAGATTCTGTGTCTCCCTGTCTCTGACCCTCCCCTGTTCATGCTCTGTCTCTCTCTGTCTCAAAAATAAATAAACGTTAAAAAAAATTTAAAAAATCAAAGTTAAAGGGAGGAGAGGTCAGAGACCATCAGCAGCGACAGGAACCTTCCTTCCTGGTAGAATTCTAGGGATTAGCCAGAGAGCTTTGCTGGAGGTTAAAAAAAGGGGGGCGGGTCTTTTCTCCATCATTGGCAAACGCATCACAATTGCTTATGTTGTAAGATGTCAGAAGTTCATGACAGCAAATAGGAAGGTCAGTTTTGGCTTTATTCATAAAATGCAGTGGCTTTAACTTCTGCTCCAGGACTTTAAAAGCTTTAAGGGGGCGCCTGGGTGGCGCAGTCGGTTGAGCGTCCGACTTCAGCCAGGTCACGATCTCGCGGTCCGGGAGTTCGAGCCCCGCGTCGGGCTCTGGGCTGATGGCTCAGAGCCTGGAGCCTGTTTCCGATTCTGTGTCTCCCTCTCTCTCTGCCCCTCCCCCGTTCATGCTCTGTCTCTCTGTCCCAAAAATAAATAAAAAACGTTGAAAAATAAATAAATAAAAGCTTTAAGGCAGTAGGGCCTCTTTAAAAAAAAATGGTTTTAACTTTTATTTATTTTTGAGAGACAGACAGAGACAGAGTGCAAGTCGGGGAGGGGCAGAGAGAGGGGGAGACACAGAACCCGAAGCAGGCTCCAGGCTCCGAGCTGTCGGCACAGAGCCCGACGCGGGGCTTGAACCCACGGACCGTGAGATCATGACCTGAGCTGAAACCAAGAGTTGGTCAGTGAGCCGCCCAATCACACCATGCCCTCTCGCCCCCGCCCTGTAATTCAGAGGATCAGGACCAATGTCTACACTTGTTCTATGTGATTTGCCACACAACTTCAGAGGAATGAGCTCTCTCGGTCTCTCTCCACACATCGTGTCTGTGCCCGGACCCTCGCAGTCGGTCCTGGCTTCCTCGAACCTCTGTCCTCATTTCCCACCGGTGTAGCTCACGGCTCTTTACAGAGCTGACCTTTGAGCATGTGCAGACCGCCTCTCTGTAGAATGTGATCTTTGAGCCCTGGGGATCCCTAGAAGTTTCCAGTCACACCCTGCGATTCTCTGAAGGTAGAGAACAAATCCTTAAATGTCTCGAACACCCAGCACCAGCTACACAGGTACAAAGCGTGTGCTCAACACATACCTCCTGACAGAGATAACTTCCCTCTTTTAAGATTGAAATCATATTTTTAAAAAAAATTTTTTTTTCAACGTTTTTATTATTTATTTTTGGGACAGAGAGAGACAGAGCATGAACGGGGGAGGGGCAGAGAGAGAGGGAGACACAGAATCAGAAACAGGCTCCAGGCTCCGAGCCATCAGCCCAGAGCCCGACGCGGGGCTCGAACTCACGAACCGCGAGATCGTGACCTGGCTGAAGTCGGACGCTTAACCGACTGCGCCACCCAGGCGCCCCGAAATCATATTTTTAACACTCGGTATTTGTGATGGTAAACGTGTCTGAATGAGAAAAAACATTTTTTCTTAAAGTCCAGAATTGTTGAATTTTCAGAACTTTTTACTTACGGTGATAAACGTATCTGATCGAGAAACATAAATTCGTGTCCTGATTGGGTTGTTGATACCCGTGTTAATGGCATCAGACTCTTAGGTTCCATGGCCCTGGTTTCAGGTCATTTCCCACCTGCCTTTCTAGGGTGACCTTCTCTGCCCTCTTGCTGAGGTTTTTTCCCCTGCCCACTGTACCCCGATCCTCACCATGTCACGGTGAAGGCCACCAGGGCAATTGCATTCTCACCTGTGGCTTGAACTCCGTCTCTGTGCTGAGAATCTTCTTCAAACGTCACGGCGCACTGCGTTGAGCACCTAGCAATTGTCCTAAGAGTTCCCGTGCCTGCGGGTGGACGCGTAGGTTAACCTGGTCTCTGCTGTGTAGTCAGAGCGGTATTTCCAAATTCAAATCTCAGCGTGTCTCTTCTTGGCTCCACAGCCTGGTACAGATTCACACCGCTGTCCGCGTAAACCAGAGCCACAGCACGTGGCTTTCCCGGCCCCTCTGACCCACGTCTAGGTCTCTCTTTAGACGTAGCTCTCTCTCAGCCCACCTTTGGTAATCCATGCTATTTATTCCAAATTTGTTTTTCTTTCTCTTTCCCTGGAATCTTCATGCCCTCTTTTACTGCTGCACTTTGGAATATTCTACCTTTTTTAGTTTTCTAGGAATAGTCTTTTCCTGTTAGATGATTCCTGGCTAGTTTAGGTTCAACCTAGACCTCACCTCCTCCGGGGAGCCTTCCAAGACCTCCTATTTCCCCATCCTCTGGTCTGGATTGGATGTCCCTCCTGCGTACTGATGAGCCACAGGGGGTTGTGTTGACCTATATATTTGTATGAACACCCCCAGCCCCACTTAACCTCTAAGGTTTTTGAGGAAAGGACAGTTGACATTTGTCCCTTCTTCTGTCTTCTGGAATGACCCTAGAGCCTGGATCTCAAGAAATGCTTTGTTGACTGCAACACTGCGGATGGTGATTTAGCTGCGCGGGGGGGGGGGGGGGGGGGGGCTCAAGGTTATGTATTTTATTCTAAACAGTGTCTAAGACAAATGTGGTTCCCAGCCAGATTTGGGGCACTAGCCCAGCTGTGAATATATGAGGAACTGAGGCACAGAGAAGGTGTGTCTTCGGTGGGTCCGGGAAACATTCCCTTTACTTGTGTAGTGATGGAAGCTCTCGCTTCGTTGGACGGTAAATCCAAGAATCCAGACATGGGAAGGAGTACCGTTTCTGTCAAGTCCAAAGCTCTTTATGAAGCCCTCGGTGTGAAGAGCTGAGCCAGGAGGTGAAGTGCACTCTGCTCTTCGGGAGGCGTAGACGTTAGGCGGGACTCAACTCACTAGCACGTCCTATGATGCGGGAATAATCGGGTTCTGCTCCGCATGATCTCCCCCGCTGTCTCCCTGGGTATCAGCTGCCTCTTCCTCCACCGGTTAACACGGAGTAAAAGCGCGTTGTGCCGGGGGTTCGGCCGGGTGCTTGCTGCAGGCTGTGCGGTCCCCACTTGGACACGAGCCGCGGTGCATCCGAAGGAAAGGCAAACCACATTGCCTTGTCTTCTGGGTGTCCTCCCGAGGGTGGGGGACTCAGTCCTGGGAGAGCTCACGGTGGGGGGGGGGGGCGGAGACACGGCTCTTCGGAAGAGGCTGGAAGGCCCTGGAGGGGTGATAGGACTTGAGCTGACTTTTGAATGAGGTTGAAAATGAGCTCTGTCTGGGGAGGGGTCAGAAAGTGCCGATAGACGCTAGGTATTGGAGGGGGGAGCACAAACGAGGTGGGGGGGGAGCACGGATGAAGAGGGGGAAGCACAGATGAGGTGGGGGGAGCACAGACGAGGGGGAGCACGGATGCATTTGGGCCACTGTGTGCACACTGAGTGTGCGGCCGGGAGGGGGACGGCAGTGTCTCGGCATGGATATGAAGTGCCGTCACAGGCGTGGGGGGCGAGGGGACCGTGAAAGGTTCTGAGCAAGCTCAGTCAAGGAGAAGAAAGAGAACATCGAAGGATTGAAACGAATGAAGCAACGCGACGTCGGTATCTTACCGCAACTTTATTCGTTGACAGCAAATTTCTTAGCGAAATATTGAGTCGGCCTTAGATTTCGGTGAAGAAAACTCACATACGAGGGCAGCAACTTTCAAAAGTCAGCGCATTTGGGGAACGGGTGGCTGTTCAGCTGCCCACCTAGAAGCCTGGGTCCTGCTGGTTTGGCGGGGAGCCCCCCAAACGTAGGTAGCAAGCTTCTTGAGTTTCAGGGTACCTGTGGCCGAGAGCAGCCCAGGAAATCCGATCGGCACCATCAGAAGTCACCGCAGGGTTTAATTAGGTCAGGAAAACACTTCCATTTGCAAGCTAGGAAAGCGGGTAATCAACTTTACTGAAAGGTGATTCGGTGTAACGTTTCGTCCCGAAGCCGGGCAGACATCACCCACAGGGTCGTGGACTGATAGAAGTGTGCGCGATAGGTGACGGCATTTGTGTGATTTCGGCACAAAAGTGAGGTTTTGAAGACAGCTACAAGCTGTACTAGCAAAGGGGCAAGTGTAACTGTCGAGACCGGTTTTGAATTCTAACTGGACCACAAAGCATTTCAAAGCACGAAGTTCTTTTTCTTTTCCTCTCTAACTTAAAACTGGGCTGTATTTTTTCACACTTGGTAAAAAGAATGCTTCGAGTCTTCGACCCAGAGCGCCAAGCTGTAGCCGAGAGCGCATTTTTAGAACTGATTTATGGGCCCCAGAAGGCCACCTGAAGAAAGATCTCTGTGGCTGGCTGTCCTATTTTGCTTTTTCTGAATTACTTTGTATCTGATTTAGACACTGGAAATTATCGGTGTGGGATTTCGCATGCAGATCGGGCACTGTTTCCGAACTTCTTCTCCGATGCATATTTCATGATTAGTATCCTCAAACCCCAAAACCTCTCTGGAAAAACATATTCTGTACCTTTGTGATTTGTTTAATAAACTGGAGGTAGACAAGTTAAAGGAGCTGCCTCTTAATTTAATGAGAAGTACTTTCCAAACAACACTTGGAATAATTGCAAATGGCATTGGACAAGAACAACAAAGTGCTGAAGGGAAGAAAGGATTTAATTTTTAACGATGGACTTTTCAGTGATAACATTTTAGAAAGAATGACTTAAAAGCTGTAATTAGAAAAGTTGGCTCATTTGGAGGATGCGGAGGACCGACAGCTTCTTCCTCTCGATGTTGTGGATTGAGAAACAGACGTAAAGGGAGTTTAGATACCATCAGAGTAATGCCTTTGCCGTAACTTGTGAGGGAGGAACCCAGCACCCAAGGAGGAACCCAGCACCCATGAGGAACCCAGCACCCACGAGGAACCCAGCACCCAAGGAGGAACTCAGCACCCACGAGGAACCCAGCACCCAAGGAGGAACCCAGCACCCATGAGAAATCCAGCACCCAAGGAGGAACCCAGCACCCACGAGGAACCCAGCACTCACGGGGAATCCAGCACCCAAGGAGGAACCGGGCACCCATGAGGAACCCAGCACCCATGAGGAACCCAGCACCCAAGGAGGAACCCAGCACCCACGGAGGAACCCAGCACCCACGAGGAACCCAGCACCCAAGGAGGAACCCAGCACCCACGAGGAACCCAGCACCCAAGGAGGAACCCAGCACCCAAGGAGGAACCCAGCACCCACGAGGAACCCAGCACTCACGGGGAATCCAGCACCCAAGGAGGAACCGGGCACCCATGAGGAACCCAGCACCCATGAGGAACCCAGCACCCATGGGGAATCCAGTACCCAAGGAGGAACCGGGCACCCATGGGGAACCCAGCACCCGAGGAGGAACCCAGCACCCAAGGAGGAACCCAGCACCCATGAGGAACCCAGCACCCGAGGAGGAACCCAGCACCCAAGGAGGAACCCAGCACCCACGGGGAACCCAGAACCCAAGGAGGAACCCAGCACCCACGAGGAGCCCAGCACCCATGAGAAACCCAGCACCCATGAGGAACCCAGCACCCACGAGGAGCCCAGCACCGATGCAGGAATGGGGACATGACGACCCATCTCGGTGGGTCAGGGATGGAAGAAAACATGAAAACTTTTCTCTTAAATGCAGATTCCCTGTTTCCTTGGAGATAACTGACCCTTGTGCAGGAAATTCCAGGACCTGCAGTCCCAGCAAGCCCTCTCCTGTAGGACTTGTCCACCTGTGTGCCTCCAAGGACGCGCGGGTGGGAAAGCTTGGGGGCAAGTAACTTCATCTTTCCGTCTTCTGTCCTCTGTGCGCCATCACCAGTTTCTGTCTCTCCAGACTCCAAGGATCCTCGGACCCCTCCCCCCCCACTTTGCCATATTCACCGGACCCCCAGGACTTAGGCCCTTGCGCGTGTCCCAGATGTCCGGTTTTCTTGCTCCCCTGCCTATGTGACCTCTGTTGTCACTGACGTCTTTGCAACCGTGGTCTCGTGTTGTTCTGCTCCCAATTCTGCAAACCTTAAGCGATTCTCCTCTCTTCGGACAGAATGACATTTCCAAATTTCAAGTTCGGCGTGGCCCTTGTGTGCTTAAACTAACCCTCCGGCGCGCCTCCCCCGCCAGAGGGGAGGCGGCCCTCCTCTGCATGGCTCGCGGTGTCTTGCGACACCCCCCACCCTGCTTGCTGTCTCTTTCGGGGGCATCTCTCCTCACCTAGCACGTTCTACATGAGCCGCATTTAACTGGTGGTTTCTCCAATTCGCTCTGTTTTATGGTAACGTCTTCGCATATTCCAGTTTGTGTCAAATAAGGTTTGCCTTTCTGGGAAACTCCTCCCCATCCTTCAGAGCTGAGCTCGAAGTCAGCACCTCCTCCAGGAAGCCTTCCTCGTTTGGGTGTGGTGTCCCCCAGCCGCGTGCACACAGCTACCCGGGCGGGCACGATCTACGCAGATGGTTCGCTCTGGAGGTGAGAGATCCGCGTTCACCTTACACCCTCGCTGCAGCCGGGGCTCCCCCAGCAAGGCCGTGGAAAACCTACCCTCCCAGCTTCCCCTTTTCACACCTTGCTGGTGTGGAGCCGGGCGCCTCCCGCGTCAGATTCTGAATGAGTCACCTGTACGTAGGTTAACTGTTCCTGTAGCTTTACCCTGTACTCTGTTTAGTACATTTTCCTTTACTTTTTCCCTCCTGGAATCCCTGGGACATCGTGGGTTTGATGAGACAAGTTCCCGGGATAGGGGCTCCTGGGTAGTTCAGTCGGTTAAGTGTTGGACTCAGTCCTGGGTCTTGGGGTCATGAGTTTACGCGTGTCCTTGGGCTCTGCGCTGGGTTGGAGCCTCCTTGAAAAGAAAAGCTCCTGGGAAGAATTCGCATGTGCGTCACTCCATGTCTCCAGGCTCGTACACTGATTGCTCGCTCTGTGGACCGCGACCACATATCACTGATCTTAAACGTCTTGCCTTACGGAGAGCGGTGTTACTATTCACAACAGCTAAAACGCGAAGCAGCCCCGATGTCCAGCAACAGACGAGTGAACGGATAAGCGACACGTAGTATACGCACGCAGCAGAACATTACCCAGTCCTAAAAAGGAAGGAAGTCCCGACACCCGCCACAACCCGGATGGACCTTGCGGACGTTACGCTGAAAGCAGCCAGTCACCAAAGGACAGACGCTGCATGATTCCATTTATGGAGAGATGGTTAAGACGGGAAATTCTGTGTTGAGCGTATTTCACCACCGTAAACAAGCAAACCAACCAACTCGGATGTGATCTCGTGCGGATCTGTCTGGCACATTCTCTCATGGCCAGGTCACGAGGAGCATGTCCACCGGAGAGTGGAGAGGACCAGTTTTTTTTTTTTTTTTTTTTTCAGAAGACTACCAAAGCTCTGCCTCCCACGGGCCTTTGGCAGTTTACCCAGGTATTTGTTTGGGAGTGAGCCGTTGTCGGGAAGGTTTCTGTGCTTTAATTTACTGCCTTTGGATGATTTTGAAAAGGGGCATTGCCCACAGCATCTTCTAAGCAAACGTGCTGTTTTCCTGGAGATTTCTTACGGCAGGACCCAGGAGAACGTGACATTTCCCTGAGCCCGCAGCTGCCTCTCCAGGTTGCGCTATGTGACACGTGACACGTGACTGCACTCGCTCAACCTGTCACGTATGTTGTCTCAGCTCCTGAGCCCCCAAGTAACATTTTTGCATGAGGGTCTCTCGCCACTGATCAACCTGTGAACTCTGCTGTGACACCGAACTCTGACTCCGGGGAATCTGAGAAGTCTGACCATATCAAACTAAGGAAACACTAGGATTCGCTTTGAAGTATATACAATGCTGATATTAAAAAAAAATGTTAACAATGCTTTTCCAAAACACCAGAAAATGTCTGATGAAAATGTAACTGGAAACAAGTTGAAAGGAACACATTTTACCCCAGGAGTTACGGGATCAAGCATCGGGTTTAGGAGATTAGAGTGGAATTGAGTTGTATTTTGTAAGGAATCTGACGAGAAAGAAATTAGTGCTGGGAAGAAAGATAAAAATCAACAGATATGCCTTGCACAGGTTAACAAATGAAGTCAGCCTGAACGTATCAGGCAGACGTGATGCAAATTCTCTTCAATGTGCCGCTTCCGTGGGTTTTATTTAAAAAAATTTTTTTTTAACGTTTATTTATTTTTGAGACAGAGGGAGACAGAGCGTGAACGGGGGAGGGTCAGAGAGAGAGGGAGACACAGAATCGGAAACAGGCTCCAGGCTCTGAGACATCAGCACAGAGCCCGATGCGGGGCTGGAACTCACGGACCATGAGATCATGACCTGAGCCGAAGTCGGACGCTCAACCGACTGAGCCACCCAGGCGTCCCTATGTGGGTTTTATTTTAAAGGAAACACAGGCTTGAACTATCTGAGGTTTAAAGCACTGATTGACATGCTAAATTATTATGGAGTAGAAATGGTAGTGACGTTAAGTAATAGAGTTGGGATACTTTTATTAAAAGTATTTCTGAAAAACCAAAACATTAACTTCTAGAGATTTTCCAGAGGCCTCAGATTATCTTGGTCTAGGAAGTCTTTACATTTGTTATGGCACAAAGTTGTTGTTGTTGTTGTTGTTGTTGTTGTTTTTATAATGATACAACTGGATTAATGACCTGTTTTTTTTCCTTCTGCAGTCTTCAGTGTTTCTAGCATCCACCTTTGAACTCCTTGGAAATGTTGTATCTTATTTGTCTTGTCTGCACATCATGATGATAAATGAAATTTGTTGAGCGAGCTAATGTGTAAGCAAGTTTAGATACCAAAGTAGGATTTGGGATTTTTTTTTATGTAATATAGCAAAGAAGGAGTGATTATCGGGACACTACAGTGAGAGTGCATGAAAAATAATATAATTTCATGTTACGATTGAGCTGTGTCCAGATTCACGTGTGTAGCTCCATTGCTAATGTGCCTTGTTTAGGACTGAAATGGTAGAGTGACAGTGTGCTTGGTCAAGGAGTCTTGTCCCAGTGATTGACGGAACATCTTTCACTTGTGGGAAGTCGAGGCACGTAGAGACAGTTGACACGGAGTTCTCGTCCTGAGTGACAGAATAATATGAGAGACATTGGAACACATAATCAGATTAACACCGTTACTTAAACATCAAAAGCAATCAGGAAATGTCCTTTGAAATGAGAAGAAAGTGGCATAAAATTACACATAACCCAACTGCACGTTATATGTTTTATTCAATGTCACACAGACCATGTCGGGGTTCGGGACAGATTAACAATGCAGAGGCGTATCAGACTTCATAAAAATCTGTGGACAGATGGCCCTCGCAACGTTCATCTGAAAATAGTCACCTACCTAATGAATCCACAAAGGGAGACCTTCCTAAACTCACTCCAGATCTCTTGCAGTGTCTTTGAAAATCTACTTCTTATAAAAGTTATTTAAGACTATATATGATTATGCCATTTTACCCTAAATGAAATTATGATATTCCCTAAAGCAAAGTTTTCAAAATTACATTTCATTTCATTTCATTTCATTACATTTCTTTCATTTCTAGTCTTTTGTAAACTATGAAGAAAATTTTGAATTCTATGTTTATATGTTTTGGAAAACAGCAGAAGTAAACATTTCAAGTATCTTTTCATGGTGATTTAAAAGAAAAATAATGTGGGTGACTTCCACGTGTATTTCCTTATCCAATTGAAATTATAATCACTTGAAACACATGCATCATAATTTTCGTGGAGAAACCACAAATTTGGAGAAAAAGTACCTTCTGATAACTTGATAGGCTATCTCATCATCTTCTTAAACTCCATTTTCTTAGTTTTCTAAAGTATACATTTATTTCATGTTTCCATTAGATGGCACTGTGACAGTATTGATGGACCCGACAAATCCTTGCTTTCACAACAAATGTAAATTTCTTTTGTAATTCTGACTTTATTTCACTAGCTTCTAAAACCCTGTGATTTATGGTATTTCCGTCATTATACAGCTCGAGGGGCCACAGAAGTAGAGGTCAGTCTGACGTCCCAGGCTCATGATCCAAAGGTCAAGAATCACAGAGACCGTGGAAGTGGACAGTGCTGGGTCAGCCTTGCCTCCGAGAGTCTGAGATGATCGGACTCTGCTCTGGAGAAGATATTCCCATAGGAGGCACACAAAGAAAGGTGGTCAGATAGGAAATAGAGCTTTAGTAGGAAGAGAATGAGGGGCTTTGTTCTCTAACACACGCATGGGTAGACACACCCTCCATCTCACTGGAGTTTTGGTCTGCTGGTTGGGACAGTCAGTGGACTCTAGGATCCCTGAGCGGGGCTGGCCCGTGGAGACGGGAGGGCACTGGGGACAGTGTATCTGCAGAAAGACACCGACAACCGCTGGGGACAGGCCCCCGAGCCTGGGCACAGCCATGTAGGGACATCCACGCAGGGCTGGGAGCCCCTCTCTGCAGAGTGTCTCCTGTGGCAAAAATGATAGACCATCAGGTCAGAGACACTGAGGTCGTCGGGAGCACACCTTCACACAAAAGCACACAGGTAATCCAATACATAGGTCGCGTATCTCAAAAACAGGTGTTCTCAGCACACAAATGCAACGTGGCTCTGTGGGACGGTAGACGTGTTAATTAGCCTGACTGTGGTGACCATTGCGTGACGAACGTGTATATTCAATCATCATTTTGCTACACACATTGTGAAACAAACCAATATCATGATATCAAATCTAATTATGTGCAATTTTTGTCAATCAAACCTCAACGAAGCTGGAAATAATATAAGAGAGTAACAGAGCATCTGTTTTGGCTTGTTATTCCTTGGGATACTGGTAAAAACATGATTTTAGGTGTAGAGAAAGTGTTATTTTGCTGATGTGAATTTACAGAAGTAGTCCAATTAAAGATAGGAACTTGGCTTTCAGATAATTATAAATACTACCGATAAGAGGCCTCCAATGGCCGACATGAACTGTCAACGGTGGTTCCCATTTTTGGGCATATGAAATGATTTTTGATTAGGTGTCTTGTTGGCACTTACTTAAATTACCTATTCGGTTAAACATACGTTTTATGATAGAAAACTTATTGAAATAATTCATTTTCGTGCTCAGGTCTGGGGAAAAAACGTAAGAATACAGTTTAAGTCTGGTAGATACACATAGTAAGAATTCTCTTGCATACCTCCTCCGTTGTCCTCTGATTTGCTGCCTCCGGTGCCCCGGGGAGAACACCTGATCTCTTTGGACCAAGATCTTGCAAGGATGCTGAGGTCACCCCGTGGCCGATTCTGTGTTCATGCCTTTTGGGCCGTGTTGCCCGTGACGTAGGGTTCCCCAGATCTCATTGAGTATATATTCATACCGAATGAATCCAGGGGACAAGTTAGGAAGGGTGGGGCCAAAACACCCTATTTGGATCCAGAACCATTTTGGGAAATCCGTGTGACTCTCTCCATAGGCATAGAGCGAGCGGATTCTGGGTCTCTGTGGGAGAGAGGTGTCCACGCACGCCCATAATGCCCGACGGGCATCTCATTGTGAACTTTGCAACCACCAGGCAGATACCCTCACTCATTCTCCTCGTGGAACTCTTCATGGCCGCGGGTTTGGACCACGCGATTCTGCACATGCAAATAAGAATCGTGTGCAGCTCTAAAAATGCATCACTACATATGTATTTTTGAGATACGGAGGGTTTGCAGATGGGCAGGAGGTCATGGCACCCTCCTCCTGGTTCACGTGGTGGATAAAAGAGCATAAGAATGCAGAACCTGGTGCCCCCACCCCCAGATGTATTGAATTAGAATCCACGTTTTCATAAGATCTCTGGGCCATTCGCAGCCCCACTGCAGCTCGAGAGACACCAGCCTGGTTATCAGGGTATCAGGATCGTTATCAGGGACGATTGGCACAGTCCTCACAGATCACGTGGAATCTGACTCATGGTCGCCGGTGACTCACAAGCCTTCTTTGATTCCTTATGGCTGCTGGCCCTTTCCTAGCCAACCAGAAGTGGGGGAGGTGGAGGAAGGCGATGAGATGCAAGCAGATAGATTCAGTTTATGATTTCCTTGGAAGGTCTTGAGAAATGCTCGGTGAGTGTAGGGCCGAGGACGTATGGGCCGCACTGGTGGGTGGGCTGGGCGACCAGCAGTCGGCGTCGGGTCTCATTAGTGCTTCCGAGGGGCTCTGCAGAGACGGAGAAGCCCAGCTGTCTCGGGGTGTCTCCTCCCCATTAATAGTTGGAATAATGAACTGTTGGCTTTTTCATTTGTCTTTTCTCCAACGAGTCAGATAAATACTCTGTCCCGAATGCTTCCAAAGACAGCTTTGGACCGAGCTCTCAGAATCAGCCATTGCCCCCTAAACGGTAATATTCCTGAAAGTCTTGAAAACCTCTTTAATTCGAGACTTTAAATGAGAGCCTCATTACGACCCTCTTTTCCTCCTCCCACCCTCATTCCTATTAGTGTCTGAGAAATGAAAAGTGTTCTCAGGAGCAGAGCTGGGTAAAGCCTTGTGACTGACAGCTTCACGTGGGGAGGGGAGAGGCGGTCCGGGCAGGGGGTTGTCCCCATCGGGGTCATCGCAGCACAGGGGTGGGGGGCGGCGAGGGGGCAGTCAGGCCTCCGTGGGGGGTGGCGCTCCAGCCTGCTGACCCAAGGCCACATGGACGTCCCCACCGGCTCTGCCTATGGCTCTCTGACCACCGCCTCTGCTCCTCGGGGCTCCGGCTTCTTGTGTGATGACCCCTGTTTACGGAAGATAACAGTCTGTGTTTGCCTCTCTTTTCTCCTTTAAATCTGGGTCCCCGAAAAGAAACACACGCTGGATAAGGGGCTTTTGAAAGCCGGGTGTTTTTCTCCGTGTCTTGGCACGCGTGTCTTTTCCAACATCGCTGTGCTGTCTGCACTTCTAAGGACTTGCTCTCCGTCTGCAAGGATATTGGAGACTCTGCTCTGTGTGTAACGTCGTAGGTCTTTAACGTAAAGAAAATAAACAGTCTTTTGTGATGCCTTGCTGGATCTCAAAGCGCCCACTACGTTGCCTGTTTTGATGCCGTTATCAGCTGCGCAGTACAGAAGCAACTTTCTGAACAAAACTCAGCTGCGGTGGGCACCGTATCACTCCTTATTTGCACACCTCTTTTTGTTAGTCACCTTGTATCGGGTAGCAAACTCATCCTCTGGCCCTTTGCTCAAAGAGCGACGAGGAACGTCCTACTCCCCGTGATAATAATAGTAATTATCACGTATGCAGAGCTTTGCATCCCCAGAGCCCCTTACAGCCAGTCACCCATTAGCTAATTCAGGCAACATCCCTCTGCGAGGACCACCTTGCTTCCCTTCATGACGTTATAACGCGCGACCATTATGTGCTGAGCTTTGACTCTGCTGTGAGAAGGACTGGTCTGACGGTTGAATTTAAATGCGGGTATAATTTTCATTCATCCTAGAGGATGCTGCCATGAGAATATCTTTCTAAATTAAATAAAAGGGAGAAATCCAAATTCCTCAGTGATTTTTAGATATTTCTGGGTCTCCACACCCAAACAGATCAATCTTATTTTTCCCGCGTGAGTGCATAGTTTGGGCAACACATTTCACATGCAAACAGAGTGCCTGCTACGAGCCACAGTACAAATAACACAAACACAAATCTGTGAGAATCTGGGAATACAAGTCTCAGAAATGCAACCCTGCCCTCAAGCAATGCACATTTCTGTTTGGAGAGACAGACATACAGACCAAACTTTCCATACGACAGTTAAGGAAGCAGTGGGAACTTAGAATCAGTAGATCATCACATTTTCATTACTTGGTTCTAGAAGCCTTTATTATAGGTGCACCTGCAGGGCTCAGTCGGTTGAGCGTCTGACTCTGGATTTCAGCTCAGGTCACGATCTCAGGGTTCGTAAGATCGAGCCCCATGTTGGGCTCTGCACTGACAGCATGGAGCCTGCTTGGGATTCTCTCTCTCCTCTCTCTCTGCCTCTCCCCTGCTTGTGTTTAGGCGAACGTGTGCTCTTCCTCCCTTCCTCTCTCTCACAACAAATAAACATTTTACAAAAATAAAAGCATTTATCACAGAGTGTCACGTTACACCAAGAACGTTACATTTTGAAGAAGGTATTAGAGGTGGGTGCCGTGAGCCAGGGACACACAAGAGCGTGTGCATAGTAACCTCGTTCAACCAGATGGATTTATTTTGTTTTCAACTCTAATAGTTGTTCTATGATATAATGACCAGTCATTCACTGCATTGGGCTACTAGATAGTCTTTGCTCTCTTAAAAATAACTCTGTGTGTGTTAGAGTTTGGGGAATCAATAGAAATCTTTTTTGTGTGTCTGCTGCACATAACAGGGGAAGTGCAGACACGCTCTTAAAGGCACCCTGGATTTTTCGATCTTTATACGGAACAGTTGCCTTCAGCTGACAGTGCTGGGGATTGAATTGGGAGGATATTTCATAGAGACACAGAATGTTAGACCTAAATATGATCTGTTCTGGGATCTCTTGGGTCGATGTATTCTAGCTCGCTTAGGGTGCAAGGGACTCCAGGGCAAAAGGGATTGGTAACCTACCCCAGGTCGCAAGGAGTCAGTCAATAGGAATGAAATCTACGCCTCTGGCCTCCTGACACTTTTTCCTCTCATTCCGGGAAATTAATGCACTGTATTTACGTGTTGAGCAGGATTTAGAGGAAGAGCTAGGAGTTCAGTTAGGCAAGTTGGCTTTGAACTCTGGCTTCTCCAACCGTAGGATGAAGTTGAAAAGAAAGCGTAGTGATTGCATTTTAGCCAATTTTCAAAGCTGAGTTTAATGCAGTTATCAGGAAACAGCGTAAGCAACACAGATATAAGACAGCGTGAAACTCCTGTGCTCTGACTGCCAGTGTTTTGGGAGAACAGAAGAGACTGGGGTTGAATTCGCTAACGTTAGTGTTTATTTGGAAAAACTTGTCAGTTTTCAATGAGGAAGGCCCGTCACCTCTACCGGATGGAGGGCACTGCATGAGGGTCTCTTAGAGACCATTTTCGCTCTGGTATTTGGGGATTGCTGCGGATTGGTGACTGGCGATGCTTTGGGCCCTAGCTGTGGAGTCCCTGAAGCAGAATGAGGAGGGGTGTGTAGGGAGGGAGTCCGCTGCACTCCATCTGCCACCAATAGGGGGACAAGGATGCACGCTGTCTTCCCAGTGTCCAGTGTCCCATCCTGAAATACTCTCCCCCACAGAGCCTTCTCCTGGGTAAGGATGTTAGCACAGAGAGGCTACAGGTGCGTCACTGTGAATGGCGGGTGAGAACGCAAAACTGGCCTCCCAGCCCCACAAGTAACCTGATTTTAAGGTGCCCTCCGGAGAACCCGTGCAAGCACACCATGGGAGAAGACCCCAAACCGGATCGCAGAAGTACTAGTTAGACCAGACTTTTTCTTCCTCATGATCTTCTTTGAATACTCCACTTTCCAACATAAAAAAAAAAAAAATAAAGGTGAACTGATTTGAGGAAAGTCGGGCGTTTTCAGTGGGATGAAAGGTTGAAATTTGGAGATTAATTTGAACTGCATACTCCTCGAGGGTGACCTGGGAAAGTGTGAATTCTCAAGATTCCTTTCCATTGAGAGAAGAGGGAATGTATACTGTAAACCTGAAGGGCCGGGACTGGGAAAGAGTAAAGTTAGGTTCTGTTTCACCCCCTGAGTCCAGCTGATTATTAGTTACACAACTTGAGCAACTTATGAAAGAATTATCAGTGTCTCTTTTTTCTCACCTTTCACGTTGTGTGAGGGTACAATGGAGTGTCTGCAAACCACCCGACCCGATGCTTGCCCCCCTAATAAGCCATGAGATATAAGAGTATGATAAACATACTCTTGTGCTTCCAAACACACACACACACACACACACACACACACACACACACACACAGGACTGGAAGGAGTAGAGGGCAAAGTGTCCAAAGATTTTGTTTCTTCAAGGAGATAAAACATACACAAAATAGAAATAGAAATGTAGCAAAGTAAGAATAAAGAAGTGTGGGGTTAAGAGTCAAAAAATTGATGTGTATTTCCCTCATTTCAATGAGTTAAGAACTCTGTGGTGCACTCCCAGTATAGAACAACTAAATTCTGGATAAGATACACTCTGAGAGATTGCTGATTTTATGAGAAATAAGAGAGGTTCCAAAGGATTCTGAGAGAGAGAGAGAGACAGAGAGAGAGTGTGTGTATATCTCTGGATATCTGCACCAAGGCTGGAAATCTGAGTAGTGCCAGCCAAGAGGGGTGAAGTGTCACAGTGGTAAATGTCTAGAGTATATCCAGATCCTAGGGCTGGCATATTTGGAGAAAAATAAGAATCAAAAGTTTTCAAGGAATTTCTAAAGGATCTACTTCAACAAGCAGAAGGAAAGTGATTCCAGAAGTGCTGAGTGAGATTCAAGAGACATGGCAAGTAGAGTGGTCATCGTCTGTGGGAATCCAAGCTTTGTAAAATATAATGCTTTTGACTAATTTATGGATTCTCTAGAAAAAAATGCTTCAATAACCTATTGGACAGCAAAGCGTCCAAGTGGGGAGGTAGGCAAGCTCAATTAAGGTTCTTCTAGATTGTTCTGTCATTAGAGTGGGGAATTAGATGTCTTTAATTTTATACTTATGTTTTATCTTGGAAAGATTGCGAGGCAACCAGTTACAGGATAGAGATAAAGTAAAATGTGTACAAATTGGACTAACCGAAATTGAGTTGGGCTAGTTATATTAATTTTATACAAAATAGACTTTCAAGCCAAATGCATTATTAGGGCAGACATGAAGGGAAAGGGCCATCTACGAGTCCCACTTTGTAGTTTATTCGTGCTCTTTACAATGGATGTGACATCTTAAAAGACAGAACAGATAGAAAAGGGAAGCACGTGTTTAAAAAATGCTCTTAGGTCATTACAACCATCACGTACTGTTATTAACCTTATGGGATCAGCGGGCAACGAGAAATTGTATACCCTGCTGCTGGGAGGGTAATTTCAATAACAACTATGGGAAATAATCTGTCATTACGTTGGAAAGCTGCCATTGGAAATAGGCAAAAATATAGAAAGAACTCAAATGCCTATCAATGGAAAAATGGATAAACAAATTATGAGGCACTCCTAGAATACTGCGATGAAAAAAATGATGCAGAGCAAAATACCAAGATCTGAATAAATCTTAGGAAAATGACATTGAGTTAAAAAACAAGCCCCAGAGAATATCACACATTATGATCCAACTCTTATAAAGTTCATACCCAGTAAAGTTAATACATGTTAAGTATATATAAAATATGATGAAGCTAATTCTTTTAAAGTAATGTGATGGTAAATAAACCATTCTGGGGAACAGTTATCTTGAAGAGGAAAGGAGGCAGGAGACAGAGGGGACCAGAGAACCAAAGTACAAGTATATGTACATTGTTGGTAGTAATATATTTTTGGTTAGTTGGGTGCTCTTTACCGCATTCGTTAAACTGTTATGCTTTATAGATGTTGCGTATGATTTAAGCATCCAATTATATTTTAAAATAAAAGATCATGAAGGGATCTGAATAGACCTTCCTTTAAAGAAGTTATACAAATGACTAATGAGCACATGGAGAGATGGTCAACAGCATTACCCACCAGAAGATTGCAAATCAAAACCACAGTGAGATAGCATTTTACACCCGCTAAGATGATTAAAATGAAAAAATACGGATAATGCTAAGTGTTGACCAGAATGTGGGGTAACTGGAACCCTCATCCACTGTCGGTGGGAATGGAAGACGGTGCGGCCCCTTTAGAAAATACAAATGGTTAAACGTAGAATTGCTCCTGAGTAGACAGCCAGGAAGAGCGAGAATGTATGTCCACGTAAAACTCATACATGAATGTCCACAAGCGGCATTATTCCTAACAGGCAGAAAGTGGAAACAACCCAAACCCCCATCAAATGTTGACTAGATAACGAAGATGTGTGTCTCCACACAATGCAGTACTCTTGGGTGATAGAAAGAAATCCATGCTCCAGTATGGATGAGCCTTGAAAACATGATGCAAAGTCAAAGAAGCTGGTCACAAAGGACCGCATATTGTGTGATTGCCATTTATATCAAATGTCCAGAATCGGCAAATCCTTTGAGGCAGAAAGTAAATGAGTGCTTGTCTAGGGCTTGGTGGGGAGGGGGAAGCAGAGATTGGGTAGTGAAATCTCAGTGGGACAGGGCTTCCTTTGGGGATGATGGAAATGTCTTAAAGTTGGTCGTGGTGATGCATGAGTAACTCTGTGAAAATATAGACAGGTTCCACTGGACACTTTAAATGGGTAGATTGTGTTTAAGTGTAAACTGTTTCTCGATAATGCCTGTAAAATGTAAAATAAAACCAACCACAAGAAGATTATGAAGGGAAATTCAAGTGCAAGGAACAAGGCGTCATTAGTCACGGGAGGAGGTCACAGGAAGATTACCTCCGTGAGACGAATCATTTCAGGGGAGAAAGAGATATTTGTGGTCTTAAGTTTTCAAAGAAGTCTTCATCAAAACAGAGAATCCTTAGCTGTATATGAAAATAAGCCCCTAAAGTTATTTTGGGGGGGTGTTCAAATAGGAAATCGCTTCGAAGAACCTTGGTAAGTAGGAGATAAGCTGATGCAATTATCTGAAATTTACAAAGTCTGAAGGGAATGTTAATTCTATTGTCAGTATAATCAGTATAATTTGTAAGAATTGTCTAATTTTCATTTGGAGCTTCTGTTCTATTTAGAATGAAATATTCTGTTATATCCTTCTCAAAATTTAGCTTCTTTAGGGAACAATAGCTCTACAGAATATTTAAGAGCTCCTGGACAGTAACGTGTCTTATCTTTTTGCCTACACTAACATCCCGGTAAAATTTAGATCACCAGATGCAGGATGTGTAACCATTCAAAGACATGGGAGGAATTTAACGCAAAATTGCATGTGGAGAAATTAGAATATAATCCAATTTGGTACGGATGAAAAAGTCTTCATAGTGCCATATTCTTACGGTCATACTAGAGCAGAAGATAATATGGCATATTCTGGTGCTAAGTGGATGATACCCGTGCTTTCCATAGATCTTATACTTGCAAGCCTGAGTATCTGGAAAGCAAATTTCTTGACACCAAATCCTATCTTCTCATTAACTCATGATGTAGAAACAGTGCTGTAGGGCTACTTTAAAAAGTTTTGACTGTATGGGGCGATTTGCTTATGTGACACGTATTAGGGTTCTCCAGAGATCCAATAGGAGATAGATGATAGATAGATAGATAGATAGACCGAAGGATACGAGGGGATTTATTCCAGGGAACCAGGGATGGCTCAGCTCTAGCAGCTGGAGAGAGAACTCAGGCTTCCTCTTTCCTCTTTGTTTCTCTTCAGACCCTCAAGGGCTTGGTAGAAGGCCACCTGCCCTGCTGAGGGCATTCTTCTCTAAGGTCTATTCATTCAAATGCTAATCTCTCCCAGACACACCCTCCCTGGCAGGCCCCAGAAATAGTATTTCCTGACTCCTCTGGCCTCCCTTAGCCCCAAGGTCAACGTTGACATTGAAATTAGCCATCGCACTCGGAACTTGACGGGGAAATAGATTCCTATCTTTGTAGATCAAATGAGAAAAAAACCCTTAAGCAAAACTAGTGTTATTACTGAGTGCAAGGAAAGCCTAATACCCAAGCGTGTTAATCGTCCGTAAAATATTCTGTGCAGCCTTCCTCTTGGCCCTGGACCAAACGCCTGCCCCAGTCACACGCCAGGACAAAAGCGCACTTGTCCTCAGTGTTGCAAAGTCTCCAGCGATCTCTTCCACAGCTCGCCTTCACCTGGCTGTTGTGTTTCTCTCACATGATGTGCAGCCCTTACTGAACCCTAAACTCCTTAGGGCTGAAGCTTTTCTTGATCCACACTGTATCTACCCGGAGCCTTGCCTGATGCGGGAAGCACCATTTAGAGGTCAAGGTTATGGATTCTGGGTTCAACCTGCTTGAGTTTAAATGCCACTTAGGAGGCGGCGTACAAGGGCTGGGCATTTGAGATGCCGCTGACCTTTGCCCACCGCGACAGGAGCGAACTTCACAAAGGCTCGTGTCGGTTTTCCGTTGCTTCCAAAGCCCACGCTCGCGCACGGCCTTCAGTCCCGCACTTGGGCCATCGCCAGCGAATTTCACCGCGGCCTCCCCTGTGTCGCTGGCATTTTCTCCTTCACACGTGCTGCAGCAGAAACCTGGCGCTCTCGGGGGACGCTTCTTTCCCTGAACCCCTTTCAAGCGGCGACTAGTCTGTTCTGAACCACGAACCCTCTTGTCCAAGCAGCCCCCCTAAATTCCGGTCTCTGAGATCTCGTGCTACCGCATTGCTCCTTCTCGTGGCTGCCGTGCCAGGAACCACTGGGTCCCCCTCCCCGGTGCTGCGTGAGGTCCCTTTTTTGCTCGCTGTCATCCTCTCCAAGACGCCCAAAGTGGCACCTCCACCGTCTGTGTCACAAAGCTGTGTCCCCCTTCCGCAGGTGACTCTCTTGTGGAAAACGCCTATCTGCACTGCGTGTCTTACCTACCGTATTGCGGCATCCGCCTTTCTCTATTATGGTGTTTATTTTACCGTCTTTTATTTTGTACTTAAGTCCTTGTTCTCGGTTCTCTGTCTTGTCTACTCTACACACTACTGAATGCCTCCAAAACTCACGATTCACATGCCTAGGACATTGCTCTAATGCTTTTTGTTAGGAAGCGTAATTCTAATACATTAAAATTCACTTTGCAAAGGGAGGAGTTTTGACAAGCGCCTACCACTGTGTTACCGCCACCACAAGATATAAAATAGATCTAGAATGTTCCCATCACCCGAGAAGATCCTCTGTGTGTCTCCACATCTGTCCTCACCTAACAGCTCCTGGTAACCACCGATCTGCTTTTGGTCACTGTTGTTTTGTCTGTTGTCAATGTCACATAAGGGCGATTATATGCTCTGTGACCTTCTCACAACCCTCTTTCCTCACAAAATGCTTCCTGGGTTCATTCATGTAGCTACGGGGATCCCCTGTTCATTCTTCTTTACGGCTTAATAACATCTTACTGTATGAACGTGTGACCATTTGTATTCTCTCCTGTTGGTGGGTATTTAGATTTTCAAGTTTTTGGACATTATGGATGAAGCTGCTACACATATTTGCATAGGAGCCTGCTCGTAGGAACTTTTCCGTGTCCCTCCGGCACATGACCGCTGGGCTGTGATGCAGGTCTGTGCTTACACATTTATAAGAAATTGCCCAATGGTTTCACAGAGTGGCTGTACTTTCTCATTCCCCCCGGAAGTGTAGAAAATTCTGGTTCTTCCAAATTTTTTGCCAAACCTTAATATAATCTTGTTGATAAAAGCTGTTTTAGTGACTGTGTGTGTTAGCTGCTTGCAGTTTTGGTGAGGGAGCCATAGGCGGGCTGACCCCCCCCCCCCCCCCGGGGCGGGGTACCTGTGACATTCCTCAGGCTTTCCTGGCTGCCCAAGGACAGAGGGGAGGGAAAAACAAATAACTGACAGAGGTCACAGTCATGCGGGACCTGGGTCTCCATCAGTTTACCAAATCTCTTAGTAAATTACAAGAAAAGGCAATCTTATCAAGAGTCTCGTGTCCAGAAACCTATAGACTCAGTTTTCTGGAGCCCCAACATCACCCTCCATAGTGATGTGGGAGCAAGGCAGGAGGAAATGGTAAATAAGAGGAAATTTCTTTATAGCCTGCCCCCTACTGACCGATACTTGAGGCAGGCAGGGTTCTCTAGGAACCCCCTGCTGTCTCAACATTAATCCTTAGCTGGGGGGAAGAACTACCTGAGCCCCACAGTGTATGGGCCTCCAGGATCCTGGGAGTCTCCTTCAGATATGAACACAGACGTCCTTTTTTCCCCTCACCCCCCAACTCCAGAGTTGACAACAGTCACTCCTCAAAACCCCAGCGTGGCCTCTTCCTGCCCATGGGTCCTGTCCCCATGCT
Source organism: Felis catus (assembly GCF_018350175.1). NCBI lineage: Eukaryota > Metazoa > Chordata > Mammalia > Carnivora > Felidae > Felis > Felis catus. The sequence continues at coordinate 2,071,824 of NC_058371.1, forward strand.
TTAATAAAATCACCTGTTTATACCAAAGACGTCTTCAAGAATTCTTTCCTGGCTGTGGGCTCTCCAAAACCGCATCAGTTATAATTTCTAAATTTTTTAACTGAAAAAGGAATAAATATATAAACGGATGAAGTTTCAAGACGTGTTCTCTTCTCTGGCCACACGCTTTATGCCTTTGCAGTGTTTTATGGTTTTCAGGTATTTTCAGCCGGACTTCTCTCAATATAAATATGATGAATCACTTCAAATCCCTTAAGCGGTAAATTTTGCTAATCATACCTAACTTAGAGTAAATTGGAAAATGTTTCTTTGTAGACTGTGTTTGATTAGTTTTCAATGTTTCTTTACATTTTATTACTATAGGATATTTTTAGAGACGAGTGAATCTTTTATTTTTTTTTTCAACATTTATTTATTTTTGGGACAGAGAGAGACAGAGCGTGAACAGGGGAGGGGCAGAGAGAGAGGGAGACACAGAATTGGAAACAGGCTCCAGGCTCTGAGCCATCAGCCCAGAGCCCGACGCGGGGCTCGAACTCACGGACCGCGAGATCGCGACCTGGCTGAAGTCAGACGCTCAACCGACTGTGCCACCCAGGCGCCCCCGAGTGAATCTTTTAGATGTGGTATTTATCCCATTAAAAATACAAGAATAATGACAAATATTTTGGATAAAGAACTTTGCTCATTCACGGCTTTCTCCTCGAATGATGGGATGGAAAAGAAATCACTCTTTAAAGGCATCGTTTACTTTTTTTGTGTGGCAAAAATGGAAAATGTTCAAAGTGAGGGAGCTTGGCAGACATATTCAAGGAGTTTAAGAAATGTCCTCACTACTCATGGTTTCCAGCTCAGTGTGAATGAGGCCTCACATTCAAACTGTGCGTCAGGTGCTAAAATCAGGGCATGAAAACAATACAGTGTTGTATTTTATGATTTTAAAAGCAAAGACAATAATTGAAAATTTAATAAAGTATGTGGCTTCCACAGTCACGCGATTTAGGGATTCCACTTCTCATTATGATGGAGTCATTTGTGGGCAGCCCAACGGTCTTGCTGAGACTAACCGAAAAGCCAGGTAAGTTAACACACAAACAAACATTTGAAGACATCAGAGAACTTCTGAGCACACAGGCTTTACGTGGCCAAGCTTTCAGAGACAGAGAACTTCGAATGCGAATCAAGATGCTACTTCCCAGGGATAATTTGCCAGTTTTCGTCATGGGACGGGGTCTGGAGAGACCAGGAAGAATGCCTTGCAGAGTATGTCTGCTCTGGGCAGAGGAGCCCCAAGAGTTTTTGTCACCTGCTGGGCTGGAGAATTAACAAATAGAGATTTTGGTTTTTTGTTTTTTAATTTATTTTGAGAGAGACAGAGACAGTGCAAGTGGGGAAAGGGCGGAGAGAGAGGGAGACGCAGAGTCCCAAGCAGGTTCCGTGCTGTCAGCACAGAGCCTGATGTGGGGCTCGAACTCAGTATCACAATCAAATCTGCAAGATCATGACCTGAGCCAAAACCAAGAGTCAGACGCTTAAGCTACCGAGCCACCCAGGTGCCCCAACAAATGGAGATTTCAGGGCCGGGATCTGGTGAGGAAGGAAGGTGATTTTCCAGATTCTGACACAGCACAGCTCAGAGGCTCTCCGGAGCCGAGTCAGGGAGGCACGGATGCCAGAAGAAAGGGTGCATTACTTTAAAAACAACAAAACAAACACACACACACACAACAGCATCAATGTTTCCAGCTGACTTCAACAGGGACGGCAGAAGCAAGGATCAATGGTGGGGCATCTTCATAGCGTTGAAAGAAAACAGCTATTCACATAGATGTTCAGTGACATCTCCAAACTGAAAGCAAAGGAAAGAGCGTTCGGGCGAAAAGGAAAACAAGAAAGCTAAAAACATGCGTCAACAGAACTACAGTTATGGAATTACTAAAGGGAGTTCTTCTGCATTAAGAAAAGAAGATTGACGTGTGAGGGTGTAACTTTCCAATGAGTACTAAATAAGCCACGGTGATCCAATGCACCGCATAACGCATATGGACAACAATATAGTGCCATAATTATGTAATGGGATAAATATCGCCACAATGGGAATCATATGACACTAAAGGAATGTGTCAAAGTAGCACATGGTACACCTTAATTTGCACAGTGTTATATGTCAAGTATATTCAATAAAAAGAGGGAAGAAAGTGATCCCAGATGGAACATGAACATTCAGGAAATAATGAAGGACAATTGAAAAATAAATTGGTTAGTAACTTGTGTAAATGAAAACCAACCGTAAAAAAGCAATAATAGTAATTCCTTACGCTGGTGAAAATATATGTAGAAAAAAAGATGCGTGGCTGCAAAAATGCAGAGGAAGAGGGTAAGTGGAGGCAATGCGCTCTCAGTTTCCAGCTTTTGCAGTAATGGTAATAAGGATAATTTATGTTGGACTGTGATACGTGAAGGTGCATATTGTGGTTTCTAGGGAAATAACCAGAACGTTCGTTAACAAAAGCATTACTAACAAGTAAGTAGAAAACATTTTTTTAGGTTTGTGAAAGTGTTAAAAACAGATTAAGACTCTTTTTCCAGAAAAATACTAATAGGCTGTTTTGGCAGGATTTCTATCAAAAAGTCATTTCCTAATAGAAGCGATACTGTTCCCTTACACAACTATATAGATCCTCATTTGAAATAGGATCCCACTTATTTTTAACTCTTTCTTAATATGTTCTTGGTGTATGATGAAAATAACGTAAGGCAGAATATAAATCATTTAATGATGATGTTATTTAAATAATAACTAGTACGATGCTTAAAAAACTCATTTACCTTTTGACAAAAAGTGAAGGATTTTCTGATTATAACCTTCTACATTCAGATTAGATACGAACATATTTTTTTCCAGGTGGATTCTACACCAAAGTGTAGAAGGTCTGGGAGAATTTTTTTCCCTTCTGCAGTACTGAGGAAGATCACTGTTGTGTTTTAAACCAGCTGCCTGGAAATAAATATGGTGTTGTTTTTTTTTTTGACGTTTATTTATTTTTGAGGCAGAGGGAGACAGAGCGCGTGTGGGGGAGGGTCAGAGAGAAGGAGACGCAGAATCTGAACCAGGCTCCAGGCTCCGAGCTGTCAGCACGGAGCCTGACGCGGGGCTCGAACTCACAGACTGCGCGATCATGACCTGAGCCGAAGTCGGCCGCTTAGCCAACTGAGCCACCCAGGCGCCCCAATGAATACGGTGTTTTAACGCACGTATCCATGAATGTAGGTTCTCAAGGGCACATGCAGTTGCTAACTGTAGCATATGCTCATGAGAATAGCAAGCTAATTTTTCTTTATTGCAACAAGGGTAAGATCCCAAGAAGAAAAGGAAAAGAGTTCATCCACTTGTTACCGTTATCTTATAATGTTCGTTTTTTTCCCCTTGATTTCTCCAGTGCAAAAATCTGAATCATTTGCAGCATTTTTAATCCCTTGTGTGCATACGTTTGTCCCTGCAAAACTAGCTTCCTCTGTGTCTCCAACTCAGGCGGATGAGTGGAGCCTCTCTGGGGAAGTCATCCGGAAGGCCTCCTGTTAGCTCCTCCTTAGAAAGGAGACCCAGGGGATTGTGGCTGGTAAGGGGGGGGGGTCTCTTCACACCCTATACTTCATGCTAATCCCCCAAAGAAGCTTGGCCAGAGACTTTATAGGTGTCGGTTTTCCTGTCGATCGCCCTTGAAATTAAGAACTATGGTCTTGCTAGGCGGCGATTGGGCCTTGCGTGACTCCCGTGACAGCACTGAATGGATCCCAGGTGCTGTGCTAAGTGCTTCACATCTGTTAACTCCATTCTCACCAGAAACCCAGAAGTCGACATTTGTATTATCTTAGTGGTACAGACCAGGGGACTGAGGTCTGGAGAGCTCGCATAACTTGCCCAGTGATCCTAGAGCCGGTAGGGGATGGTGTCAGGATTTCGATCGGTCCCCAGGTGTGTGGTGAACCACCCCCCGTCCCGCCTCCGCCCTGTGCACGCGGTGCGGCTGGGATGGTTGGGTCCAGATGCACGATATCCGGTTCTCCTCTGCTTCCAGAAGAAACCGGGACACCTGCTTCCTTGAAGGCTGTAGCCGCTGAAGTGTGAGTGGGACCAGGCAAGTCCCGTCTGGGCTGATGCAATAGTTTAACAGCAGCGCCTTAAACAACTTTCATTTTAAATAACACAACACCTCGTCACGTAGTGATGAACACTTTTTGTTCTTTGGCATTTGAGAAAAATACAAACGTGGTGCTTGCTATTAAGAGTCCCCTGCCCAGAATAACTCATAGATTTGGTATTTACAGGTTCAGTGTGAAATCTTACACCCATGAAGTTTAGAAGAAGGCAACATTTTTACTGTAGGATTATGTGAATAAATATCATGAAATGGCGATCTTTTTGTTGAAATACCTATGTTTGAGGTCTTTTCAATGCCTTTGTTGGGATTTATTAATCTTTTCAGAACAGAACATTGCTGAGATCAGTTGAAGGCAAAAATGGTTACAAGTGCAAATATTCTTCTGCCATGGTTTTCCTTTAACGTCTTTACTTATTCTCTAAATGAAAAACTAAACATCAATTTATCAAAATATATTTTTGAGGGCGAGGCGCTTACCGGTAAATTAGTGAAAAGCGTGCCTTTCTATGGCACCGACCCACACTCCCGACAGATTTCCCAAAATATCATAAATAATATGAACTGCTCACATAAATTTGAAATCTCAGATGATAAATAACAATTGACTTTAATAGAATGAACTAGAAATATCAACTCTAGAGCATTTCCTTCAAACATAATGCTAATGGGTACTTTCCTTTTCGGGACTGATAGTTACAATCCCTTTCCCACCGTGAAACAACAAACCTATAAAATGTAACAGAAAGAGCGGTATTTTAAAGTGTGCAAATGAAGATACATACATTTCAAAAAATCAAAATATGATTTCAAAGGAACTAAATCCTATTTGTTCCTAAACATGGTTAAATAGGTTTTTTTTTTTAATGTATTTCACTGATAGGCAATATAAAGCCAAGTCAGAATATAATTCCTTTACACTGGATGAGGAACCATAAATTAAGCTGCTTCATAATACGGACATAATTCTTTCCTCTGCATATGCTGTCAGTCAACATTTTGGATGTGAATTTCCAAAAGGGCTTACCATCTCCTTTTTCTCCTTCCCATCTTGCTCCAGGGTCTTTGACGTTGTTAGAGGCTCTCTCTATGTATTCTTGCGAGTTTGGCAAGAAAAGAAATCTATTTTCTATGCTTGGGGATCTGAGATAGGAACAGTTATGTGATCTGACCATGCACAAGGTGAGTTTCGAAACCGCTCTAAGAGCTTGGTTGTCTGTAGGGATTTCAAGGCAGCAGTGTTCTGAAAAACAGAAGCTCTCCTGTGCGTTTGTTATCTAGGTATATGATTTATCCATCTATGTTTCTTTCTTTGTGTCTCCTTGGAGAATAATAACTTAATGTAAGTTTATCTACGCTAATGTAGACGCATGAATCCAATGAAACTAACAACTCTACCTTGCTACAAAATGATTTGGGGTGTGCTTCCCCCTGACCACTCGCTGTTTTGCCCTGCTGGGTTTCTCTCTCCCTAATGTCCCACCTCATCTGCGGCACATGGGAGAGATGGCCGGTTTGTCTTCTGAAAACAATGAAAGCAGAATGACTCTGGAGGCCAGGCACGGTGGAGGGAACAGTGAGTCCCGAGGCTGATGGAGGGGGTGGTCCGATGTCCAAAATGAGAACACCCTCTTGTCACCTTTCTACCAGAATATCCATGAGAGACATACAGTCGGAAGAGACAAGGGAAGATTCTCCTGTAGAGACCGTGGGTGGCGGCAGAGGGCATGGACACAGAGTCGGTCCCTGAGGAAAGGCCAGCTTACCTGAAAGGTGAGCTCCACCAGCCAGAAACCCTCACCTGGGCCCGCAGAGCTTCTAAGGACATAGCTAGTGTGTCCTTGTAGGAATGAACTAAGCACTGAGGGCCCGCGGACATTCGGGACACAAAAGAGACTAAATCCCACCATGTCGAGCCGGAGCCGAAATCGGAGCTCAACAGACTGAGCCCCCGGGGGCCCCACATTGTGCACTGGTTTTATTGTCTCCTTCTAGATAGTCACAGGGCACCTGCCCTTTGGAACGTTTGCGAGGACACTGGGAGCTGAGCAGGGAATGGTGCTGGCAGACAAGTTTCAGGCCAGGGAGGCAGGTGGCTGGGTGCGGAGGGAACAGGACGCAGGGGCAGAGGCAGGTACCCGGGACGTGCAGTGGCCGCACAGCCAGGCGTTTTGGATGAAGGACTAGAAAGTGAGGGTGGAAGAAAGACGCAGGGAGATGGGTGTCCGGTTCCGTGCGGGTGTGAGCGAGCGGGTGGTCCCGGAAAGGGGGAGCCTGTGGACAGGGACAGCGGGAACGCAGGTGACGGACGTGGTGCCACCAGGAGCAGAACACAACCGGGGAATGAGGTCAGATGACGCGGTCATTCAGAGTGACAAGAGGTAGGGAGACAAGGGACACCTGGGGCACGAAGGATAAGTTGGTGTTAAAAAGAGGACAGGTCCAGAGGAGACACATGGGCCGTGGCCCCTGCAGCCTTCTGGTCTTCTGGACAGGACACGGGCTGCGACTGACAAGGGCACTCGGGCCGGGCGGCAAATAGGACTGAAGTAACGGGCGCTCTGGGCACCTGCTGGCCCCGTGGAAACCTATTAACGCAGCAACACAGAGGAACCTCTTCTTTTTTTAACATTTTGTTTTTTAGTTTTGAGGAATAGAGAGAGACAGAGCGTGAGAGGGAGAGGGGGAGACAGAATCCGAAGCAGGCTCCAGGCTCCGAACTGTCAGCACAGAGCCCCACGCAGGGCTCGAGCTCGCAGACCACGAGACAATGACCTGAGCCGAAGTCGGACGCTTAACCGACTGGGCCCCCCAGGCGCCCCTACTCTCTTTCCATTTTTGATGCTTATTTTAGATGTCGGGCTTTTGGTGAACAGCTATTTTTTGTGCAAGAAGGAAGATGTCATTTTATTTAAAAGTGTATTTTTTTTCACCCAAGGATATTCGTTCGCGTATTTCTCGGAGCTTACAGGGTGGACCCCTGGTTTCTTCTTTCCTGCTGCCTTTCAGGCCATTAGTTCCCTGCTGCCAGGTCAGAGTGGCCCGTGTCACCTGACCGCAGGTCCCTGTCAAGCACAAGAGACGCCTTCTTTCCCTTGCAGGAAAGAGCGAGAAGAACAGGTAAAACACTGAGTGTGTTTCGTGCAGATGTGTGCATCCACCGAACTCGTCTGATGTCAAAGATTCACTTACAAATTGAATGATTTCTTCCCCCTGAAAACCCAAGCTGTGTTCCTCTCTCAGATTTCAGAACTAATGATACCCATCCCGCGTTCTGCATTTAGGTGACGCTTCTGCGGGTGATGGATTCGGCACTTTCCAAAGCATTTTAGCTCCGCAGCCCTAAGCAAAAATAGTCATTTAGTTGAAATATGCAATGATGAGGGCACGTGGGTCAGGGCACTTTTTAAGAGAGAACTTTAAAGGGTGATTTTTCCACAGCACCTTTCTCTGATTTTAAACGTGGAAAGTCCTCGAGAATACTTTTTCCGTCTCCTCTTCCCGTCTGCCGTCTCTCTGGTAAATTGGCAACGACCACTTACCACCGTTGTAAAATACAGGTCACGTCACGTACAAGAGGCTTTCCAGAAACTGCTTCCCCCAACTTTATTAATGAGGGAAAGAAACAAGAACAATGGGTCTGGATTTTCCTAACTTTTCTATGTAAGAACTTCCGCCATTGGCATTGAAGGTTAATGATGAGGTGTCAGGTTATTTAATAAGGGATAAGTTGGCCTGTAACGTTTCACATTGTCTCTGAGTGGTGAGTACAGACATGGAGAATCAGCCCCAAGTTATTTACTAGCTGCCTCAGCGATCAGTCTTATAAATGTGCTTGCAAACCACTCATCATTGGAGTCAAAGTCAAAGGAAGATTGAATCGCTTACATGATTACAGCAAAAAATGACAAAAGTAAGTTAGAATTAAGCATTAGTGCGAGAGGAATTGGATGAAGTTGGACAAGGAGGTTCATTTACCAACAAATCTAGTGACAAGGTGCTAAGACACTGGTAGCATTATTTGCAAAAATACATATGTTTGTGTACATTACCTTTAAAAATAATTATTTTTATGATAATAATTACCACGTTATTATATTGATTGGCAATAAAGACAATATTATGTGATAGGCAGTAAAGACTGCCCATTTTTTTTTCGGACGGTCATTCATGCTCATAAAGATTGTGTCTCCAGTAAGTAATGGGGCTGCAATGCAAATCCACACCTCGTGCTCCCCCAACAAGCTTGGCTGTTCGATTCTGTGGGACCTTTGTGAGTGGGTGCGATACCTGTACACATCATGTTCATCTGTACACGCCTGGCAGGGATACTTACCGGAAATGTTTTATGGCTTTGCATGTGTGCGTGTGTGTGTGTGTGTGTGTGTGTGTGTGTGTGTGTACGTATGTGTAGGATGTATATTTTCTTTTTGGGAGTCACACGACTGGTAGTCCTCAGTGTACCTTTCCATTTTAAATTCAAATTTACAGGTGCCTGGGTGGCTCGGTCGGTTGAGTGACTGACTTCGGCTCAGGTCACGATCTCACGGTTTGTGGCTTTGAGCCCAGCATCGGGCTCTGTGCTGATGGCTCAGAACCTGGAGCCTGCTTCAGATTCTGTGTCTCCCTCTCACTCTGACCCTCCCCTATTCATGCTCTGTCTCTCTCCGTCTCAAAAATAAATAAACGTTAAAAAAATTAAAAAATTAAAAAAAAATATTCCAATACTGATTTAATGAGAACATGAAGGTTGAAGGCCGTTGTCTATGAAAAAAACCCTCCTCAGGATTATGAGGAAAGTTTGGATGGAAATATAATTCTTTGCTTATGTATACTATTCCTTATTATCTTGACTTCAATTTGCACGACTAGAAGTGGAGTATGTATCTTCAATGCAATTATTTCAACAGTGATTTACTCAGCATCTCAAATGCTTCTGGGAGCTTCTGTTCAGAAGGCACTTATCACCCCACATTGTAATTGCATGCGCCCACATTTATCTTTTGTTTCACGCAGCCCTGCTGTCCTCGGAAGGCTCTGATTCCAGGAGGAGGAAACAGGGGACAAGCCTGTTCCTCTGCCGTGTGAGGCGGTCTGTGACAAAGAGCATTCCTGAGGGCTCTACCGTCTTGCAGGTGGGTGTGTGAACGTGGTGGTCGCATTCCAGCAGCGCAGTCGTGGGCTCATTGGTGTGGAGACTGTACCACGTAGGGTCCAGGAGACTGGAACGGACGAGACGCAGTCGGGTCGGATGGATTGGCATGGTCTGCTGATCGGGTGGTTGTGCCCTACTGAACGAGCATGGGGGCGGGGGCGGCGGTGACTTCCGTGTCTAGATGGAAACGTGCACCTGTCCCGAAGCCCGAGCTGTCAGTGTAGCTATGATGCAGTTTCTGAAAACGAATGAACACCGGGAAGGGTGTAATTGCAAACCGTCGACTGGAGACAAGTCACATCCTCCAGGCCGATAGTAGCACGGTGCTGTTTCCTTCTACCGGTGATGAATGTGGGTTTTAAAACTTGGTGGGGACCAAGATTCCTGCTGTGGCTGCTCTTTGGTGCCGCGTACCCGTCTGCGTGGGAGCAGAGGGCTGGCCGAGCACCTCTTGTTCACCCTGCACGGACACCTGCTTCTCCGTAGGAAGGGTCACCCATTCCTCGGTGTACTTTCCCCATTTCAGCCTGAAATGTGATACAGTGAGAGGATTACGATTTGAATTAAAGTTCCCCGTGAGAAATTTACTTTCACGCGTCCCTGAAACTAAAATCTCTGAAAGAATATTATGTGACTAAAGACACGCTGTGTCGTGTGCCTCTCGCCAAAGAAATGCCATCTTTGATCTAAGCGGGAGACTTCTTGCCCCCTGTGCGGAGCGGCCACCGTCTTGGGACTTGAACCGCACGTGCGCAGGGGGTCTGTAGAGACCCCCCTCTGAATTATTGATTTCCATAACAGTGTGCGTGTGTGTGGCGGGCCGGGCGAGTTTGAATAGATTTTCCAGAGTAGAATAATGAAGTCGGTTTCTCCTTCAATATTCCATTGAGGTTTGATGGGCAGAGCATAAGATGCCCAGACGTGACCTAAAGTGGATTTCTTAAACCACAGCCTGGGACGAGGCTGATGATTTCTATCTCCAAGTGCCACGGCTCTTGTGTCCTAATGCAAGTGCGTGTTTTGCCAAGTGCGGTGGGAAGCCCGCGAGTGGGTCCTGAAACATCCAGGCGTCAACGGTACCCGTCCCTCCTGCTGCTGAAGTTTGCATGTCCTCTCCGTATTCTGTCCCTGCTTCTTGTCAGACACGCAGTTTACCAGCACTTCCTCCCACTCTGTCATGTCTTTTCATCTCCTAGCTGGGGCTCTCGTAGAGAAAAACACTTCTACTTGTGACGAAGTTCGGTGTGTCACGTTTTCCTTTTACGGATCCGGCTTTTGGTGTGAGGTCTAGAAACATTTTTGGCCTAACCTTAGATACTGAAGGGTTTTTTTTTTTTTCTAAAAGTTTCACAGTGGGGCATTTTACATTTGAATCTTTGATACATTCTGAATTAATTTTAAAAAAAAAATTTTTTTTTCAACGTTTATTTATTTTTGGGACAGAGAGAGACAGAGCATGAACGGGGGAGGGGCAGAGAGAGAGGGAGACACAGAATCGGAAACAGGCTCCAGGCTCTGAGCCATCAGCCCAGAGCCTGACGCGGGGCTCGAACTCACGGACCGCGAGATCGTGACCTGGCTGAAGTCGGACGCTTAACCGACTGCGCCACCCAGGCGCCCCCTGAATTAATTTTTGTAAAAGGTGTAGACTTCGGTCAATATATGCATACGTATTCCATGGATACCCTAGTGTTCTAGCATCATGGGCTGAAAATGCCGTCTTTCGCCTGTTGAATTGCCTTTGCCGGGTGGTGAAAAATCAGCTTCGTGCACTTGTGTGAGTGCACTTCCGAGCCCTGCACTCGGTCTGCCTGATCCGTGTGTCTCTTCCTTCGCCAAGTCCGCAGCCCTGACCACAGCAGCCATCTAACGAGATTTGAAATCGGATGGTTGGGCCCCTCTTTTGTTTTATCCTTCTTTTTAAAAGTTGGTGGAGCCACTGTGGTAAAAAGCTGCTGTAGTTCTTTCGTCTTTCACTGGGAAATCGGAACAAAATTCCGGGCCGATCCACCAACCTTGAAAAAACTCTGAAAGAAAATAGCGAAACAAATGAAACAGCCCCTGGAAAGAGATGGAGATTCGGGGCAGAGGAGGTTAAGTGCTCACGGAAGACCCCTGCTCCCCTCTGAGAACACAGGGTTATGTGGGGGAGTGACCGCTCACCCCCATCACCTCGGTCACGCCATCTACAGAATTGGCTAAGGGGCTGCGAGCGTGAGAGATTTGTGCCATATCGCAAGCCTGGCTCGTCAAAAAGGTCCTGTTCGATTACCTGTCTCTTTTCTCCATTTGATTGGCTGACATGAAGACAACCCCATTATCATGATGTTAGGAACCACAGATGAAAAATGAAAAGGCCACATGGCAGACCAAGCCCGGGTGTTTGAGTCACCATTTGGAGAGCTCCTGGGAACAGGAGTACTTTTCCGGGGGACGTGTGTGGGCGACAAGGTAGGGCCAAGGTAGATGTCATTGTACTGATGACTCCTGGTTCTTACTCTGGGTGTTGGGCTCACACAAGCTCTGTTTGACGCTCTGAACCATAGACGTGCTGGCCTCCTGCTCCAAGTCTCTTTGGTCATCCCTGCGTCTGCTGCTTGCTCCCAACCCCCCTTCCACGTGTCTTTCCTCAAAAACATTTTTGTAGCACATTTGACATCACTTGCTTTTCCTTCTAAGTAGTCCACAATTAAGGAAGCATAGCTTATTCGTCTTTTGAGGACTCAATATTTCATGCCTGAAAAATTGTAGGTGTTCTATTGGCTGAAAGAATCAACAGTATTATCCAAAATAACAACTAGCTTTAGCTCTATCAGGAAATTGTTATTATGTCAGATCATTAAAAGAAATTTATTTATTTACTTATTTTTGAGAGGAGGGAAGGCAAAGAGAGAGAGGTTGAGAGAGAATCCCAAACAGGCTCCGAGCTGTCAGAGCAGGGCCCCATGTGGGGTTTGATCCCAAGAACCATGAGATGGTGACCTGAGCCAAAACCAAGAGCCAGACACTTAACCCACTGAGCCCCCCAGGTGTCTGTTATTTAGGATTTTTTAAAATCTGACATTTAGCAGAGAAATATTCCACATTCACACGTAAATGTGCTGACTGGTGTGATATTTCATGATCTACAAACAAACAGGACATTTCAAAGTCTTCCAAAAACCTCACCGGAGGTCTGAAGTCTCACACTGGGGCTTTATAAATAAGCGCTATGGTTCATTATCGGTTATGGATCAGATAGCGGAGAGTCCATTCAATGTAATGAAGAAATACTGAACAAATCTTACCCCAAGTCTCTGCTTGTTCGGGAGCCTTTATCGATTTTCAGTATACCGGTTGTGGTTTTGCTGGATTAATTAGCACCTGTCTTGGAAGACTGATCTTGTGTCCCAAATCATCTACTTCCTGTTTCTTGGAGAAATAGATATTCAACAGAAATGACTGAAACCCACAGAGATCATTACCCAACACGAATCCATCATTTCTGTACCACCGCAGATGTATTTTTCAAATTGGTGGAAGCAAAGTGTTGCCTAGATTTTTTTCTTTTTAGTGTGTAACCTGGAAGCTGTGGGTCTCGTGCATGTTTGCAATTTCTGCCATGTTGGTGCATTGGGACTTTAATGGTGCGAAAGTTTTGGGGGTCACCAATTAATTATTTTGTCAGTTGCACTACAATCGTATGACAAACTACAACAAGCATTTAGAGACCATGATATAATTAGGTTATGTCCAGTATAGAACACCGCTGTCCTGGCGAGTGAAAGAAAAGTGTGTGGGTGGCTTTAAGCTCATCTCTCCCCACCGGCCCCTGTCTTTCTGTCTCACCAGATGAGTGGAGAAATGCACTCGCTAAATCAGCAGCTTTGTGGTATGTGCCGGGCGAAGTATTAAATTGCCTTGGGAAAGGGTAAAATGTCTAGACACGTGGCAGCAGTCGCTGTCAATAATTGTGCAATGCGCTGGTTTCCTCAGAGATACATGGGTCTTCTTCAGAGGCCAATCAAACGTGCCGTAAATCACCGGGAACGACAGTGTCTGCCTATGGAAGGTCTGTGGCGGCTTTCATCTCCGCAGCTCCCGTTTACGAGTTTCTTAGGGAAAGGGATTCCCCCCTCTGCCTTCTACCTGGGCCCTCCCCAACATAACAGCCAAGTGTCACCAGCTGCTAACTTCTGCCAACTGTCGTCAGTCTCTGGTCCGTCCATACGCCCAGGCCTGGAGGACACTGCGAGATGAGGGAGGGCGTGGTGCCCAGTTCCCCGTGAGACGGACGGCATCCCTGAGGAGCTAAGGCCCCACGTGACCGGTGGGCCACAGGGCATTTCAAGCGGCCACGGGCTTCCTTGGAGGTGCCAGTGCCACTCGATCCCGGATCTGAATATCTTCCTTTCCCTGGTTCACATTTACCCAAACGCATGGCATGAGTTGTTATTGGAAGGGTGGGAGGAGGGTTTGCAGGTGCATTCCAGATGTTACCTGGCACTTCCCTGTCCAGGCCACAGTGTTCCTCCCGGAAGGGTCCTGGGTTGATCGGGCCTTGTGGGTCCTGAGGGTCGTGATTCTCTCCCGCGATGACTCAGGTAAAGCTGCTTCCGCACCTAGACTTGACCTCAGAGCCCTTACCTGGCTGTGCTGAGTGTACGTGCTCCCGGAAGGGCGTCTGAAGGACAGATTCTGTTTCCTCACGAGCACATGGTCCTTCCTGGAGATTTGTTCTTTCCACGCGCCGGAGGGCTGGGACCAGCTCTGCTGTGTTTCAGCTTTTCATCTGTTTATTGAGAAAGTGATTACCTATTAGAATGTCTTCAGTCCTGGGGCGCCTGGGTGGCGCCGTCGGTTAAGCGTCCGACTTCAGCCAGGTCACGATCTCGCGGTCCGTGGGTTCGAGCCCCGCGTCGGGCTCTGGGCCGATGGCTCAGAGCCTGGAGCCTGTTTCCGATTCTGTGTCTCCCTCTCTCTCTGCCCCTCCTCCGTTCATGCTCTGTCTCTCTCTGTCCCAAAAATAAATAAAAAAAGTAGGAAAAAAAAAATTTAGAATGTCTTCAGTCCTCTAGAGAAGAACTCTTCAAACTGGTTCCGTGGACATCTGTGGACACGGCCTTGGGGTGCTAAGAAGGGGATTTAACCTTCTTCTGTTTTGTCTTTTTATTAGGCGAGTAAAGTTCTCTTAAAAATATCTTTTTTCACAGTGATTTATTTCCTAGTGATGTTTTAGTAGAATGTGAGTTTGCTTTGTTAAATCAACGTTTTCAAAATTAGAGGTGATGAGTAAGGCTGAAGATAAGGAAGAACAAATGGACAAAGTTAGAAAATTTCTGCTTAAGAAAAGCCATCCCCTTTACGTAAAATGCCTTTGAAGAATTTTATAGAAATACAGAATCCAAAATATATACCGTTTTCTTAGATTATAACTGCAATCGAAACCTTTTGACCGATGAATTCTTGCCATATGATGTACTGAAAATTTTTTAGTTGTGTAGGATTACATACACAGAAGCACAATTATCAAGTATTTGCCTGAAATAATTTATGGAGAACTACTTGTAGTTGAACCCAGAACCACACGGTTTGAACTGTGCTAGTCCATTTACACACAGATTTTTCCCCAGTAAAGACAGTATATACTATAAATGTGTTTTCTCTTCCTCATGATTTTTAAAATTACATTCTTTTCTCGTGCTTACTTTCTGATAAGAGCACGGTATATGTGTCCTTATATATGCACAGTATATATGCATATGAAATAGGTGTTAGTCAACTGTTGAGGTTATCAGTACGGCTTTGGGTCAATAGTAGGCGATTAGTAGTTAAATTTTGGGGGTGTCCAAAGTTACAGGTGGGTTTTTGATCACACTGGGACCAGTGTCCCTCATCCCTGCATGATTCAGGGGTCAACTGTGCACAGAAATCATTGTACTAACATTCTGCTGTCCTCTTTCTGCAAAAAAGTGGGAAAGCTGAGGTGAATCATTTTATCAGTTAGAGCTCACAGTCAAGAAATGACGTATAATACTAGCAATTACAGGTCGTGTGAGTTACACCACGCACGGACACGGTACAGAGTATCCAGGGCGCGGTCCACGGCGCAGAGGACACAGGACACAGGACCCCAGTACACCTGAGTGCGCATACTCACAGAGTCCGCATCTCGGGATGCACAGTGCAAGGGCATAGGACACAGTGAGGGGTTCACAGGACACGGGACACAGTCCTCAGTGCAGCATAGACTCCAGAGCACTTGGCACCGAGTGCACAGCCCATGGTACCCACAGCACTGGCCGCTCAGCTCACAACAATTTTTTACCCAATTTTATTCTTGTCATGTTTTTTTCTTTTTTTAAATGTTTAAGTGTTTATTTATTTTTGAGAGAGACACAGAGTGCAAGCAGGGGTGGGGCAGAGAAAGGGAGACACAGAATCCGAAGCAGGCTGCCGGGTCCCAGCTTTCAGCACAGAGCCCGACGCGGGGCTCGAACCCACAAGCCTATGAGACCATGACCTGAGCCGAAGCTGGACACTCAACCGACTGAGCCACCCCGGCGCCCCTGTTCTCATCACGTCTTTAAGGCTCATATGTATTTGATCTTTGTAGGTCAACAGTTTTCTGCAGTAACAAAGTTGTCATAATAACACATATAACACCAATTTGGACTTAAATTTCATTTTGACTAATAGAAGAATGACTTGAAACACAGTATCGAGGAATTTTTACACGTAAAAATCAAGCAAATGCAGTATCTCCTTTGGGGAAACCAGTGATCTTCACTGGAAAAGCTCTTAAGGGATTAGAGTCCTTATCTGCCTTCTTCGTCTCCCCTGCCTGGGGCTGCAGCTCCCGGGGGTGTCTCAGTCTTGAAGGCAAGATAATGACCGACGCGCCTTGGACGGAGCGGCCGGAGTGGGAGGGCTTGGAAAGCCAGCAGGTCCTGGTGACTGGTCACTTCCTGGGACGAACGTGTGCCAGGAAGGCAAGGTCCCTTCTGATTTTTCCCATTGGTAAATGAGGACAACGGTGGTGCCATGGTGAACGACGCTCTTTGATCTGACAACATGGTGACATCATTGTCTGCTCCTTCCTTACCCCAGAGTAGACGGCTTTATAAACCTCCCCTTGTCACCACCACGAGGGAACGGATGCCTATCTTGGGTGGTTTTTCCTGTGTTTCATTTGTGGCACAGGCTCCACTGTTTCCAGTTGGCCAAGGAAATAGTTTCATCCGCCAGCTTTCCAATTCCAATTTCCAATTCCACGTGTCCTGGACGCTTCTGGGGGAGGGCTCTTATGCAGTCCGTGGCTTGATGGGCTCCATGTTTTTTTTTTTTTAATTTTTTTTTAATTTTTTTTTTCAACTTTTATTTATTTTTGGGACAGAGAGAGACAGAGCATGAACGGGGGAGGGGCAGAGAGAGAGGGAGACACAGAATTGGAAGCAGGCTCCAGGCTCTGAGCCATCAGCCCAGAGCCCGACGCGGGGCTCGAACTCACGGACCGCGAGATCGTGACCTGGCTGAAGTCGGACGCTCAACCGACTGCGCCACCCAGGCGCCCCAATGGGCTCCATATTTAAGAACAAACCAGTCTCCAGGCCTCTTGGTCACTGTCGCATGACCCTGTACCTTCTACCTCATGGTTTCCAAACCGCTGTTTCTTTCTAGCCTCTGGTCCCACGCAGCCACCCCACACCGGCCGTGGAGATGTTTCTTCTTGGAGAAGGGAGTCTCGCTGTGAGTGAGACTTGTCACCAATTTACCTGCTTCTTTGAAATTTTAAACCAAAAGCATTCAATATCAAATGGAAAGCATAATTAACCATGGCTTTCTGTTTCATTTGCCAAGGGAAGAAAACTCTAGAATGGCCCTTAGTGAGTGTTGGACATGCCAGCTGTGACCTCTTTTCCAACATGAGGTAATTAGAGAGCATCTCTCTCCCTTTCCATCTCCCACCTCAAAAACTCGGGTGAATTTGACTCAGTTAAGCATCTCAGGAGGAAAATTTATATCATTTAACCTAAAGGAAATGAATAAGTTAGTGCATAATTAGTTGGTGAATCATCTCACAGTTTCTTCAGAAATGGAATAAATTTATACTTTGTAATAAGAGTCGGAAAAAGAAGTCAAAGTCAGAAATATTTTTACCGCCTGAGACCCCAAAACTCGTCTAATTGCTACCATCCCCCCACCAGGAGCTAGACCCGTCTCCCTATCTCATCACCTGCTGATATCTACCTTGCTGTGAACAATTCACTGGGACTCCTCTCCACCTCACCCCCTTCCTCTCCCAGCTTGGAGCCTGCTCAGACCATATCTGAGCGTAACACTCTCTTCAAGCTCTGTACTTCAGACGATTACAGTGATACTTCTGCTAAAGTGTGAGACCAAACCCCTTGCTTTCTCTGAAGATGGGAAAACGATACTGTCAGACTTTCTGCATGAGTTGGAGAAATTCCTCGCTGAGGTCTTGCCCCATGTGGGACCAAGACAGGAAGTTAAGTGTTCCAACCCATTACGTCTCCATCAGGGATAAAAAAAAATGTTGGAATAATCTGAGTGTGAAACATACAGTGGGCCCAGTTTCATAGCCGGGCTGGATTGTTATATTAAAAGACTATATTGGGGCGCCTGGGTGGCTCAGTCGGTTAAGCGGCCGACTTGGGCTCAGGTCACGATCTCGCGATCCGTGAGTTCGAGCCCCGCATCGGGCTCTGTGCTGACAGCTCAGAGCCTAGAGCCCATTTCAGATTCTGTGTCTCCCTCTCTCTCTGCCCCTCCCCTGTTCATGCTCTGTCTCTCTCTGTCTCAAAAATAAATAAACGTTAAAAAAAAAATTAAAAAAAAAAAGACTATAAATCCAGGACTTTTTCTCTATGTCTCCCCGGGTCCTACGACTGAGAGGATCTGTCATTTGGGGGATGTTTCTGCAGAACTCACATTCTTGGATTATCAGGTGAGGGATCACTCCGTTAATTTTCATAAAAGCATTTCATTGTCCATTTTGTTTTTGTTCCTTTTACGTGTGCATGTGCGGAGTTCATCTCTTTTTAAAAGTGCAGTTGCACAGGAAAAACCACCACAACATTTTTATTCTTACTTTATTATTATTTGACAATATTTCTTTACTTTGAGAGAGAGAGTGAGAGTGAGCACGAGCAGGGGAGGGGCAGAGAGAGAGGAGGGAGAATCCCAAGCAGGCTCCACACGGTCAAGGCAGAGCCCAACACGGACTCCATCACATGAACTGTGAGATCGTGACCTGAGCTGAAATCAAGGGTGGACGCTCAACCCACTGATCTACCCAGGCAAGGAGAACAGAAGTCCAAAGAGGAGGAAGGATGAAGGAGACGAGGAAGAAGTAACAAGGAAGCCAGGGCGGTCGTGGGGACCGAAGGAAATGCTGTGAAGGCAGAGGAAAGGGCAGAAAAAGATAAAGTGGATGTAACAGCCCAGGGAAGGCTGAGGGAGGATGGAGAGAATTCCACGGTACTGCTTCCGAGGCCACACGCCCAATAGAATGGAAGTTTAGTTGTGTCTGTTTCCCCCACTAGTAAACACAAACGATCTGATATCATGGCATACAGTTCTTAGTAACTGCAAGAGACACACATTTTGAAATACAGCGTGCCCCATATAATGGACTGGGCTCTGGGTCTCCTTGTTCCCTCCATTTCTTACTTGCGGTAAGTCCCACTCAGCCCTCTTTCCTCCTCCCCCACCCGTGGTCACCTGGCCCACAGTGGCACCGAGTGAAAGTTTCGTCAGTGACTACCGCTACCCTCTCTGTTTCAAAGAAGTCTTCTGCAACATAGAAAAGAGCATGGTTATCCTGATATCAGCAGGTTGTGTCGTGTTGTGCATTTTATGGAGCCTGTGTCCCTGGTGAATTTTCGTAAACTTAATATAAACATAGCATCTGCTACAGCAATCTCTATGGTGATCTTAATCGGTAACATGGAGAGAGGATGTGCTGTTTATGTCCTGTCCCTGAAGCACAAGCACATGGATTATGAAAGCAGGGGAGAGAATCGGGCAAGTTGCAGACTATATTCTTCTGTACCCGGCCAAGTTTCAAGTGCAATAGGGAAAGCCGACCTGCCAAGACACGTGTAAGCACGAAGGAGAAGATTCTAACGTGACCCGCTGAGATCTAGTTCAGGAAAGGTCCATTCGGGGGTGTGGGATACACGGTAGTTCTTAGACCCTCATCTTAGTCCGCTCAGGCCGCCACAGGCTGGGGCTTTTACACAACAGAGATTCACTGACTCACAGTCTCAGGGTGGGAAGTCCCGGATCCAGGTGTGGGCAGTGTAGACACCATCTGTCCCCGTGTCCTCATGTGGTCATCCCTCTGAGCATGACCACGTCCTCCCCTCCTCTTCTTTTTTTTTTTTTTTTTAATTTTTTTTCAACGTTTTTATTTATTTTTGGGACAGAGAGAGACAGAGCATGAACGGGGGAGGGGCAGAGAGAGAGGGAGACACAGAATCGGAAACAGGCTCCAGGCTCCGAGCCATCAGCCCAGAGCCTGACGCGGGGCTCGAACTCACGGACCGCGAGATCGTGACCTGGCTGAAGTCGGACGCCCAACCGACTGCGCCACCCAGGCGCCCCATCCCCTCCTCTTCTTAACAGGACATCTGTCATACTGGAGTGGGGCCCACGCCAACAGCCTTGTTTTGCCTTAGTTACCTCTCCCTTTTTTCCCTCTGAGGCATTTGATTTGCATGTGTGTATTACCTCCCTAGAAAAGGAATCCCGGAGTTTTCCCTCCTGTGTGTTTCCGCCTTGCTCCTTCATGGTCCACGATGCCAGCTAAGGTTGTTGGTGCATTGAAACCAAATTGGCAGGGCGGGAGCAGATTATCCTGCCATTTTTCTAGATCTTTGAGTTGTGCGTCACGTCTGGGGCTGGTCACTCCACGCGTGTTTAGCCTGCCCGTCAGGGTCACAGCAGTCTTCCCGTCTCTGTGATCATCAGTCATTTCAAATTCACCAATGTAAACACGCTTCATCATCACAGTTAGAAACCGGAGGATGACTTTGGAGCAGAGCCTAAGAAGAACCTGGTGTTTGCCTCTCTTACTGGCATTGTTGCTGCCCTTGAGAGCATCTGCCAGGACGTTCATGCGTACCATCATGGAGGCATGGAAAAGTGTCGGAAAGAGCTTAATCATCTCTTTAAAGACCCCAACTCTAAACACAATCACCTTCTGAGATTCTGGGGCTTCGGACTTCTAAATATGAATTTTTAGAGGGACACAATTTAGTCCATAACACTTTCCAAGATTTTTTTTAATCTTTAGAGTTATTTAGAGTTTCTCTTTATATACATATTTTTTTCTTATGATCGTCTTCTGGGGTCCCTTCTAAGGCCCCCATCTCAGTCCTGGAGGGACCCTATATATCTCCACATCCTGTGTAATTTCCATAATCACCAACCACCCAACTCTTAGCCCACTGACTGTGTCTTGCTTTCATTTTTATCTTTACGTCCCCAAATTTTTACCTTTACTGATTAGAGTTTTTAAAACTTTGTAGTACTTTATTTGCTAACGGTAAGTTTCCATGAGTTAAAAAAACCCTCAGGGTGTGTGTTAGAGAATTATAAACAAGGACAGCCATAAAGCATACCATTTATTGGCAGCAAAAAATCTGTGGCCAAATGCCTTTCATGTATTATTACTATTTTTAATTTCAAACTTGCAGAGTAGATACATAGTTCTGCCCTGTTCTGTGAATAAGGGATCTGGATCTCAGAAAAGTGAGGTTTCTTGTCCAAGGTCATCATGGTAGAACTTAACCATGAATGACCGAAGCTAAAAATCATGCATCCCCCATTGAGGCTGCATTAAAGGTTGACTCATATATCAGAAGCTCTCTTGTTAAAGATTCATCCATTCATTGACTTACACTTCCATTTAATAAACATCTATTTAGTTGCTGCTGTGTGCTAGGCATCTACTCTAGCACACACTGAAAATGAAGAAGATTGTATGCACATACATACGTACACATGCACAAACATGCACACGTACACATGCATACACACATGTGCCCACAGAGTCTACCATTACTGGTACTTGAAGCTGACCCTGCAATCCTCTAAAATAACATGGAATTTATTCCATGTGCAGCTGCTGGAACTCAGGTCAGAAGAACTGAAATGAATATTTACATTTTGGACAAGTGATCATTGAGAGAACCTCTACTTGTCATTTAGGTTAAAAAAGAGGTTAGCATTACTGTGGTGTGATGCCACCTTAGATACATGTGGCAAACGGCTACAAAACTTTGAAGGGATTGGCAGGTAAAGTTCTGGGCTGTGGACTTAGAGTATTGAGCACCATCACACATCTGTTCTCTGATCTTCAAAAGGGTGCAACATCTGTGAGCCCCATCTTCTCGTGTATCAATTTCATGATCATTATGATTCTGTCGACCTCCAAAGAATACGGCTGCAGATGAGGTGAGTTGGGAGATGCTGCATTTACAGAGTCTAAAAGTTTTGTCTACTTCCCCCACCAGGGAAAGCCAACCGAAGGAGTTTTCCCGTGCATTTGGGGAGGTCAGAGAGGGAGATGGAAGTTGAGAAGCCAAGGGAGGTGCATAGGAGTCACTTGGGAGACGAGACAGTGGGTGGGACAGAGAAATGGCATGGGACCACCCGGTGGGCCCAAGGGTCACCGGAAGCAAATGGTCTCAAATGTACAATGGGGCCACCAAGCATGGCTGTGAATTCCTCTCCTTCCTCATTCAGCTGTGATTACAGAGGAGTTGAAAGAGCAGGAAAATGCCTTGTATGTCCTGTGAATGTCCTAGGTTGAAAGACATGGAGTTGCTGCTGTTCATGTGGCCCCCAAAGTGGTGATTGCACAGGCATCAGCTAAATACATTCACACGCATTAGGAACATTTATATTTAACCTTTCTTGGATTCTTATGCGATGGGATTGAGGATTGCAGGGAGCCTCCGTCAAATTATTTCGGTAACAATTGACAGTTGGCTGTGACGGCCAGCTCGGTAGCTTGGAATTCATTCCTTTTTATTCCTTTTTAAAAACTCACCTCCTCTTCTTCCATTCAGCTCTTAATTATTGGTGTTTTCCAAATATCATCATTGGCTCTCTTCATACACATTTAAAAAAATTAGAGGCTTTAATTTTTAGAGTTTTAGGTGTACTGAAATATTCAAAAGAACAATATTCAATATTATTGAAAGACTGGGTGCAGAGTGTTCCCTTATTTCCCTCCCTCTCCCCCCATACAGTGGTCCCCTAATATGAATATCTTGCGTTACTTGGTATATTTGTTATAACTGATGAGTCAATATTGATACATTACTATTAACTGAAGTCCATAGTTTACCTTAGGGCTCATCCTTTGTATCACATATCCTATGGGTTTGGACAAATGTATTTGCCATTTCAGCAACTTCCAGAATAGTTACACTGCCCTAAATCCCTGTGTTCCACCCACTCACCCACTCACCTCTTCTTCCCACGCACTGGCCACCTCTAAACTCTCTAAGGACTCTACGGTTTTGATTTTTCAGAATGCCATACAGTTGGAATCACACAGTATGTCGTCTTTTTGGCTTTGCTTCTTACACCTAGCAGTGTCCATGAAGGTTTCTCCATGTCTTTTCATTTGATAGACCTCATTTCTAGCTCTGGATAATATTCCATTGTCCAGATGGACCACTGTGTGTTTACCCATCCCCCTATTAAAGGACATCTTGGTTTCTTCCAAGTTTTGGTAACTACATAGAGCTGCTATAAACATTAATGTGCAGATTTTTGTTGGGACGTTAAGTTTTCAAGTCATTTGGGTAAATCCCGAAGAACCCGATGGCTGGATCACACAGTAGGAGTGTTTTAGTTTTGTGAGAACCCACCAAACTGTCTTCCAAAGTGTCCGCACCATTTTGCATTCCCACCAGCAGCGAGTGAGCACTCCTGGAGCTCCACGGCCTTGCCAGCGTGTGGCGTTGTCCGTGTTTGTGATTTTAACCATTCTAATAGCTGCGTAGTGGTATCTCATTGTTATTTTAGTTGTACACCAGAGTTTTACTCCAAAAAATGTTATCGGGTTGCACAGCTTATATGCACTGAAGATTTCTGAACTCTGATTTAGCACATCAGTTCTTTCTAACTAACTACGTTAAAGACACCTCCATCCCTCGGGGACTTCAAGTTAAGCATTTTCTAAAGTTAGCTCATTTACTGTGTGGTTCTGATCCTGATGATTGCTGATTTTCTCGGGGTGTGGCTATTTAGAGTCCTGGTCAACAGCACACTCTCTCCCAGGACCCTCTCTCTCTGCCTCCAACGTTGGACCACCAGGGAGTCATAGCCATCGGTGGCGTGGAAATCAGACAGAACTGAGCTCGGTTATGGCTCAGTATTTTCTAGCTATTTGTTTGACCTTAGTCAAGATGCTTGAGTTCTTAGTTTCCTTCGGTGTGAAATGGGTCTAGTAATTAAAAGTTACTTAAGAGAAGTTAAGATAATGAAGATAGACCTTGAGCACAGAATGGTTGCACATGAAATACATATTAGCTCTTGCTGGTATTAAATGCTTGATCATTTATTCTGAGCTGAACACATGTATTTTCCCTGCCCCCCCACCCCCCGCCATGATTTCTCTCCTCATTGCTGCAGTCATCTTCCACTTGGACTGTCTTGCTGTCCTTTTCTCTGATTGACTGCCTCCAGTGTCTTTCTTTGGTCATCTCAGACTTTTTTAAAGAACTGTCCCCCTCTAACACAAGACCGATGATATAATTTCATGCTTAAATATCTTCCATGGAAACCAAAATCAAAATCAAGTCCTCGCTTGTTTATAGTGCTTACAAAGACCTACGCATAAACATGGCCATAGAAGTCTCTGTGAGCTTTATATCCATCCAGAGGCAGCAAAGTGCTTTGGCTCGGGTCTCTGTGCAAGTCACAGCATCCACCGCCCCGCGTGTCCGTCATCTGGTGAAGCTCAGATGGCAGCTGCTGTTTCTGTTTGTTTTGTGCCCACCTGTCCTCTCAGCGAACATCCTCTTGACTCACATTCTGGAGTCAAGATCTCCAGAACCTACTCATCTTGTAACTGAAAGTTTGCAGCCTTTGACCACCATTCCCCTCATTCCCCACCCCCACCCCCCGCTCCTCGACGGACTCTCTTCACCGTGCTCCTGTGACTCTCCGACATTGGTCGTGGTGACTATTTCATAATGTATATCAACACATCAAGTTGTGTACCTTATACATGCAAGTTTTATTTGCCAGGTGTACGTCAATAAAGCTGGAAAAAATACAAACTCTTCTTTACGACTCCCCGGTTCCTTCCTCCCGCCATCTTGCCTGTTCACCCACTGTGCTTCTTCGGATTGTGTTCTAAGTTCTGTCTGCTTTCCACCCTCATTCCCCTCAAGACGGGGCCCCCCGAGCACCTGCTAAAGTGACAGAACGTACCTTGTTTTCCAAATCAAATTGATGGCTTGATGGACATTGCAAATAACTGTGTGAAACACTGGTGCCGTTAATGAAATAAGTCAGGCAGAGCAAGGCAAATAGTACATGATTTCACTCATGTGTGGGATTTAAGAAAACAGATGAACATATGGGAGGGAAAAGAAAAGAGAGTGAAGCAAACCGTGAGGGTCTTAATGATAGAAAACAAGCTGAGGGTTGATGGGGGGGGATGGGCCAAATGGGTGATGGGCATTGAGGAGGGCACTGGTGGGAATGGGCACTGGGTGTCGTATGTAAGAGATGAATCACTGGGTTCTACTCCGGAAGCCAAGACTACACGGTAGGTTAACTAACTAGAATTTAAGTGAAAACTTGAAAACAAC
The DNA here is from genome assembly GCF_018350175.1 of Felis catus. NCBI lineage: Eukaryota > Metazoa > Chordata > Mammalia > Carnivora > Felidae > Felis > Felis catus. The sequence goes on from NC_058371.1 coordinate 2,096,981, forward strand.
CAATGTTTCACACGTCAGTGTAGAGATGGTTTAGAGTAGAGCGTGAGGCCGCTTACAAGACTGTGACTACGAAGTATGACGAGATGCACATCGCCGTCACCATTAAAACAGAAAGGGGCCGAGAAACCACAGAGAACCCCCGAGTGCGTCGTTGCGAAGGGGTGTACACCCGATTTGTCTGTTTAATCTTAAGTGTTCATGCTTCTGGATTTCCTGCACAGTTTCTGTACCACCCCCAGTTGGTTCCTGGTGACTCTGACCACTGTAATTAATCTTCCCCAGGGAGATCCTCAGCGGGCTGATCTATTGACCTGACTGTCCTGTGTTATCTGTCCTCGTCTTCCGTACATTCGCCGAAGTGCGCCAAATCTGAAGTGTCTGGGCCTCGTCTCCGCCTGTCCCTCCTGCTGCTGACCGGATGGGCCCAAGGCTTTCTAGGGCCTCATCCCCTTCTGCTGCCTGCGAGCGGCCGGCCTGACCCTCCAGTCTTCCTTCCCTCCTCCTTTGAAGGATGCGTGGCTTACTCAGGGTTTACTCAGCCCTGATCATCGAGGGCACAAGCGTGTCTTAAAGAATGATAGTTTAGCAGCTGACTGATCTAGTTCTGTTACTGGGTGATCAGAATGAATTAGATTTATTTTTTTCTAAAAAAAAAAGCGTTTTATGTGGTTTGCTTCTCAACTGAGGAGAGGGCTCAGGGAAATGACTCTGTGGTTCTTTCCTATTTTCTTCTTATTTTATGAAGTCAAATTTAATATTTAAAGAAGTCTGCACTGAAATATTCATGTAAAGGAACACAGATTTCCATATAAAGCAGAAAAATCCAATTCATTCTCAAAATTTTTTTTGTAGTGCTGCACTTTCTGAGTCAATGTTTGCCAAGAAACCTTCTTCTTTTTCTTTTCTGTTTTTCGTGAAGCTCATTTATTTCAAGAGCAGCTTCTGTTTGAATCAACCATTACTCTTACTATGCTCACTGAATTTTGTTAGATGTTAGGGTGGTGACCTGGTAATTGATACTTGATTTATTGTCGAGTTTAGCCCTGGCGTTGACACAATAAATAACAATAGAGATGCTATGCAAAAGCCCAAGATAGAGACGCTGGCTGTGGACTGTGGAGTCCAAGTATATTATTAACTTCCTATTTACAGCTGAAAGATCCACCAACGTGTTGTTTCCCTGGAAGAATCTAAATATTAGTGACACGGGCCAAGCAGATCTTGGAACAAGCCGTCGTGAATCTCGCTTCCGTGTCTAGCAGTGACATTCTGTGCTCCTTGGTGTAGTCCTGTCACAGAACGTCACGTCAGAGAGGGTGGGAGCATCCAAGATGGCTCTTCCTTGACACAATGCCAAGGACACCGGTGTTACTTCCCATCAAATTGATGAAAGAAAGAATTTTGAAGGAGAATTTGGCAATAACGCATGATTAGTTACGTAGAGGAAGACCTTGAAATGCGATCTTCCTGAACTTATTACATTAAATATTTCTTTGGGCATCCACATTCAAAACTGATTGTTAAAGCAGAATGTAGGAGGAATGGGCTATGAAATAATGTCTTCAAGGGATGTGACTTGGAGGACACCTGTAACTGTCTGTCCCCAAAAACAACTAGACCACGTCCCTTAACGCAGGCGTTGGACTTCTAGCTCTCCGTTTGCCCAGTGCCTACCTTTCTGCTCTCCCACGTACTCTTGATGTTTGTGTCTTCGACGTCACGCCCAATACCTGTGTTAAATAATCGGTTTCTCAAAAGTCTAAGATGGTTCTCTCTTTCTTCCCTTCAGTCAGGATTTTTTTGCTTCTTCCTTTTCTCTAAGCCCTTGGTTTATTATTAAATCTTTCAAAATGACATTCCATGCCGTGATGTCTAGCCCCTAATAATTCAGCTTGACATCACAGACATGGGCGCTAAGCCTCTGGCGGTCTTGGTAATCGTGCGGTGCTCGTGCATTATCTTGCGTTTAATCTCAATAGTAACGTGACGGGTCCTGCAAAATAAATCACTTCATGCCCTGACTTAATTTCAAATGCTTTTTTTGGTTGGAGTGGAAAAAACTATACTTCTGATATATATGTGCAGTTTCTACCTCAGGCGAATCTTTCAATCTTTCAATCTATTGGCTCCCAGTGACCAATGATGCCTTCAGTCTTAGAAGGGATATAAGATAGCACAATTCGATCTCCTTTTAAATGCATCCCATGTATCGTATACAAATATCAGATACACTTCCAAAATGCTTACAAACACTCAATGCCATTTTTAGAAAGGAAAATCAGGATATAATTTTATAAAATATTATCATACCGTCAGTGGCTTCTCTCAAGCTGCAGATATTTAAAAGACCTCATTTAGCATGTAATTATTATTCATTTTTCATCTGAGAGGAAATGTGTTTTAATGGCAAACAACTTTCACCGAGCAATAAATAGAACAAAAATAGATGATTATACCACCAAGGCTATCATGGAAATCAGTTCAGACATCTAGTTTGGGAAAAGACGTTGATGTTAGAACTCAAAAATGTGAGTAGAAATATTAAAAAAAAAACCCATAACTTGCCAATATCTGTATCCTAAACATATCACTGAATGTGAGATGTCATGTGTCTGTATCTTAAAAAGGACTTTGGATCGCGATCTGGTGTTTTCTGGTCAAGGGCCAATATTTCATGACCCCAGCCAGCACCCTATGTGTCACCAAAGTATCACCACCTTCTCTTAGCGTATTTATGACACGCTGCTGAAACCAACTCCTTCTTGGGACCACTGGAACTTGCTACAACATCTTCTCTCTTAAACTTAGTGTATTAGCTCTGGCTGCCATGATAACATGCCATTTGCTGGTGGGTGTAAACAACAGGAATTTAGATCTCATAATTCTGGAGGCTGAAAGTCCAAGAGCAAGGTTCCAGAAGGGTACATGTCTGGTGAGGACTCTCTTTCTTGTTTGCAAAAGGCAGTTTTCTTGCTGTGTCTTCATGTGGCAGAAAGAGAGACAGAAAGAGTGAGGGGGATGGGCTCCGGTCTCTTCCTTTTCTTATAAGGACACCAGTGCCATCATGGAGCCCACTCTCGTCAACTCATCTAAACCTAATCACCTCCCAAAGGCCCCATCTCCCAACACCATCCCACTAGAGGTTAGGGCTTTCCTCTATGAGTTTTGAGGGACACAGACATTCGTAGAACATAGCGCTTCTCTCCTTATGTACCTTGTGTCAAATCCCTTGCCTGACTTCCTTTGTAGCTCAGCATTATGAGATGCTGTTCATCTCTCACACAACTGTATCCACAGCTTCTGTTTCTTGCCACTTTTGTATTGCTATGCACTTTAATAGAGCGTATCTCTTTCCACAATATGTATGATTTTTAAAAAAAAATTTTTTTTAACGTTTATTTATTTTTGAGACAGAGAGAGGCAGAGCGTGAACGGGGGAGGGGCAGAGAGAGAGGGAGACACAGAATCGGAAGCAGGCTCCAGGCTCTGGGCCATCATCAGCCCAGAGCCCGACGCGGGGCTCAAACTCACGGACCGCGAGATCATGACCTGAGTTGAAGTCGGACGCTTAACCGACTGAGCCACCCGGGCGCCCCTGTATGATTTTTGCTAAAGAAATACTAATGCACAAATGCATTGAAAGGAATTTGGATAGCACCAATAAATAAATCTCCAGGTATCAGATATCATCAGCCACGATCTTTCTACATAGCGTGACTCTCTAAGGATAGTTGATGATATTCCTTTCAATCACTGACTTAAGTATTCCAATCAAATTTGTAATTCTTAAGAACGTGTCTGATACAGAAAGTTAGGAAAAATATTTCCCGAGCTGATGATGATTTGAGAAGTTAATATTGTGTGCATTAGTACAGAAGAATTTCTTTTTTTCTCATTGTTACGGTTAACCATCAGATTAGTAAAATTTTCCTTAATCGTGTGTCATAATGAGTTTCTACGTAATTTTCTTCCAGCTTTATTGAGATATAATTGACAAATAAAAACCATAAATATTTAAGGTGTACAGCATGATGATTCGGTATACATAAACACGGTGAAAGAATGATAGGAATCAGGCTAATTAACATACCCATCACTTCACATAGTTTGCGTCTTTCTTTTTTTTTTTTAGGGAAAACGTTTATTGGATCTTATCTAAGATTCGTGGCTGATTGCACCAGAAGGGCTGCTTGCCATATTACCAAAAATAGAAGTCCTGATCATTTTCAGAGCAAAAGGAGGGTTCCCCCCACCCCCAGTCCACGCCTGCGACATTTCTGAGGATGTAGTAAACAAATGCAAAGTCTGATCTCCAAATCAAGAATTCCTTCATAAGCAGAATTCAAATCCGCCTTCCACCTTGCATTCACATTTTGTGAATCCTGTAGGACTTAGGCATGAATAGAAATCTCTCTCTCTCTCTCTCTCTCTCTCTCTCTCTCTCTCTCACACACACACACACACACACACACACACACACACACGGAAATGTCAATATGCCCTCCAAGGTTCAGGGTCTCAGACAACCACTCTCCTCATACAGGTGGGGATATTTGCACAAAGTGTGTGATGCAGTAAAGGAAACAATGGAATGTTTCATGAGAAGCTGCTTCCTTTCATGGAGTCAATATCAATACAAAGTTTTTGTCATTTAATACATGATATTTGATGCATAAGTCTGATAATAATGGCATGGTTTGAATGGTCACTTATACCGGAATCTTCTGTAGTATATTCAAGATGGCAGATGTAATGTCAGCGAACAGCCCTCTTTCATGTTTTATTATGGGCGCTTATATCGTATGACGTGTCATGCAGGAAAGTAACAACTTGAAGGCTTTTTTTTTTAATGTTTAGTTTTGAGAGAGAGACAGAGACAGAGCATGAGCAGGGGAGAGGCAGAGAGAGAGAGAGACACAGAATCTGAAGCAGGCTCCAGGCTCCGAGCTGTCAGCACAGAGCCCGACGTGGGGCTCGAACTCACAAACCGTGAGATCATGACCTGAGCTGAAATCTGACATTCAGCCGACTGAGCCACCGGTGCCTTGATTAGCCCATGTTATAAGGGAGATTCCGCTTGGCAGGTGGCAACGCCGTGGCTCTCAATGTCCCTCCGCCTCCCCCCCCCCCAGCAATATAAGGAAATTGATGGCTCCCTCAGGGAGGCCACCCACCTCTAGTGGTAGCTGGTGTGGTGGCAGAAGTGTCCGGGAGGGGTCAGAAGCCAGCAAGGGGCCCAGTGCGGAGGGCGGCCAACTGCTGTGGAGCTGGGGAGAGGAAGCAGGACAAAGTGGGGGGCACAGGTGGGGAGGGGCAGCTTCCCCAACGGTGGGCGCCTGGCCAAGGGGGGGACAGTGCACAGGCTCCGGGCCCTTTGCAGCTGTGGGACTGGAAGTTTATAGCCTCAGTGGACCTGTCCCCCAAAATGGGACACCTTGCGGTGCTTTGAAGCTTAAATAAGATGAAGTCACCAAACCACCTGAATCGGACCAGTCCCCTTGGAGCCCGGGCCGGATGAATGAGCTCTTATGACTAAGGAAAGGGATATCCTTGCCCTGGACTCCGATGGCCGTCTGTCCCTGTGCGGTTCATGCACGAAGGGTCTTTAACTCCTTGTACCGTGAAGACAACGAAAGGATTCCTAGATGCAGTTTAAGTTCACGCAACATAGAAGCCTTGCTGTGGAGACAGACTGAGCCCCCGCTGGCCCGGCCACCCTCCCAGCGGGACTGGGGAAGTCCCTCTGGCCTCCAGCGGTGTTTCACAGCCTGGGCTGTGTCAGTCTAGATTTTGTTTCGTCTGTGTGACTGCACTGTTGTCTCAAAAGGTCACAGTCACATTGTTTCTGCCTCAGGTTTCGCTTTTCTTCAAAGTTTATTTATTTTGAGAGAGACAGAGAGAGCGCAAGTGGGGAGGGGCAGAGAGAGAGAATCCGAAGCAGGCTTCACACCATTGGTGCAAAACCCGATGCGGGGCTTGAACTCACGAAACACAGGATCATGACCTGAGCCAAAACTTAGTTAGATGCTTAACCCACTGAGCCACGTGGGTGCCCCTCAAGTTTTGTGGACACAGACTTCCTCCTGGCTCCGTGCTAAGGCATTTTCTGTGTGTGCCCATCTACCCCTCCGAGGCTGGAGCTCTCAGCCGGTGTGAGGGGCTCGTCCCTGGCTTGGCTCCAATGGATGCAGTGTGGTGGCCGGAAGCAGACCCGGGGACCCGCTTGGCACCTGCCCTGTGGTCTCGGCAGGTGATGTGGCCTGTCCAGACCTCAGTGCACCATCTGCAAAAAAACCAAGGTCTATGTGGTGGTTCAGAGAAATCAGTGAAAAAACAAGGGAAAATGCAGAGCGTGTGACACCGGAGGCTCTGGGAAGTGGGTCAGTGTGGCCTGGGCTCGTTTTAGAAATTCCCACAAAAAGTTTTGTGGGAATCGGGTTTGGCAGTAAGAGTAGAGAAAGTGGAACAGCCCGTCTCCCTGTTTTGGAAGCTCGCTGTGTAAGTGAGCACACTGCAGACTTTGAGTTTCCCTATAATAAAAAAAACCAGCCAAACGAAAAATCGTTGAGCTTGGCCAATGGGACCCTGCGCTATTTCGGCCTTGAAAAGATTGCTGTCCTTTGTCTTTACTACTCCCCAGTTCCTCGGAAGATGTTTCGGGAATTCTAGGTGGATGTGAAGAGTGTTGGTGAATTAATCAGCCTCTCTGCTGTCAGGAGAGCTTCGTGTCTCAATGTTCTAGAAGTTAACCCCATGCTAACCGAGAGAACCTTAATCCTTTATTCCTTATGGAAACAGTTGCTTTCTGTATCTCACACACAACACTAGGCAAAAACCACGAAAGCTTTGGCATCTGTGCATTTTGTGCCCTTTTGTGAGGCTGAGCTGGGACCGTGGGTCCAGCCTCCTCCCCTTAGGGGTGTCTGTCCCACCGTGTGTGTCACGCAGCCCTTCCCACGGTGAGACATCAGGGTTTGATGAAGTCAGGGGTGGACGAGGCCTAAGGACTGCTCTGAGAAGGCGTTGCGGGGGCGCCTGGGTGGCGCAGTCGGTTAAGCGTCCGACTTCAGCCAGGTCACGATCTCGCGGTCCATGAGTTCGAGCCCCGCGTCAGGCTCTGGGCTGATGGTTCAGAGCCTGGAGCCTGCTTCCGATTCTGTGTCTCCCTCTCTCTCTGCCCCTCCCCCGTTCATGCTCTGTCTCTCTCTGTCCCAAAAATAAATAAACGTTGAAAAAAAAAATTAAAAAAAAAAAAAAAAAAAAGAGAAGGCGTTGCGGATTTCTGGCCATTCCGTGGTCCTTATCACTGACAATAACTCCTTTTAAATCCCCGACCGGTGGACCGTTATCCACAAGGCGATGAAATGGTGTTGCCTGGGTAACATACAGACAGCAGGGTAACCGTAAGCTTGCTTGGAGAAGGATAACGGCTGGTCTGCTAAAACGGTGAAGTATCTATCCTCAAACCGGAAGATCCATAGGAGGAGTAAATCTAACTTACCTGTCGAGAAACCAAAGTGTTTTTGCAGGGTCTACTTTATAATGCATTCTCTTATGATGCATTCTCCGCCGCTTTCCTTGCAAATCCTTGCGGAAGTCAGTAGTGTTACATTCACAGCTTGTCTGGGAATGTTACACCCCTGACAAGCCCCAAGCCTCGAGATGCACTCGGAACCCGGCTTTCCCGTGCGTTCCTGTGTTGTCCAGCCTCCTTCTGTCTGGGGGTCAGGGAGCTGACAGGGTCATCCTTGGACAGCCGCAAAGTCATTGCCGTGACATTGTAGCTTCTGGACGCACACGTATAGTTTAGTGTATTTTCAAACGTGATGCAGCGGATGTACATTCCATTGTTAAAATATAAAAGTATATATATATCCTGCTGTGTGCAAGACATGGCCAATCTCTCAATTAGTGTCAGTGGTGAAAAGGATCACGCTTGAAAACATTAACATCTATCTATCTGTCTATCTATTGATCTATCTAGATAAGTTTGCATTGCTCTGTGTTTGAAGTTAGTATTAAGACAGTATTGGGGCACCTGGGTGGCTCAGTTGGTTGAGCGTCCGACTTCAGCTCAGGTCACGATCTCCCGGTCCGTGAGTTCAAGCCTCGCATCGGGCTCTGTGCTGATGGCTCAGAGCCTGGAGCCTGCTTCTGATTCTATGTCTCCCTCTCTCTCTGCCCCTTCCCTGCTCATGCTGTCTCTCTCTGTCTCAAAAATAAATAAAAACATTAAGGAAAAAAAATTAAAAAAAAAAAAAGAGACAGTATTGAGGGGTGGGCGCTGGCTGGCTCAGTCTGTTAAGCGTCCGGCTCTTGGTTTCGGCTCAGGTCATGACCTTGAGGTTTGTGAGTTTGAGCCCTAAGGGGGGATTCTGTGCTGACAGTGTGGAGCCTGCTTGGGATTCTCTCTGTCTCTCCATCTCTGTCTGCCCCTCCCTGTGCTGTCTCTCTGTCTCTCTCTTAAAAGACAGTACTGAGACACAAAACGGCTCTCCCTGTAGGGGCGCACAGTGGTGCTCACGTCTGTGGGTGAGGCGCCCTCGCCCAACCCGTGGTGCTGTGATTACTCACGGCACCGGGGCCCCCACAGGGAACCGACAGCGGTGACCACGGCCACTTGTGTCGGACTCTCAGGAGGCAGGACCGCAGGCTCACGCAGATGGGCTTTCTTCTTGGCGAAGCCCTACCGATGGAGGGGTGAGTCAGCACCAGCTGAGTGAAGCGTGTCAGCCGGGGGGGAGGGGGGGGGAGAAACAGGTGTCACGGCGAGGTGCCGTGAGAACCACAGCGGACGTTTGGAGGGTCCCGACGTGGGGGACACGGCTGGAGCTGTGGCCGTCTGGGTTCGGGGCACAATGTAATCACCCAGATGTCTTGTCCTGTTCCGAATATGGGCCTGACCCCTGGGGTTTGGGTTCTGTAGATCCCGAATACGCTCCGGCTCTCAAAGACCCACCATCAAGTCTCACCAACGCCACACTCCTGTTTTTGGAGACGGAGTCTGAAACCGTGGCTGGCGTCTCTTTCCTTTTATTTCTTCCTGAAGGAAAGGCCCACTTCTAGGTATCTACGTACCCACGTACAATTTTCTTTCTGTTTAAAATGAGACTAGTAACTAACAACTGAGCCACGCCAGGCATGGTCCAGAACAGTTCAAATATGGCTGCGTGGGGGGCGGTCAGCTCTCCACCGCCCTGGCACCACGAACATGGCCACGTGCTCTTGGCAACTCTGTTGGTTTATTATCCTCGCGTGTCTACAAACCCTCCTAAGATCCACGGAAACGAAAAGGGGGTTGATTTTAGTAATCCAAGCCTCATTTTGCTATGAGGCCTGAATAAGCCGATTATGTCAGCGAATCGTCTGTCGGGAGCTCCGGTGGGGGAGGCTCAGCCCAGCTACATAGGCTGGTTGCGTCCAGTCTTCAAGCTGCCGGAAGGAAGACTGCTTATCCTCCTGAATTTGCAAAAAGTAAACCAAATGTTAATTTTCTTGCCGTATTACACACGTGTCACAGTTTGCTTTCTTTCCCGGTAGAGATTAAATGACACGGGGGTCCCACTAAGGGGAAAGGACAGACGTTACTTCTGATGTTTCGTGTGCGTGCACACACCCACCACGCAAGGTACACGCATTGCCTTTCAGATTCCGTTCTCCTCCTGGTGGCCCTCCCCTTCCCTTCAATGGCTCCCATTTTCAGAATCAGTTTCTACACTTTCTTCTCTGCTTCAAGCTGGCTTTCGGTTTCTTCAGTCTTTAGATCCTGGCATCTGACTCTGGTATGCGTGGCTGCCTTAAACAGAACACGCATCTGAATAGGAAGTGTGGAATTCCAAAACACTCCTTGTAGCCCTGGAACTTAAAAAAAAACCCATGTAAACAAAACCGCAGAGTGAAAGTGACCACAGGTCCGCTTGCTTTTTGGTGTAGAGTTTTCAGTGCTGTTTTCAGTATGGCTCAGGCTGTACCACTGGGTAATGTGGAGAAATTAGGCATGTGTCAACATGATCTCCCCATCAATATAAGGACATCCGTTTCTGGAGGAAAAATAAATTTAATAAATCTAGTAATTAACAGCGATTTCGTGGGTGAGCGCCTTCTAAGTCATGAAAAGAGTTCTGAGCACGTGTATGGGTACGTGAGTGACACAGCCTTAAAGTTAGCAAACAAGTATGGAAATAAATTAATGCTTTTCTTTGTGTTCATTTCTTGTCCAAAATTTTTTTTAATGTTTGTTTTCAAGAGAGAGACAGAGCATGAGCATGAGCAGGGGAGGGGCAGACAGAGGGAGACACAGAATCCGAAGCAGGCTCCAGGCTCCGAGCTGTCAGCCCAGAGCCCGACACGGGGCTCGAACTCCTGAACCGTGAGATCAGGGCCTGAGCCGAAGTCGGACACTTAACCGACTGAGCCCCCCAGGCTCCCTTACTTGTGTTAATTTCAAAACGAAAAAGAGATCCGTAATTTTTAAAAAGTCAAAAGGAAGAAGATATCCAACTGTGGCTTTCGTTTTTCCTCTCTGCTTTGTGGATGTGTATTTTACGTACGAACATGACACCTATCCAACATATACATTTTGGTGAGCGGTGTGGGGACAAACGCACATACCGTGGGACTGTCACCACATCGAGGTAATAGACATACGGTCGCCTCCACAAAATTGCCTGTTCCCCCTCCCTTTTTCTTTCCTTGCGCTAAGAGTACTGAACTGGAGAGCTACCTTCTGCGCGGGTTCTGAAGTGTGGACGAGGCTGTCGTGAACGGAGGCGATTTGTGCCTCCACAGGTCTCTGGAACTTACCCTTCTTGCCGAACGGTAACTTTAGACCCACTGAACAACAACTTGAGTGAGAAAGAGAGGGGGGGTTTTGAGGGATTAAGAGGCTTTTTTTGTCATTAAGGGCCAGACAGGGTTGTGTTTTGATTCAAGTGCCAAATTCATTTTTTCACAAAAGAATCTAACTGTGATGGTTGACTACTGTTGTAGCGAGTTTCGGCCGCTGTAACAGCACCGTAGGCTGTGGTCTGTGCACCATAGACCGTGGGTGGTTTATTAACAGCAGACATGTGTTTCTCGAAGGTCTGGATGCTGGGAGGCGGAGATCAAGGTGCCAACAGATTTGGGGTCTGGTGAGGGGACCTCGTCTTCTCGCTGTGTCCCCACGTGGGGGAGGGACTGGGGGCTCCCTGGGGGCTCTGCTATACGGGCACGAATCCCATGGTGGGGATCTACCCATACCGCTTCATCACTTCCCAAAGCCCCACCTTCCTGTACCGTCACCCTGGGGTCGGGTTTAACATGCGAATTTGGCGAGACACAAACATGGAATCTACAGCAGCCGCCTTCAGTTAGTAGAACTCCTATCCTCTGAGAACCAAACTATGACATCATCATACATTTGTGATGAAACTATAAGGCATAAATGGCAAACAAATGCCTCATTTCCTACAATTAACTTAGAAATGAAGTCTAATTTTCCTATCAGCAGGCTTCCAAATATTTACTTTGATTGTAGTTTGAAAATGTGATAGATAGAGTACCTCCGTTTTCTTCCATCAATATGAGTTTGTATGTGTAAATAATCCAGAGGTAGGAAATAAAGACAATTTATGTAACTTCTTAATGAATTCCTGTAAGCCTTTAATTAAGCACATAAATCATCCTGAAGCGTTTGAATCTAATTGCTTCTTGAACCTGTTGCTGCTTCTGAGATACATTATTATTGATCTGAAAATTAAAGAGGGTTCCCGTGACTTTCATGCCTCTAATTGATGCCATTTGTTTCCTTTCTTCAAATCCCTGGGTGCGGACGAGGTACACGCACTGTCACACGATAACCAGCCTGTTAGCCGAAGCGGGGTGAGCTCCGCGTGACAGAACGGTGTTCAGGGCTGTTGACCGCGACCGTTGATGAGACCTCCTTTCACAGCATCATCTTTCAGAGCTTTGTGGCTGACATGACAACAACAGTCAGTCCCTGTCCTCAGGGAGCTCACGGTTTAGTTGGAGAACCGAGCTAAATACGATCTCAAGAAAGAAGACACGCATTTTGAAAGTTAAAGGGTAGAAGTAATGTCTAAAATCCCACACAGTGCAGGGGGAAGGAACTTTTGGACCCCGAGAGCCAGGACTGACTTCTTGGAATGCGTGCGACTTAAAGCAGTGGAGTAGACTGGATGTTAATAGGAACAAGGAAGGAATGTGCTTTCTATTGGGTTTTCCAGGTTGGGCAGAGAACGTGGGCATGAGAAGGATGGTCTGTCAACACTGCGGAGCCTAATGAGCTGTATTTATTTATTTATTTATTTATTTATTTATTTATTTATAAACATTTTTTTTTTTCAGAGAGAGAGAAGGAGAGGAGGGGGGTGGGGGGCGGACAGAGCATCTGAAGCGGGCTCTGTGCCGATAGCAGATCTCATGAGCCACGAGATCATGACCTGAGCTGAAGGCGATGCTCAACCGAAGGAGCCCCACCAGACGCCCAGAAGCTGAGGAGGCCTCTTACCACGTACGCTCAACCCACACGGGGATAGTGATGTTAGGGAGTAAAAGGTTTTATCTAAATTAGTGGTTCTCGATGGAGGCTGAGCTGCCCCCTGCAGCTGTGTCCTGTACCCTACCGAAAGGAGGAAGGAGCCGGAAGGCAGACACCTCAACGCGCAGGGCGAGTCTCCTGGTGACAACAGGGTCCATGTCCCCCGGCTTCTGAATCCCTCTGTGGACGAGAAGCCTTCTTATCGCTACCTGAGCCCAGAACTCAGCTCCATGTAATAGGAATAATTTCTCACGGCTTTAACAGACTCCCATGTGATTTGAGGAAACGCTACTCGCTGTTTCATTGGGAACGTTGGCACGCATTGCTATTTTTTTGTAGGATTGTGTTCTAAAAACCCTCTTCCACACTATTTAGAAATAGGGGCGTCTGGTGGCTCAGTCAGTTGAGCGAACGACTCTTGATTTCAGCTCAGGTCATGATCTCGGGGTCATGGGATAGAGCCCCGTGTCGGGCTCTGTGCTGACAGCGCGGAGCCTGCTTGGGACTCTCTCCCTTCTTCTGCCCCTCCCCTGCTCACGTGCTCTCTCTCTCAAATAAAAAATAAAAATAATCAAAAAATAAAACCAGAGACAAATAAAACGAACATCACACAAGCAGAGGTATCCATGGGAACTGGGTGTGCCTGTATGTGTCCCTCCGTAGGACCGTTGACCTCTCTTCCACCTGCCAGACCCCCACTTAACTGTTTTGCTCACCTTGCCCTCCCCCTGTTTCTCCACAGCAGGACCCTGGCCCCGGCTCCCCCCCCCCCCCCATCCCCCACTGGCCCGGGCTCCACCCCTCTCCCCACTGACCCTGGTTCCACGCCCTCCCCAACTGGCCTGGGCTCCACCCTCTCCCCCCCCCCCGCACTGGCCCGGGCTCCACCCCCCACCATCAAGTTTCAGACTTCTACTTAGGATGCTCTGTGTCCCCATCACCCCGTACACTTACCCCATTTTATCTTTTTCTCAACCCGACACTTCAGACATCACACTTTACATCGTGCCAGGTTGTGGCATCTCACAGACAAGCTGCAATTCTGGGATGAACTATGCGCAGCTGAGTACTGCACATTTGTGGCAGGGGGATTTATTAACACAAGTTTAATATAGCCTGATGTCATTGATTTTTGACAGAGATTCCGTGTAATGTGGCTTATTAATATATCCATCGTGTTTTGAAGACCCCTGAACACCCCAGTTCCACTAAAGCTAAACCTGAAAATTTGAACCAAACATTTGCCAAAGCAAGAAATAATCATACACACGTGAGTCGATGCCAGAAACCACACAGTCGAAGCACAATTTGTATGGAGTGATGTATTTTTCCATCCTAAACTGTCCCTTTCAAGACCCCGCAGTTGCACCTGATTTTGGAGGAACTCGGTGGGGAGGCGGGAGGCTGGTAACGTACGTGCCTTGTCTGGTTTAATAGACTTTGATCATCGGCTTCTCATTTTCCTTCACCTGGCGGCTGGATTTACGAGTAAGCGGTTTTTGTTCTGTTTTGTCGTAGGACTCAGAACAAGCCCTGGTCGTCATCTTTTATTAATAAACGCGACTTTCCTTTGGTTCTTCTCTGCTTTTTGTGCTTTAAAAAATCCTTTCTATCATTTTTGCTGTGTTTGCCAGATATGTTCATTAAAGGATATTTTCTCTTTTGCTCCTAATGTACATGTTGATGAGCTCATTGTATCTTTGGCTTTTAAAAGCAAAGGCAGCAAATTCGATCAATATGTTTAGAATACGGTCCAGGGGCTCCTGGGTGGCTGGTCAGTGGAGCATCTGATCTTCATCTTGGCTCAGGTCCTGATCCCAGGAGTGTGAGTTCGAGCCCCGCATCGGGGTCTGTGCTGACAGTGCTTGGGATTCTCGCTCTTTCCCTCTGTCTGCCCCTCCCCCGGCTTGTGTGCTCTGTCTCTCTCAAAACAAATAAATAAACTTAAAAAAGCGTGTTTGGAATGCGTTCTAAGTTACCCCGTGTCTCCTTTCGCTGAATATAAAATCGCAGCTTGGAGACGTCGATTGAGAAGATAGATTGTAGGTTTTCCCACCAAGACGCATCTCTTGTCTCCTTCAGGTTTACTTATTTAATGAGAAAGCTAACATCGACAACTAAAAAAAGATCAAAATTTTTGCACACGTCCGCTCAGTGACTCTGACATTTGTTTTCACCTATTATTTCAGGGAGCACGAACATTTATAATTATTAACCAGTTACAATGGTGCATTAGAGGTTTGGAAAGGGGGAAAAGTATGTATGTCCAGGAAAGTTAGTATCCCCCATAGGTACGTTGCCCAGGTCTTTTGAGGGTAAAGTAAAAAAAAAGAAACGACATGTGCATTTTAAAATTTATAAAACTAGACAATAGAAATGACATTCTACCTCTGTATTTGGCATGGTTGTATCTTTCATCAAAGAGTCTGTCTAGTGTAAGGGAAACACCACACCCACATCTCTGTGTTTTCACACACTCTTCTCCAAGTTTTATGGGTGGATGTGGCTCAGTCATTGGATTGGTTATGGATCCTGTGCGGTTACATTACCACTTTCCAGAATTCATAAATGCTTCGTAATTCAGAAGCTTTTACTTTTCGGTTTTCGCTAAAATGGAGGTCCTAGGAGTGAGTCACTGTTAATTTAAATAAAGGAAAGACAGGTTGTCAATGGCATTTAAAGACTATTTTGCATTTATAAACACTTTGTTTTCTCTCTCAATTTAAATAAGAAAGATGGAGTGGTGCCTGGGTGGCTGGTCAGTTGAGAGGCTGACTTTGGCTCAGGTCATGATCCCCCAGGTTGAGGAGGTGGAAACCAGTCGGGCTCTGTGCTGACAGCTGGGAGCCTGGAGTCTGCTTTGGATTCTGTGTCTCCCTCTCTCCCTGCCCCTCCCCTGCTCATGCTGTGTCTCTCTCTCTCTCTCAAAAATAAATAAACACTAAAAAAAATGAAATAGGAAACATGGGGACAATTCTTGTGACCGCCACTGAAAACATACTTTGGGACAAGATGTCGGGTTTTTTCAGTGTCAGAACACTTCTTCAGCATATGTGTTGCTCTAGCAGATGGAAGGCGACACAGGACCCCACAGCGGAAAGACAGAAATTCCGTATATCCAGCTGAGGGAGAAGGAGGGAACATACCAGAAGCTGCCTCCTGGGCCGGCACGAACCCTGCCCCCCACCCCGGGCCTGAGAACACGGCCGGCCCGTGTCAAGGAGACTTGGAGGGGCTCAGTCCCCTGGAGGGGCCGGGTTCCCCCCAGCTCTGCTGCCTCTGTTCCTCCTCACTGTTCCGCGCGGATTCTGCTTTCAGATGGTGAGTCCGCTATTCAGTGTGGACGTTTCCACCTACCTGTCCTATTTGCATTAAATCTGGTCGTCAGAATACGAGTGGCTGTGGGCTGAACGTCTGCGTCCCCCCGCATGCGTGTGCTGACGCCCTAACCCCCGAGCGACGGTGATGCAGGTACGGCCTTCGGAAGGAACAGGTGTAGAGGGGTCCTGAGCAGGGAGCCCAGAGCTCTCTGGCTCACGCTGCAAACCAGGGAGTGGCTCCCACGGAGACCCCGCCCACCCTGGCCCCCTGACCTTGGACCTCCAGCGTCCCCAGCTGGAGAAGTCAATGCATGCGGGGAGGTCACCACCTCTCCAGGGCCTTCACGGGCGCCGAGGACGCGGTGGGAGCCGCACACGGGACTGCCGAGAGAAGGGGGTACACGTAGCCATCCCGCCAACGGTGCGTGTCACATGGGAGCCCCTGCGGAACAGCTCGGGGGGGCCCCTCCCCAGGCCGGCCCCCCTTCCCCTGTGACACCCCCGGCCGGCAGGCACAGCCACACCACCCCTGGAAGGAGCTCGCTGCCGGTTAGCCTTGCTTCCCCGTGGGCAGAGCAGCAAACTGCGTGGACAAGAGGCCTGTTGCGGCACAGAGCACTTTGCAGGGAGCTGCGGGGCTGGCCCGGAAGCCTGCCCTTTGGGTCACTCTGGGGGGACGGCTCCTCTGCTCCGTCCTGGGTCACTCTCGGGGGACGGCTCCTCTGCTCCGTCCTGGGTCACTCTGGGGGGACAGTTCCTCTGCTCCGCCCCGGGTCACTCTGGGTGGGGGGACAGTTCCTCTGCTCCGTCCTGGGTCACTCTGTGGGGGGGACAGTTCCTCTGCTCCGTCCTGGGTCACTCTTGGGGGACGGCTCCTCTGCTCCGTCCCGGGTCACTTCTGGGGGGACAGTTCCTCTGCTCCGTCCTGGGTCACTCTGGGAGGGGCGACAGTTACTCTGTTCCATCCCAGGCCACTCTGGGTGGGGGGACAGTTCCGCTGCTCCGTCCCGGGTCACTTCTGGGGGGACGGCTCCTCTGCTCCGTCCCGGGTCACTCTGGGTGGGGGGACAGTTCCTCTGCTCCATCCTGGGTCACTCTGTGGGGGGGACAGTTCCTCTGCTCCGTCCTGGGTCACTCTCGGGGGACGGCTCCTCTGCTCCGTCCTGGGTCACTCTGGGGGGACAGTTCCTCTGCTCCGTCCTGGGTCACTCTGGGGGGGGGACAGTTCCTCTGCTCCGTCCCGGGTCACTCTGGGGGGGGGGACAGTTCCTCTGCTCCGTCCTGGGTCACTCTGGGTGGGGGGACAGTTCCTCTGCTCCGTCCCGGATCACTCTGGGGGGACAGTTCCTCTGCTCCGTCCTGGGTCACTCTGGGTGGGGGGACAGTTCCTCTGCTCTGTCCCGGGTCACTCTGGGTGGGGGACAGTTCCTCTGCTCCGTCCCGGGTCACTCTGGGTGGGGGAACAGTTCCTCTGCTCCGTCCCGGGTCACTCTGGGGGGACAGTTCCTCTGCTCCATCCTGGGTCACTCTGGGTGGGGGGACAGTTCCTCTGCTCTGTCTCACAGTTGTCAGAACCACTGTGGAGGACACCAGGAGTCCTGCGCCAGGAGGGACAGAACCCAAGCCCCCTGGCTGTCACCATCCCGCTGAAGTCCTTTAGGGTGCAGACCTCTCCTGCAAAGGAATAGGGCAGACTCCCCCGACCCCTGGGCAGGGCATGTGGCCTCCAAAAGTATGTTCCTCTGTGGAATGTGATGAAGTCAATCGTGCCACATTCAGCGGATAACTATAGATATTTTAAATACGGAGTTGAATTTCCCTTTAACCTCGGATGTGATAAATACTCCTTGGCCAGGAATGACCCCGAATTTCTCACGTCCTGCTGTCCCGATCTGAACTTTTTCTGTGTGTTCTGTCTTTTCCTGAAGAGCTTTCCAAGGGCTTTACAGATGCTTGTCCTTATGTATTATCTTTTATTTTTAGTAAGGCTACTCTGCTTATAAATCCTAAGAAGTTTGCTTTTGCTGTAGGATATTGGCAGAACTCCGCCAGTCTTCTCCTACCCTCCAAAAAACAACCCCCATCTGTGCTGAAACATGGTAGGGAACCGGAGTCAGCAGGAAGGGAACATTCTCCCGCCTGTTTTCTCGCAGGGCCCCTGAACACGCCGTGTGCTCAGGGGGCAACGTGTGAGTTTTCTTTCCTCACGTTTGTCTGACAGGAGAACTTACCCGTGAGGAATGGTAGGACACCAGCATTCCGGGGAGCACACAGCGGCCCCGCCTCACCCCCTCTCTGATTCTGCAGCCCCCCGGCGCCCCGTGCGTCTGTCTGAGCCCCCTCTCGGTTCCCCCCTCCCTGAGGATGTGAGTCCTGCCATTTCCTCCACGAGGTGTCCCTGCCTGGCCCTCACCTGGTGACCGGTGCAGGGGTGAGGGGTGGGGAGGGGACTGTCCCTGGTCAGGTGGTCTCGTCATCCCTGACACCAGGCCTGAGGCTTCCGGACTGGGAGATGGGCTTCCAGAAGGCCCCAGGCATGTGAGGGGCCTGTGCTAAAGACACAGCGCGCTCCCGTCTCTATTTGGGGTCCTGCCTGAGTTCTGGTGTGTCGGCATGCGCCTCAAAATGACAGCGGACTTGCCCGCTGTGGAGACCGGAGGAGCCCTCGGTTGGGGGCGTCCACCTCCCCTGCCCACTGCCCGCTACAAGGAGCTGTCATTTCACAAGTGGGATGGACGTGTTTGGTCTGGATGGCTCTTTACTGGGCTCTGGTGTAATTCGTATCTATCTATCATCTATCTA
The DNA here is from genome assembly GCF_018350175.1 of Felis catus. Lineage (NCBI taxonomy): Eukaryota > Metazoa > Chordata > Mammalia > Carnivora > Felidae > Felis > Felis catus. Next base: position 2,115,644 of record NC_058371.1, read on the forward strand.
ATCAATCATCTATCATCTATCTATCTAATCAACCTATCTATCTAATCTTCTAATCAATCTGTCATCTATCATCTATCTATATATCTATCTATCATCTATTTATCTATCATCTATCTATCATCTATTTATCTGTCATCTATCAATCTAATCAATCTATCATCTATCTGTCATCTATCATCTATCAATCATCTATCTACCTCATCAATCTATCGTCTATCTTTCTATCTACCTATCTATCTATCTAATCAATCTATCATGTATCTTTCTATCATGTTTCTATCTATCATCTATCAATTAGATACTTAGATGATAGATATCTATAGATCTATCTATATCTATATCTATTTAGGTCTATTTCCTTCCTTCCTTCCTTCCTTCCTTCCTTCCTCCCTTCCTCCCTCCCTCCCTCCCTTCCTCCCTTCCTCCCTTCCTTCCTTCCTTCCTTCTTTCCTTCCTTCCTTCCTCCCTCCCTTCCTTCCTTCCTTCTTTCCTTCCTTCCTCCCTTCCTTCCTTCCTTCCTTCCTTCCTTCCTTCCTTCCTTCCTTCCTTCCTTCTTTCCTTCCTTCCTTCCTCCCTTCTTTCCTTCCCTCCTTCCTTCCTCCCTTCTTTCCTTCCCTCCTTCCTTCCCTCTTTTTTTCTTCCCTCCTTCCCTCCCTCTCTCCCTCCCTCTCTACTCCCTTTCTTCCTTCGTCTACATATCTACCTAGATTTAGCTCTATCTATGGCTAAATATCTATCTATATCTACATTTATCTGTATTTAGATCTATCACTACCGAGAGCCTCCTTCTTTCTATCAGCTAGGTATTAAACTAGATTTGGAAGTCTATCTAGAATTGGCTGTCTCTAGACCTATCTATCTCCTTCATATTTCAGAGTTAAAGTGTTTTGTGTCTCCTCTTCCTTTCCATATTTTTCAATTCAGAGTCATCCTTTTAAGTAGAATAACCCTTTTCAAATGTAATAATTTCTGATATATATTTTGTTTTATTTTTACATTCTGATGAGACCTACCCACCTGCCCTATCATACACAATTAGGTATTTTGTTGTTGTTGTTCGTTTCATTACCTCTATAATTCAGAGAGGTGAGTTAAGTCAAAGGAAGCAGTAATTTAGGTGGTAAACACACACACGTATCTCCTTAACATTTTAATCATATAGAACAGTTGTTACGCTAGAGCATTTTGTTTCTAGAAACGTGACCCCGTGACTCCTGCCAACATTGCCGATGCATAATTAAAAAACAATTTGCCATGGTGATGATGGTGCCCTTTATGTCTTTCATGCAGGTGTAAAATGCACACTGGATTTAGAAGATTTAGTACAAAATACAACGTAAGACATCTCGATATGTTTTAGACTGGATACACAATGAAATGATTATATTTCGGCCATAGGGACTTTAAGGAAGTACATGATAAAAATTGTCTGTACCTTTTATACTTTAATCGGGAGGCCATCCATGACACCACTTCTGTTTACTCACAGTGTCCCCCAAAACTTCCGCCTAAACCAATGGCCTTCTACCACTATTGGCACTGAGGCCCAGGCTCCTGGCCCAGGGCCTTTGCACCTCCAGATAGCTCTACCTGCAGTGCTGTTCCCAACCACTCCTTTCCAACCATCCAATTTCTATACGTCACTAAGAGATCTACCTGCCGTAGCATGATTTCCCCCAAAATCTTTTCTTTCTTTTTTTTTTAATATTTATTTATTTTTGAGAGACAGAGAGAGACAGAGCATGAGTGGGAGAGGGTCAGAGAGAGGGGGAGACACAGAATCCGAAGCAGGCTCCAGGCTCCGAGCTGTCAGCACAGAGCCCGACACGGGGCTCGAACCCACAAACCGTGAGATCCTGACCTGAGCCGAAGTCAGACGCTTACCCGACTGAGCCCCCCAGGCGCCCCTCTTCTGCCCATTTTTAAATTGGGTTATTTGGGGAGCTTTTTGGTGTTAAATTGTATAAATCTTTTGTATTTTTTTTATCTTACCCCCTTATCAGATATATCATTTACAAATATCTTCTTCCGTGCAGTAGGCTGCCTTTTTGTTTTGTTGATGATTTCCTTTGCTGGGCAGAAGCTTTCTATTTTGATGGACTCCCAAGAGTTTATTTTTGCTTTTGTGTCCCTTGCCCGGTGAGACATATCCATAAACGTGTTGCTAAGACCAATGTCCAAGAGACTATGGCTTAGGTTTTCTTGCAGGGAATTTTGTGGTTTCAGGTCTCACATTTTGACTTTATTTTTGTGTTTGGTGTAAGACAGCCGTGCAGTTTTCCTGACATATGGACTCTAAAAAACAAAACAAGGAGCAAACAGACAAAAACGCAAACAGACACTTAACTACAGAGGAAGAACTGGTGGCCCCAGAGGGAGGTGGGGGGGGGCAGGGGAGAGCAGGTGAAAGGGATGAAAAGGCACAAACTCCCAGCTAGAAAATAAGTAAGTCACGGATGACAAGAACAGCACGGGGAGTGTAGTCGCTAAGATGGCCATAATGCTGTGGGGTGACAGACTGTGACTGCATTTGCCAGGCGGGCACGTTGTAATCACTATGTCGCGCGAATACAGTCGGAGACCAGTGTGATGCTGTGTGACCGCTACACTTCAGCAACAGATGAAAACAAATCTCCAGCATTCAGAGCATCGGGGGCTCTCTTGACGTGTTCTCCTGGCTCAGCTCGTGGGCATGGCTGCTCCACCCCCGGCTTTCATGTGCCATGCCCATATGGCGGGTGACGATGGCCCCTCACGGTGCCCGCGCTCGCGTGAACCCCCGCCATGAGGGCAGTGACAGGTGCCCGCCCCCAGCTTCTCTGTCACTGCCCCCCTTTCAATCCCAGGTCTGCGGGAAGCAGGCTCCGAGTGGCTGGCTTAGGCAGGAGGACCACCCTGGTCTGAGGACTTGGGATGCTTGCCACCAGTGGCTGCAGGAGCTGGGCTGCGCGACGGGGGGAGGGTGCGGAAGGCATCCTGCGCTGGGAGAGACTCCCAAAATGCTCATATGGAATAGTGGGACGCCTCCTAATGTGCCGCAGACCTGAAGGTGGGCTCACAAAGCAGAGAGTTCCGAACATTTTAAATGCACGCTAGACGGTGGACGAAATCTGGAGACTGAAATGAAAGCCTCAAGCACCGTTCCGAGATTGCAAGGTTACTTGGTTTTAGGGGGTTAGGAATTGCGCGCGGTGGTGGAGACACAAAGACAAGTCTGACGTCGTTCCTGTCTTCAAGGCTGTCTGAGGTACGAGAATCTCCGTGTCTCCGTCTCTCTTTCTCTGTGTATTTGTCGGTCCACGGCATCCATATGTTTTATCTCCCGTTGTCTCTCTCTACTTCTGTCTCTCCTCGTCTCCAGCATCTCTCCACTGTCTGTCCAGCCAAGTGTCACCAGGCTGTTGAATGGCGGCAGAAGCAGCAAGAACGAGGGAGAAGTCAGTAAGGCGTTGCTAACAGACTATCAAACTACAATTTTTCGGTAGCTCTTTCAAAAAATCGTGTCCTCAGGCATAGTTACTGTCAGCCCATTCTAATGGATATCAGGCCAGGGTCTGCTCTTCAGCCCATCCCCTTCCTGCCACTGTATGTCACTGTCACTGTCACTGTCACGGCCACTTGGTACAGTTTCACAGATGGCCTGCGGACAAGCTGTACGGGAGAGGGGTGGAGGGGGAGAGCTAAACTCTGGGGATGTCATCGATCTGGACAGACACTGGCTACATGATTGAAAATGTAGGGAGATGTGATTCCAGGCTACAAATGTGAGGATGCAGGAAATTTGGAATCGGGAGTCTGACAAAAATCTCGGGGCAGGAAGCCAGGCAGAGTCCAGGGAGCACCCCACCCCCCATCTCTGGCCACTGTCGTTTCAGCTTCCGCTGATGTTGCTTTAGGAATTCTCTCCAGGGTCTGCTTCTCCCACGGGCCACCGTACCCCTGCCCAGAGGTGGCAGTGCTCCAGCTGACACGGGGCCCTCCCTCTTTCCTCTTCTGGCTGTCAAGGGCTCTGCTCTAAGAACCCTAAATGGAAGGTTGAGATCAGGTTAGGTTTTACACCAGATGGGGAGAATCTCCGTTGAAATCCCAGAGGTAAGGAGCTAAGATGTCCTGATTAAAGTCAGGTAATGAAGACGATAAACAACATACAAGTTCTTGTCTCAGAAATATTCAGCCCCAGGAGCGCCTGGGTGGCGCAGTCGGTTGAGCCTCAGACTTTGGCTCAGGTCACGGTCTCATGGTTCGTGAGTTCGAGCCCCACGTCAGGCTCCCTGCTGTCAGTACAGAGCCCGCTTCGGATCCTCTGTCCCCCCCTCTCTCTGCCCCTCCTCTGCTCACTCACTCTCTCTCCCTCTCAAAAATAAACATTAAAAACAAAGAAATATGCAGCCATGTATGTAAAATCCAAAGTCTTAACGCATGGGCTCATTGTTATTTGGCACTGATGAAAATTACACTCGACGCCTTTGGTCCATATCAGCAAATAATAAAATCTGAAATGAGTAATGAATTTCCCCATTTGTTTCTCTTACAATCCACCTTAAAATTCCCTTGTGTCCTCTCTCCCTTCCTTCTGTCTCCCGCCTCTGTATTCCTTTCTCTCCTGTTTCTTAGCTGTGGTGAAATCTGTAATTTTTGCCTCAGCCTGTGGGCTTTCCACCATATCTGACCCAGCTCATTTAGCGAGCGACCGGCGGCCAATTAAAAATCAATTTTTAGAAAGCTGTGGCCACTCCAGCCTGGCTCATAGAGCCCGTCCGCTGGCACTCTCTGCGGGGTGTGTGTTTTCCCCCAGTTTGTGCTCTGTCCTTTTTCAGAGTCATCAGACTGAGGTCTTCCTGAGGGCCCGGCCCCTTGGGACGAGACGCGCTTACTTCGCACTCTGCCTGGCCCCGGCTCTGGCCGCGTTTAGGGCCAGCCCTGCTCGGGCCCTGGGGGGTGAGCTGTGGGGCAGGGGTGCGGGGTGCCCGCGCGGGGGCCGCAGGGTCAACAGGCGATGCGGGGACAGGACTGATGCAGGACGCGAGTTGCGAAGGGGTGATGATGTACCGGTCAGGCAGGCTGGTAAGCAGGGGAGCCGTCCCCCCCACGGTGCCCTCAGGTCGAAGTATGGTTTCTACTCCTGAGACCCCGGCCAAAGGGCATCAACTGTGATCTCCGTTTTATGTTTCTCCCTCAGGTGACCAGACAGGACGTCACTAGTGGCTTAATTAATAAATATTGTTCAGGGGCGCCTGGGTGGCTTAGTCGGTTAAGTGTCCTACTTCGGCTCAGGTCACGATCTCGCGGTCCGTGAGTTCGAGCCCCGCGTCGGGCTCTGGGCTGATGGCTCGGAGCCTGGAGCCTGCTTCCAATTCTGTGTCTCCCTCTCTCTCTGCCCCTCCCCCGTTCATGCTCTGTCTCTCTCTGTCTCAAAAATAAATAAACGTTAAAAAAAAATTAAAAAAAATATTGTTCGATTAACTGACTTGTTAAATAAGTAAAGGAAATACATGTGTTTTATATCCATTCTCAGGGTGACTCCGACCGAAACTAGCAAAATCCACACTCAAGAATGCGAAACAGGGGCGCCTGGGTGGCTCAGTCGGTTGAGCGTCCGACTTCGGCTCAGGTCAGGATTTCACAGTCTGTGGGTTCGAGCCCCGCATCGGGCTCTGTGCTGACCGCTTGCTCGGAGCCTGGAGCCTGCTTCAGATTCTGTGTGTCCTCTCTCTGCCCCTCCCCCGCTCACGCTTTGTCTCACTCTGTTTCTCAAAAATAAATAAATGTAAACAAAAAAAAATTAAAAAAAAAAAAAGAACGCGAAACAATTTTGGGGGGAGGGTCTGAAAATTTTCAAACCACCTTAGAATATATTAAAGATGACGAGAAGAAAAATGTGCTAGCTTGGTATTGTAGGATTTTATAATCTTTACTGTGCAAAATGTCTTTTTTTTCAAACTTTGTAGAAGCAAAACTTTAAACATCACATATGGAAATATTACGTATATGATGTAACATGATTATATTGGTTGATATAATATACACACATGTAATAAAATCATTACACGATAATTACATTATTATGATGCGATATGAAATTGTATTATATATACACGTATGTTCACAAGCGAGTTCTAGTTCTCATTTTCACTGCGTGACTTACCCCCTGAGGGTCCTGACTCGGGCACGTCACGCCTGCAGCTCTCCCCTCGACCCTCCGCTGTTTGGAATTCAAGGCTCCGTGTAGAAGTTGCTGTTTCATGTCTCACGCCAACGGGTCTCCGTGGCTCTTCGCATAAAGTGATCCCTGCCGGTGCGTGAACGAGATAAGAATTAGACTCTTGACCCTTTGGACATTGGGTCACTGCGAAGGGCAGCCTTTGAACCTCAGCCCTGCCTCGTGTCCCTCCAGGGCCCTGACGTGATCACTGCGGACTCGCCTCATAGCAGACGCACTGGGGGGCCCTCCAAGCCGAGGCGACTGTGTGGTTTGCTGGGTCCATTTACGTCCTGTCCCCCTGGAGCCCTCCCTCTGCCCCTGTTGGCCCACACACTCTGTCTGGGCACGCCTGGGTGGGTGACCGCCCACCTTCATATCCTCAGAGTGTCCCGTCTGCGATTGGTGGCCTTCCTACGTCAGGGTTGTTCAAAGCCCAACTGTCGGCACCTACAAACGCAGACCTCTAGGAGTCCCTCGGCTGACAGCTCTCTCCGTTCTTTCTGGAAGAGCTACATCCTCGGTGGAAAGAGAGCAGCTTGCGCGGACCTTCTCTCCTCAGTGGGACAGTCACAGGGACACTCCGGGGCTGGGACCATAGAAAACAAAGAAAGCCGAATCCGTACATGTTCGCTGAGTGTTTCTTCCCGAGGAAGTCCGAGGGATGGCCTCGGGGAAGGAAGAGCTGTAGGAAAGCGGGAAATAAAAACAAACGAAGCAATTTTAAGATGGAGAATTTTTTCTCTTAGTTCTCCGGCACTGAGTTAAAGAATGTCTTACCAGAGAAGCAGGATAATCCATAAAATTTCATCGTAAATATTCCTGCCAGCTAAACAATGCTTAGTATGAAATTATATAGGAAATACATGGCAAATTAAAGAAGAAGAAAACAGCCTCTGCCGGGTGCAAAAGAACCTTGTAATTACCTGGGAAAATAGACCCGTGAACAGAGTGAAGTTTTAAATTAGTTTGCTCGTTAAGAATGTATCTTAGATAAAGGCCTCTCCTTCAGTTAGGAAGGACCTGGGTTTTGAAGCTACGTCAGCCAAATCACTGTGAATGTCGGATGCTTGCTGAATTTCTCTACAAAACAAGAATTGGATGATTGATGTCTTGTTGGCTTGACTCCGTCTGTTTAAGAAGCATTTTTCTTGGTACAGTTGCAAAGCATTTTTGTATATGTTTGATTGACGGCTGCAGGGGACTGTCTGCGTGGGCTTCAACTTCACGGTGCTTCTCGACAAGAAGGCGTGTCAAACCGAGAAGGCAGAAGTGCGTCACCAGCACTCGGAGTGTGGGGTGGTTTTGGATTGCCGTTCGCACCGGTAGAGTCAGGCTGTGTGGGAATAAGCACGGATTTCCATTTTCAAAGCGAGGGATCTGGAGCATGAAAAGGTCCTTTGCCGGCTCTCGGTCTGTGTCAAGGCTGAGCCCAGAAGACCCGGCAGGTGCTCCCAGGCAGGGAGGTCCAGGGGCCCGCCTGCGGGCTCCATCCGTCCACCCCAAACACCCCAACACTCGAAGACACCTTGGTCAACATTCTGCATCGACTTCTACTACGATATAGATATGATCACTTGCATTCTTCAGAACGACACTTGTGATGAACAGCTTTTGCTTGTTTCCATTCATCTGAGGACATTTCTGAGCTTCTTTTCATTTTGGGGGGACCCTGTATATGTCACCGTATCATGCCACCTGTTGCCATCAACACATATAAAATAATTCACCCGATTTTTGTCCACCTTAGTTTTTGTAAATGCGAATATTAACTGGGAAGAAATCTATTTCCCTCTACCAATAGCATGGATGGGAATTTAAAAAACAAAGGTGGAGTTAATTCTATGCGTACACCTTGGTTTTCAGAAACATTGTAAGATTTATTACTATAATTAAGATGTGTTACTTTAAGCGTTTAAGCTGCCATATCCCAGAGATGCTGGAAACCAGCCCTAGCGACGTGAATTCTGGGCCTCTACGTTCTCATCAATGTACCCCCGATGCAAATACAGTAGAAGGCTTATAAATGGTTGCTGACAATTTTTTTAATCAAAAGAGCTGCCTAGATTGATAATAATTAAAAAAAACAAAACCAAATTAAGTCTCTTTCCAGACTCTATAAAGTGCAAAGATTGCTCTCAACTGTGCAGACCTGAAACACCTCTCTCCACACGTAATATTTTAACACAAAGTCCCCAAAAAGTGGCAGAGTAGATGCTGTCTTTTTCCCCCTCACAATCAAATCGGGGGTAGTAATAGATGACCAAAGAAAGCATCAGGATGCCAGGAAGTTACCAAAAAATTAAAGAGAGAAAGGTCTGGGCGTATTGGAGTCAGTTTCTCACTAGTTGGACTGAGGGTGAGTTTGAAGGGATTTCTGTTTACGTTTTACTCTTTTGCCTCTCCTGAGCGGCTTTGAGAAAAGCCCCCGTCTGCTCCTTTATGGAAGGAAGGAAGGAAGGAAGGAAGGAAGGAAGGAAGGAAGGGGAAGGGAAGGGAAGGGAAGGGAAGGGAAGGGAGGGGAGGGGAGGGGAGGGGAGGGGAGGGGAGGGGAGGGGAGGGGAGGGGAGGGGAGGGAGGGAGGGAGGGAAGGAAGGAAGGAAGGAAGGAAGGAAGGAAGGAAGGAAGGAGGAACCCCAGAGCTGGTCTCCGTGTCTACGCCCCGGGCTTGACATCGGGCAGCACAGAAGCCCTCCCGAGATGCAGGCTTCCTGAAGACAGGTGTGGGCAGACACCAAGGGACGATAGCCAGATTGCTAGAATCCTTGCCAGCAGCACTGGGTGGACGAGGTCACCGGGGAATATTTCTAAGCATTAAGAAAAATAACTTCACGTTTAAATTTTATACAACAAGTGGTTATCAAAATGTGGAAATAAAATACATATTTTTGGGTTACAAAGCCGCAGGAATTTTACTGATAAAGACACACACTGCAAATGCGTTTATGAGTCTATGACACACAGGAGTGAGCCCATGGGAGGTCAATGTCGAGCCTCTTTCCCTGTGCCGTTTACTGTCTCTATTCTAGTCCTTTGCGGGATGTGTGGTCGGTGAACGCTTTCTCACAGTCTATAATTTTCCTTTCTCATGCTCTCTTGTGAGCAGAAAGTTTACATTGGGATAGGGTTTCAATTTATTAATTTTTCCAATATGGATTTCACTTCTGGTGTCAAACATGATCTTTGCCTCACCCTACTCCTAGAGGCTTTCTCTTGGTGTCTTTTTTCTGAAAATTTTACAGTTTTAATTTCATACTTAAATCCCTAGTCATTTCGAATTAAGTTTTGAATGGGGTGTGAGGTTTAGGCTGAGATTCGTTGCTTTGCTTGTATATGTCTAATTGCCTCACAGAACCTTTTATTGAGAAGTCTATCCTTTCAGTGCATTAAATTCCACTGAATTGCTTCTGGGCCTTCGTGGGGTAGGAGTTGAGCCGATGTGTGTGGGTCTTTTCCGGGTTCTCTGCTCTGTTGCTCTCTGGGTCCATTCCTTGCCACTACTTTGTCGTAATTGTTGTAGCCTTATTATCAGGGAGGGCGATTCTCCCACCGCATTCTTCTTCATCAAAATCGTTTTAATTATAACAGGGCGTGAGGTCTCCCACATAAGTTTTAGATTAAACTTATCTCCATCTGCAAAAACAAAACAAAACAAAACAAAACAAAACAAAACAAAACAAAACAAAACAAAACACCTTTTGGTATTTTGTTAGGGATTTCATTAACCTGTAGATCAACAGGGAGAATTGTCATCTTGGCGATTCTTCCTATCTGCCTTAAAAAATGTCTTAATCATTTATTTATGCCCTCTCGGATTAAAAAAAAAATTTAATGTTTATTTTTGACAGAGAGAGAGAGACAGAGCGTGGGCAGGGGAGGGGCAGAGAGAGAGAGAGGGGGACACAGAATCCAAAGCAGGCTCCAGGCTCGGAGCTGTCAGGACAGAGCCTGACACGGGGCTCGAACTCACAGACTGCGAGATCATGACCTGAGCCGAACTCAGACGCTCAACTGACTGAGCCACCCAGGTGTGCCTATTTATGCCCTCTTGGATTTTTTTATCTGCATCTTCTAATACTCACCTTACATGTTTTGTTAGGTTTACACCTAAGAATTCATTCCGTTTGGAATGATTATAAATTATATTGTATTTTTAATTTCTATTTCTACATATTTATTGTTAGTGTACAAAAATGCAATTTATTTCTGTTTGTTGATTTTGTATCTGCAACCAATTGGCACTTACTCAGTCTAGGCTTTTTTCTTCCCCCTCCCCCTCCCCCTCCCCCTCCCCCTCCTTCTTCTCCTCCTCCTCCTCCTCCTCCTCCTCCTCCTCCTCCTCCTCCTCCTCCTCCTCCTCCTCCTCCTCCTCCTCCTTCTTCTTCTTCTTCTTCTTCTTCTTCTTCTTCTTCTTTTCTTCTTCTTCATAGATTCCCTGGAATTTTCTTTGTAGGCAATCATTTCATCTATACATAGAGGTGGTTTTATTTATTCCTTTTCAATCTGTGGACCTTCTATTTCCTTTTCTTGCCTTATCGCAATGACTAGGATTTCTAGTATTATGTTGAATGTGAATGGTGAGAGCAGGCTTCCTTGCCTTGTTCACAATATGAGAGAGGAACTATTCAGTTTTCCACCACTAAGCATGCATTAGCTGTAGTTGATTTCTTATTTCTTTTTTTAAATACATGTTCTTTATCAAGCTGAAGTATTTTTCTTCTATTCCTAACTTCCTGAATTCAGCTTTTAATCATGAATGGTACTGGAATTTGTCCGATATGTTTTCTGCATTCTCACCCAGGTCTGTAAAGAAGCACAATATGGATGTTGATTGTGGCATTATTTGGCATGACGAGGAATCAAGGATGATTTGTGCCTCTGTCACTCTAAATCAGCTTGTGAGAATATGATGAGTCCATGCCATAGAATGCTAAGCAACAGTTTGAGGCAGTGAACTGTATGTATGCATAGCAGTGAGAGCTGGTGTCAGAAACACAGTGCTGAGGGAAAGTAAGCGATGTGATACGTAACAATATTATGACATCATTTAGAGGATTTGAAGACAATCTGTTATACAGTTTTCAGTGCCACATACAGAGAGCGCCAATCACCTCCAGAATAAGCACACCGCTGTGATGTGTGTGGGGATGTGACTTCGGTTTAGGGTAAACCGGTTCATCCTGCGATACAAACTCAAAACTGAAATAGGGAGAATTTTGGCCAAATGTAGGAGAGGGCAAAAGGTTGAAACTCTTGCTGGAAAATGAGTTCCAGACATTGCACTAGGAATGTGTTCTGTGAATAGCCACCAAAGCACGGCTTTGGATGTTAGTAAGGAGCTGTGACTTGCAGGGGAAGAACAGAAAGTCTGTCCGGCTTGCTAAGACACGGGTCCAAGCACAGTGTTAGCTTCAGAGACAGTGTTTCAGGGCCAATGAGAACAACAGCCTTGCAGGAAACAGCCCTAGCCATTGGCCCCTGGACAGTGTCCCCGCTATAGCAGCCAGTCCCAGGTGGAAATGCTAGATGCGTGTTGGTCTTTCCTTGCAGACACCTAGTGAGACCACCGTGAACGAGGTCATCTTAATGGACAAATCCAGGAGACGGAGTCATCCCGTGTAGCAGCCACGGCAGTTAGCCAGGTAGGACAAGGATCACTAGCCGCAAATCCCCTGCAGCTGCAGAATTTGTGGTTTGCTTGTGGATGCAAATGCACCGGCAATAGTGTGTGGGCAGTACTCACAGAGTCAACTCGTAGGAAAGCTGTGCAGCTAATATGCGTTACCCCTGGCTCCTCTCCCCTCCGTGCGGTGCTCACCTGGGCTTCCGCGCTGTTCTGATCTATCCTGCACCCCAACCCCCTGTTCTAGTCCTTCTTCATACTCGTTCAGAGTTCAGCCTGGCTGACATCATCAAGGAAGTTCTGTTGGGGTGCGTATAACCAGCTTAAGGACGCCTCGTCCTGAAGCTTACAGGAACTCTTTCTGCTAAGAAACAGCTGCTTGGTAGAAGGGCCAGTGCCACATCAAGACACTTGGTGTGCAAAGTCCTTGTTCCTCTTGCTCTTGGCCTCCCCGTAATTGAGTTGCGACTGACTTGCCACTGCATCGAGGCCTCTTCTGTTATTTGGGGCAATCGTTCCGGGGCTTACCTTTCAAGAGGGGAAACCCTAGGTGTGGATAAAGATCACAAAAAATGAAACATTCTGGCACCTTCCTAGAACTGTAAAGGATAGTTGGATCTCACGCATGATATATTTTGTTCAAAATAGTAACACTCTTTAAGGCGATTCTAGCTTCCATCGGGACCGCAAATGACTGTTACATTAAGTTTCAAAATATGGATAGGCTAATTAGCATTTGATAGGTATTTTCACAAAGACAGTAAATATTGTTGCAAAGACAGACATGATGGGTTTTTGTGTCCTGTTAAGCAAAAAAACAGGCTAACTGATAGAAGTGACTAAGAGACATATTTTTTTTCTTGGAAAAACTTTGAAAGAGCCAAAGGAGGAGTGCAGTCTCAGAAGATGGCATCTCCCACACTGGCATGGTCCAGCATAGGCTACATCAGCCCTTGGTTGGATTGTTGTAAAATGGATTAATGTCTTTGGTGGGCATTTTGATTACATAGTATTCATAGATGGCATAGTGTATATAGATGGCATAGTGTATAAAGATGTGATTTTAACGAGCATAGTATAGCCAAATGGATGGATGCAAAGTTGTTAAACATGCCAAATGGGTCACGTCGGCATATCTTCGAATATTTTAATTCTGGGCAAGTATGTGGACCACCAGTTTGCTGCTGAGTGATTCAATCAACAGTAATGTCGCTTTCACAATTGGTTTAATACCTTTCTATGAGAAAATAAATTCCCCAATGAAATGATTATTCCTGTGAATTGGCTCAAAATGACGGCTTTAAAGGAAACCATTCGCATAAAAGGAGTGAACAGGTTGTCTCTCCACTAAAAAGGACTTACGACTTAATTACACGTTTTAATTGCCGTGGCTATAATTTGACTGTTGGAAAAGGCTGGGACGTCAGAAAGGTGAGAGAAAAGTGCTAAAAGTGTTCCTGTTCTGACCTTTTTGAAGAGGCTAATTAGCTCAGCTTTGTCAAATGCTATCCCAACCCCATTCCCTGAGCGGACGAATAAATTATTAGGCTCCTGCTTTGAATGCATTGAAATTTTTCTCCAGTATTGCACAATAGAGAACGTGAACCTTTCTTCTGTCTCAAGACTGTTTTTAAAAGCTTGCCTCTGGGACCAAACAAAGAAGAGTTTTTAATGAAACCTAAATATGAAGTCTGTTGTGCATTTTCCAAAGTACGAGTGAAATAAGTCTGGGAATAGAACAAAGCTTTGCCTCATTTCTCTTTTTCGTGTTTGAAGAATAATGATACAGGGAATTGCCTTGGCTTTTCCTAGAGAAGTTTGGGAACTTACCCAGGTGGTTAACACCTATTTTCAGAAAACCTTCTTATTTGTGCTTTCGAGATTGTTTTCCAGGAAGTGTTGTTAGTTCTTTGCTCTAACCTGTGCCAGAGCTTTGAATATCCACCCCCCCTGAATAAATAGAATAATATCCCCAAGATTCTAACATTCTTTAATCTTCGGTGGGTTTTCTAGTTTCCTAACTTTTCAAAGCACTTTTGTTAGGGACGGCTGTGGCTCTTTGAAAGTGAAGGAGTCGCTGTTGAATTCTCTGAGAATTACGAGTGAAGGCTGAAGAATCCACATGATAGGATTGCAAGGGTCGTGGGGAAAAGAACAAACTTGCCAAATATGAATGTTTAGATACTTCTCAGGTGTCGGGATAAAGTGCCAAGTGGGCAGTTGGGGCAAAACATGAGGGACAGGAAGTCTGGAAGTCTGGGGAAGTCATAGGCAGACGGCGCTAGACCTCTGAGTTTGGAGGTCGTGGGTCACAGGTTGTGTCACAACCACAGCCCGCGGTGCGATCACCAAGGAGCGGTGTGCATGGAAAAGAGAAGAATTATAAAAGACAAGTTGATATATTTGCTAGGTTCAAACAATGCTTTCTGTGACAAAAGAAAATTAGAACACTCTGCTTCCTCAGGATCGCAGGTGTGAGCTTTCCTGCAGGTGGTTTAGATGCGGAGGGGAGCACACGGTGACACTGACCACCGAGCTCCCGTGGCCGAGACCTTCCTGCGGATGCAACCGGCAACAAACAACCCTGTCCTATTCTGATTCATTTCGGCCAAAAGGAAGGGAAATTGGTGAATAAGTCACGGGGTCTGTTTCCCCGTTTTAACCGACCTTTCAGATACATGGCTTGTGTTTCCTGTGGATCCACGGAGCTGTGTGTCTCAGCGTGTCCTTGGTCCCCGACAGAAATGAGCTTGCGTTAGAACGGCGTGAGAAGTCTGCACTGTTTAACGTGGACGGTGGTTTTGTTCTGCGCGAGGAAAGACTCTCAAACCAACCTCTCAAACGCTTGCCCCCCTTTGTGTTTAAGGATGCCGGGAAACCCACAGGCGGGGAAGAAGCCTTCTCTCCCGCACCACTTTCTGCAGAAGCAGCGAGGCCACCGTTCCCGTGACTGATTAGAACTCACATTTCAACGCTCACAACTAAACAAATCTAGAAATGGGAAAGTGTGCCAGCACATAATTAGGGAGCTGTTTAGAGGCGCTCTGAGGTTAAAGTGCCGAGAGGAGATGAGCCTGTGTTTTAGCACCACCATCAGTCAGGATAGGCCATGTTGTCACCGGGGTTTATGACGACGGCTGATGCCCCTCAGCCCCTTGTGAATTTAATCACCATGAACATGACTTTATAAAGGTGCATGGGGAACGTTTTGGTGACAGTTTTCATAATCAAGTCTATGTATTCCTCCGCACCGTGGGCTCTGCTCAGTTTTTATACCTGTTCTTCTTATTTTGTGTCACGTGAGCAGGAGAGTGAACCTGTTTCATGGAAGCTTGTAGCGGATAAACCTGCAGCGTGTGAGCGAGTCGATGTTCTTCTGTCCACGTTCCCCGAGTCTGGCTCTTGGGACGGGACGGCGGGAACTCGCGAGGCCTCACTTAGAGGATACTTGACAGCGGGGGACCGGAGACAGCCACAAAGGGAAAGGCTTCTGCTTACTTAGGGAAGACCTCGGGGCGATATCCAGACCAAAGGGTATCTCTTGTTTTGGGCCACCAAGTCATAGATGGCCGATCCGCCCCTCCCACTACACGACAGGGACACATTATTTTGTCCCCTGTAGAGTTAGCCCCGGGCATTTCTAGAACCGGTACCGCTTTGGGGAACAAATATTATGTGTCCACCCAACAATCATGCTCCTTTCATACCCGAATTACAGAAACTTAATTTTTACATTGACCATATTATTTCCTAGCTTCTTTTGTTTTTTTAATCAAGAGGTAACCATTTGACATAGCCCATGTCTTTGCTGATGAAAGTCACAGTGGCCAGCCCAGCAGTCTTGAATAGTGTGAATGGAAGACAGGTGCAGAGGTGCTCTCCTCAGACAATATCTGAGCATCTAATATATGTTAGAACTGAGGAGGAAAAGATCTTTTCCTCAATGAGTTGACGGATCATTTCTCTAGAAACAAAGGCAAACTGTGTGTCCTTCACAGATACTAAGTGGATTTTATCATGATTTCATTACACTCATGGGAGCTTCTACATAGACATCATATGGGATGAGGGTCCTACCCCAAGAACCTCAATGTAGTTTCATCACCTCTTTTAAGACCTTATCTTTAGGGGCGCCTGGGTGGCTCAGTCGGTTAAGTGTCTGACTTTGGCTCAGGTCATGATCTCACAGCTCGTGGGTTCGAACCCTGCATTGGGCTCTGTGCTGACAGCTCAGAGCCCGGAACCTGGAGCCTGCTTCCGATTCTGTGTCTCCCTCTCTTTCTGCCCCTCCCCTGCTCGCTCTCTCTCTCTCTCTCTCTCTCTCTCTCTCTCAAAAATAAATAAACATTAAAAAGTTTTTTTTTAATTTTTTTTCAACGTTTATTTATTTTTGGGACAGAGAGAGACAGAGCATGAACGGGGGAGGGCAGAGAGAGAGAGGGAGACACAGAATCGGAAACAGGCTCCAGGCTCCGAGCCATCAGCCCAGAGCCTGACGCGGGGCTCGAACTCACGGACCGCCAGATCGTGACCTGGCTGAAGTCGGACGTTTAACCGACTGCGCCACCCAGGCGCCCCTAAAAAGTTTTTAAAATATCCTTTTGTGCTAATAACTCAAAACTGAAGAATAAAATTTTAGTTCCGAAGTCAATATTTCGCTAGCCAGGGCTTACAGAAAGATTTTCAGGAGTATGCTTTTTTTCTTTTCCCTTTGGTAAAGGATTGTGTCTTACTTAGGACTGAGAAATGTTTGTACCTATGGAAATTGCAATGATTTGGGAGGGTTTAATTTTACAGAGTCAAACTGAGAAGGTAAATGAAGTTTCCTGGGAACTTCAGGGAAAGGGAAAAAAAAAAAGGAATTAACTCTTCCAGAATACTTTAAGGGGATTTGCTTTTTGGTTCTATTCCAAATTTCAGAGTGAATGAAGACGCTGCTCTCAAATGTACCATTACGTGAGAAAAATGGCTCCCTTCCCTGTCCCTCTGTCCCAGGTGAAGGTCAGATTCTCACTCAATGGGCCGGGGGCGGGCGGGGGTGGTTAAAACAGACTCTGTGTCTGACTTGAAGAAGTGCTGGCTTTGCTCGTACAAAATCATTACTTGCAAAGCACGTCGTGCTAACCTTTATATCGTTGTTGTTTTTTTCAAATACCAACTTCTAATGGTTACGATGTTAGTCATGATACATTTCGTTTGTTAAAATTAAGCTATTTTACCTTGCATCTTAAAATTTGATGGAATGGTGATTTTGCTGGCTTTTAGTAGCTCTAAATCAAAATTGGTCAAGTCAATTTAGCTAGAATGTAGGAAAATAAAACATGTCCCTGTGGTCTGACAACTTCCGTGAATAATGTATCTTTAATAGCTGTCAATTAAGGTGGTTTTTAGAGATTTATGATGGGGTATAAATATTCACAAAAGGTGATTTATGGCACAGACTCAGACAATTCTTTGACTAGAACTACCCTGACAGCGAATAAATTACTATCTGGTGTGGGGATAAGAGAAAACACTTGGAATCTCTCTCCTTCTTCTGTCCTGTTCTTTTTTATTCCATTCTTTGACTCCGTGACGCCAATATCCAGATCACTGAACTTTAGAGAAAAGAGGACCCTGCGTGACCGTCAGAACTGACCTCTTCATTATGCAGATTGTGGATCAGAATGCATGTTTGTGTATCTTCTACAAAAGGCCAGAACATAAGAGTACAGGACCTGTTCAAATACATCCACAGACATAGGTACTTGAATCTCATAAAGACTCGCTACAGAAAAATACTGAAAATAATTTCAATACTCCATAGCAGAAGTTGAAAAACTCAGAAAAAAAAGAGGGTGACTAACAATTTAGATGCTCTGGATGGTCAGAGACACCTTGTGCAAACTTAAAGGACAAGCAGTGAGTAGAAACTCTGCTACAGGATTGGATTAATCCACTTCCTCTGACTTACAAGTACTGCCTTCCTTGCCCAGGGCTGGAGGCCCTGGGGCCCCAGGAACAGAGAACAATCACTAACTCTTAGAACATCGATCTGATTCTTCTTCTCCAGTTCATACAGTCTTACATACTTGTTCCCAGCCTTGTTTGCTCCTCTCAGGTCTTTTCTGAGTCTAAGAGATGATATCTGGCCCACAGGTAGAGAGAAAGGCTTAAGGAGTCTTCATGGGATCAACGCCCTTTCTAAAAGCCGGTAAGATGAAGTCAACTGGGAATTTTTCCTTGGAGAAACCTAGGGTATTGACTCTTTGAGAAGGCTATTCCTGTGCTCACGGGATATCAAAAGCATGGGGCCCGTTTAAATAAGTTGAGCAGTGTTACAGAAGCTGGAACGGATTCACTTTGTAAGGTACTGCGTGCAGCCATCTGTGTTCCATCTGTTGGAAGACCTGGTTCCATCTTCTGTCTTCGTTTGGTAAATCCTTGTCTTCTGTCTCTTTAAATTACCAGCCCTTCTCCAGTTGATCGTTCGTCTGTAGAAATCTCACGGTCTGCCGAGGCCCTCAAACCATGCTCCTGAGTTCGCTCGCTAACCTGAGTTGAATCACTGCAATACCTCTGGCCTGACTTCCTTCCCTGTGAACCCCCTTGCAGCAAAACCCCACGTTGAGGATACTCCACCATACCTGTGTGGCCCATGAAGATAGAGAAATACAGATCATGGAATTCCATGAGTATACCATTCAATGTGTATAAAAGCCAGTCTCTTCTTGTTTGGATTAGATTAGTGGCTGCTAATAATTTGCATCCTTGGGTGCCTCCTTGGCAATGGTTCCCAGGTAGTGTGCTTCTATTTGCTATGTGCTGCCTGCTGATGCCACACTGAGGTGAGCCTGTATGTTTCATTCAAATCTGAGCATCTTGGGGCGTCTGGGGGGCTCCGTCGGTTAAGCGTCTGACTTTGGCTCGGGTCATGATCTCACCGTCTGTGAGTTCGAGCCCCGCGTTGGGCTCTGTGTTGATGACTCAGAGCCTGGAGCCTGCTTTGGATTCTCTATCTCCCTCTCTCTCTCTCCCCCTCCCCTGCTCACACTCTTGCTTTCAAAAATACATAAACAATAAAAATAAAATAAAAAAAAAAAGAATCTGAGTGTCTACACACTCCCTACATGCTTCTGTCTGTACAACTTCTTGACTGAGGAAGAATGATCCATTCAGAACACAATGAAATTACTTGAAACCCACTTTACACACTAAAAAAAATCATGGTTTAGATGTTAGCGTATAAAAGTCACAAAATTACTAATTTTATATTAAGACAAGAATAATAATGAAACACTAAGTACTTTGCTTTAGCACAAAAGAAACGACCTCAGAAAGCTCAAAATAAAAGTTTTGTTCATTTAGCCTTGGCAATTTTTCAATGCCTCTGTGTCTCCCACAGCCCTTGCCTGTTTGCTATGACGCCATGATGGTTTCAGAGAGGGGATGGTGCTTGCTGAGCCACAGTTATTTGGGACAACTGTTAGGATGGCCCGTGTGCCCTTACACCGTTGTGCATTCGATTGTGCCTCACGTCTACTGGCACAAAGCCCCTCAGCTGAGGCACGGTCACTCAGGGAGGCTCTCCTACATGATGGGCAGTTGTGTTATGACTGGTCTTCTTTTACGTTTCCAAGAGGTCTGCCAGTCTCTGTCATCTGGCTGAGTTTTGGGAACCTGAATAGGGATTGGAGAAACAGGTCGATAATAAATTCGTTCTGAGGAGGGCCAAAAGATCAGGGCAGAGCCAGGTACAAATTTGGCTGGGAACAAGCAAGAATTGGAACAAAGTGGGGAAAGGCGAAGAGAGGATGTCATAGGCATTACCAGATAGTACTCTAGGCACGGCCACCAGGAGTCTGGTCAGTAATAGGATTTGTATTCAGACAAGCAGTGTATCAGTTAGTTCTTACCACATAACAAATCAACTCAAAGGCAGTGGCTTCACGTCATGACTATTTGTCAAGCTTACATTCTTGTGGGCTGGAATTTGGGATGGACCCAGCTGAGAAGCTCGTCTGCCTTGGCAGGGTTCACTCAAGCACATTCGGTCAGCTTCCAGATTGGCTGTGGCCGGATGGTCCAGCATGGCTACCCTTGGATGCTTGGACCTGCTCCACTTGGACTTTCTTCCTCAAGCAGAGTAGCTCTGGCTTGTCTATCAGCTGCTGGGTGGGTTCTAAGAAAGCACAGATACACACATGGCTACCTGAGGTCAAGAGTCCACATGGCTTACCACCCCTTTAGCTCACATGAGCCAAAACAAGTCACAAGACCAGCCCCACATTTAAGGGAAGAGGGTGCAGACTCTGCTTCTTGATGCTGGGATTCCAAAGTCATATTGCAAAGGGCATGAACACAGGGAGGCAAAAATGATTGTGAACATTTTTGCAATCAATGTATCCCAAAGAATGAAGGATGGATAAGCAGTTAGGGACAACCAGAATCCAGAATACATCCTTAGATCATTTGCTCCGTAGTGAAATGACATAGACCCTCTGGAAACCAATTTTTGAGTGACATTGGGTCAAATTTTTGCCACGCAATACAGTATAACAAATGTGGGGCCAACAGGCACAACAGGCAGTAAGGTCCCTTGCACGGGAGAGTAAAACAACTTTGGGGGTGTTGTGGTTAAGACCTTGGAGTCCAAGATAAGTTCAAGTCCGAAGGATTCTTTGTGCCCTAAGACGTGGGAGCTGCAGAACTTCCTCTCTTTTGAGCTCAGAGCAGGGTATAGCGAGCCCTGAAGTTCATTCCTTGTCAAAAACGCTCGGATGCTAACATACACCACACAGCTGGAAACTATGTCTTATGCAAGAGAAAATGATACGGTCCAAGCAAGTCTTTGAAAGTCCCCAAGCTCTCTGTGCCCTTTCTTCCCCATGCACAGTTGTGGTGCCATAACTCCCGACGACCCCTCACCTCTCCATCAACAGCCTGTGCTGTAACTGTTCCCGCCCTAACCATGGTCCCTCATCCTGGGGAGGCTCTTTCTCTCCTCACCCTGCTTTCCCTGGATGGTGTGACACTTCTGGAAGAAGCTACCTGAATGATCAAATACATGTATTTGCATGGCACGATGGTGAATTTTACATGTCACCTTGCCTGGGCTGAGAGACGCCCAGAGAGCTGGTAAGACCTTATTTCTGCATGTGTCTGTGAGGGTGTTTCCTGCAGAGACGAGAATTTTAGTCAGCAGATAGAGTAAAGTAGATGGCCATCCCCAACGTGGGCATCATCCAATCCATCCAGGCCATGAAAAAAACAAAAAGACAGAGGGAGGGCAAGTTCACGCCCTCTGTTAGACCTGGGACATCCGTCTCCTGCCTTGGGACGTTGGTGCCTCTCATTCTCAGACTTACACACCCAAACTGGGACTTTCACCGTTGATTTCCCCCAGATTCTTAGGCCTTCAGAATCAGACTGAATCACATCACCGATTCTCCATCCCACAGATGGCACATCCCAGCTGCCATAACCGTGTGAGTCAATTCCTAGGAGTCTCCCCTCATATACACCCTCTCTCTAGATGTATCGTGCTGTTCTGTTCCTCTGCAGCACCCTGACAACACAGATGGGACAGTCATCGGGTGAGATAGTCTCAGGGAGGCTCCCACGCTGTTTACTGTTGCATCACTTCTGGGCCACACAATTCTGAGCACCCGCTTCTTACGTGTAAAAATGAACGACTTATGTGGCTGATAGTTTGAGTTACTCTGACTGTGAAATGAGCAGTTTCAGTGTGACTCTTTTAGCGCGGTTTTCTAGCCGTTCCAAGGGAGAAGGAAGAATTCTTTTCCGTTTATTACTTCTGGCAATGTGACAGCATCATTCAGTCAACTTAGATCAATACCAATATTGAGGGTGGGAGGAGCTGGGACCGTAAAATGTGAGTTATCTGAGAAGGCATAAAGTGCCTCATTCGTAGTTCGACGATGAAGTTCAGAGTCGGGCAGATATCAAGCCTTCGAGGATCTTCCGTATTTTCAACGGTAGAACAAGATGCTGTGTTTTAAACCAGTTATTTTCTTGTGCAAAGGACACGTGACATGAGATCTGTCCTCTGTGTTTTTGAGCCCACGGCGCTGTCGACTGTAGGCCCTGTGCGGCACAGCAGAGCTCTAGAGTTGATTCATCATTGTGTAGCTGGAATTTTCTGCTTGTTGATTAGCCATTTGCCCACGAAGAAGAGCCTTAATTTTTCTGTTGGTCTCAAAACTTCTCATGTTGGCAGAATGCCCATCTTACACCACATTTCAAGTGGATAAAATATATCGCCGCTTCAACGATACCTTCAAAGATCGACTACAACTCCATTCTTAATATTTCAAGAGATGTTTCTTTTTCATGTATTATTTTACTATTAAACAATGGCAGCCAACAATTAAGTGATTACTAATATATTCAAAATAAACTGGCACCAGAGTGGAACCCGCTTGAGATTCTCTCTCTCCCTCTGTCTCTGCCCCTCCCCTGCTCTCTCTCTCTCTCTCTCTCTCTCTCTCTCTCTCTCTCTCTCTCTCTCCAAAATAAAGGTTAAGACCGCAGACACAGAAAGACAAATACCGTGTGGTTTCACTTACGGGTGGAATATGAAAGAGTCAAACTCACAGGGGCAGAGAGGGTAGATGGTAGTTGCCGGGGGCCAGGGGCGGGAGAACTGGGGAGATGTTGCTCAACACGTACACAGTTTGAGGCAGGAGGTGAGTGCGTCCTGGGGATGTAATGTGGAACCTGGTGACAATAGCTAAGAACTCTGCGTTGTAAACTTGAAATCCGCTAAGAGAGTCAATCTTCAGTGTCCTCACCCCACACTGCACACTCCCCCCAAAAGATAACCCTGAGGACACAGATGTATCAATTAGCTTGTCTGTGGGAATCGTTTCACAATGTATACGGGTAACCAGCCATCACACTACAACCTTAAATATATACAACGTTTATATGCCAATCATACGTCAGTAAAGCTGGGAAATTAAAAAAAGAAAGAAAGAACGAACGTTTCTAGGAATGAAATTCCAGCTTCAGAAACATATTTTTTAGTGATTGTCAAAATCACTGCGAAATGTGGTGTTTTCAAAAGCGCTAACTATGTTAGCAGATTCTAACTTTTTTTTTTTTTTTTGCATCATCTGTTTCTGCATTGGATGTTTGGAGGCATAATTTTTAAAAAGCAATTCGTTGAAGTGTGATTGACGTATGAAAAGCGTGTGTATGTAATGATGACAACTTGACGAATTTGAGGATGAGTATTCACCTATGAAAACATCACCATAATCTATGCCACAAATATGTCCGTCACCTCCAGAAGCGTCCTCCCAGCCTGCTATTTCTTCTTATTTTTATTTTCTTTTTGTGATAGGAACACTTAACATCAGTGCACATTTTGAAGCAAAGTCTTCCCAGACAGCTTTTCAAAATTCCAGAAATCAATAGAAAAAGTTTTAGGGCAAAACATGAAGTTTTTTCAGTGAACGCGATTCTGGTCACCGAGACAAATCGCATTCTGTCTAAAATAGCAACAGTACGTTTCAGGTATTTAAGGACTTTGAAACTGAATAACTTCTGTAGCCTTCTTGAGTAACATACACTGAAGGCATTTCTAGAAAGCACTAAGGACTAGCTGACACAACGGCCACAGCAGCGAGGCGCAAACATGATCCTCTGGACCGTACGGCCAGCCAGATACAGGGCGTGGCCACACCACTGAATCTCCCACCTCCTGGAACATGCGATTGACCAGCGGCCCTGCACGTGCCTAGAAACCCCCATCCTAACTGCTTTGGCTGAGCTTAACACTCCTGTCCTCTAAGAGAGAGACCGGGGGCCGCTGTTCACCCAGCACGTCTCCCATGCTCGAGGGGCGGCAACGGGGGCATCGTCCCACTGGATCCATGGGCTCTGGATTCCCTGGCATCACACATGGGGATGAGAAGGATCAGGGATTCTGAGACGTGGGTGGAGGTTCCATGAATGTTCTTCCGGCCCGGCCGTCTGTACGCATGCCCGGGTCCTCAGAGACAGGACTGCGTCAGGATGGAAAATTGCATGGTCTTAGGAACGCGTTGCGTCTCAATCAGCTCTACTTAGAACGGAAGGCAGGCGATGTCAACAGCGCACCAACAGTGTCCTCGGCTCTCCCTGAAGGCACCGCCGGGCTTCAGGAAGTGATTTTAAAGAGGCGATAACATTTAGGTATTCATATTACGATGCCTGCCTTCTCGCCACAGGCTCGCAGGGCCAGGGAAATTTCTTCCATTTTCACCTTGCCGGGACTTGAGTTGGATTCTAGTCTAGAAAAGGCAGGAGAATGCAGGGACCCTATCGATGGCCTTGAATAACAGTGTGCAGAACAGCACCTGTAAGCAGGGAGAGGTTTTCCCTTTGGGAACCACACACGGCCTCCCTGAACACGCACACCCACGGCACTTGGGCCGGGACCGCTACCTTCCCGTATCTCGCTGTGCCTTTGTCCTCTCAGACTTGACTCTCCCACTTCGTAGTTTGGGCGGCTATGCTTTCACGCATGGTCCAGTGTTGAATTGGGGTGTTTATTATACCTGCATGTAACTACATGTGTTCTGTCTCTGGTCCCCTGAGCAGACGGACTGTGAGTCAGGGACGGACATGACCCACAGGGTGTGTAAGGGACAGAGACGGTTAGAAGCAACCCACACTTCTTCCTGACCTCCGCTGACAGCAGAAGAGGTAGCCAGAGCTGAAGATAACTTATTTTGAGGAAAACACGTGGGCCCTTTAAAAGCCCCGCTGGCTTTCCCTCTCCCTCACTCGCTGCCCCATGAATTTTCTCTTCTAAAATAGAAAACGTGACATCACAGAAAGAATGTCACCTTTGACGTGAGGATTTTACACCAGAGACCAAATTAGGTAGAGGTTTGAATACTGTGTTTATAGGAAGAAGCCTGGGGGGCCATAACTTCCACGAATGATGCATTTAATTAATTCGTTAATTAATTAAATGTTTGTTTATTTTTGAGAGGCAGAGACAGGACAAAGCAGGGAAGGGGCAGAGACAGAGGGAGACACAGAATCGGAAGCGGGCTCCAGGCTCCGAGTGGTCAGCACAGAGCCCGACGCGGGGCTCGAACTCACGGACGGCGAGAGCGTGACCTGAGCCGAAGTCGGACGATCAACCGATGGAGCCACCCAGGCGCCTCTGATGCGTTTTATGTAATAAGCAGAAGTAGGCAGATGTGGCAATACTCAAATCACAACACATTTCCTGTTGGCAAGCTCTCGAGGGTGCTCTTTCGACGTGGCCTCCTCCGTGTCCTCGTGCCGGGAGGCCCCAGGAGGGAGACGGGGTGCCGTGGGCTGGCAGGCGGCTGCCTGCGGACTGAGCTCCTCCGGGCGCCCTGGCCGGCGCAGGGCACTCCGGGACCTTCTGCGGGACCTGCGCGCGATGTGCCCGCCCCTCACCAGGCAGGGGTCACTTCTCCCTCAGGGGCCCTGGCACCAAGCGCAGGGCAGCGACAGCCCGGGGCCGGCACGGGACGTCTGCGTGAGGGTCTTCGGGATTTGTTTTCTAGAACCTTTTGGCACCTCTGCCTCCCGCCTGGTCTGGAGCTGGGCGTGTGCGCGTGTGTATGTACGTGTGTCGAGAAGAAGAAGGACACAAGGACAGTGCCGATGTCCAGTGCCGGCTGTAACACTTCAGGGTCGGCCGTAAGCGTTCCTGGCCGTGACCTCACGGGGCGCCTGCTTGGGGACCGACAGGATCCCACGTATGCAGTATGTGTTATGCGACCGCGTGGCTTGTTTCCGCGGCGGGAGAGACGGTCCTGGCCCTTTGGGCTGGCTGGAGCCCCTTTGGTGGAGTCGGGCCGTTGCGTTGAGGGCAGTTCCAACTCGGCCCCTGCTTCCCCCGGGGGGTGGGATGTGGAAG
Source organism: Felis catus (assembly GCF_018350175.1). NCBI lineage: Eukaryota > Metazoa > Chordata > Mammalia > Carnivora > Felidae > Felis > Felis catus. Next base: position 2,141,357 of record NC_058371.1, read on the forward strand.
AGGACAGACCGTAGGAGGCAGGTCGGATGCGGGGAAGGCTCCAGGTGCAGGGGGGGTGCCGGGGGACAGCGTGCTCTTGGGTAGATGGAAGCCGTAGGGGCAGGGTCCCCGAGAGAAGGGGAGGAGGGGTCCCGCTTGTGTGATGTCGGCACAGCTGGCCCATCCCCCGCCTCACCCGGCCCTGTCGTTCTGACCCCCTGGCCTCCTGGCCATCCCTGCGGGCCGTGTCTCTGGCCCGGCTCATCACTGCTCCCCTACGTTGAGGCCTTGACCCCCCAGGGGGTGCATGCATGCAGGTTGTGCATATATGTGGCGCTCACGAGTGCGTGAGTGTCTCAGTGAGGCTTCGTGTCTGGGGGGTTCAGGTGGTCACGCTGCTGTTTTCTGCGAGTCTGGGCCCCCGAGGACCTCACTCTGTGGTGGGAAGGGCCCTACGAGGGACTTGGGGACGCCGGTGGCCACACCAGCACGATCTCTTGTGGGGTTTCTGGTCGGAGGTGTTCTCGTTAAGACCCAGGTCATGGACCTTAGTGCTATGATGTAATAGAAAATAGCTGCTAACTATGTGGTCTGGCGCAACTCCTGACAGCCTCTTGTAGTGATGAGTGTGCTTTGTGTGGGTGAGATAGACGGCGGGTGTCTGGGGCCCCGTGGTGGCTTCAGGACGGGGCCGGTTTCCAGGAGGAGGGCTGAACCTCTCAGCCCCCCTCCCCCGACCCCGAGTTAGTCCCCGGCGGCCACAGGGGCATTTGCAGGGCGTCAAGCTGGTAAGCGTATGGAGGGGCTGGCAGGAAGTGCTCCCAGAGAGGGCTCAGCACCCCTTCTCCCAGCTGGTCCTGTACATCCCTACCCCCTGGCTGTTCCCGACTCGTACCCTTGGAATAGACGTGTTTCCCTGAGGGCTGTGAGCCCTTCTAATAAGTAAATGGACCTGAGGAGGGTCGTGGGAACCTCTGGTTTCCAGCTGGCCGGGGAGAAGTAGGGGGGCAACTGAGGTGGGGCTGCTCTCGTGGGGCTGGGCCCCTAACCCGTGGTGGGCCCTCTACTGGTTCCGGTGGTTACTCTCAGAGCTGAACCGCAGGATCCCATGCTTGTGTTGGAGCACTGGAGCACTGGTCGGTGTGGGGAAAACACCCACAGCTGGTGTCCTAGATGCTCTGAGTGAACACAGTCATAACTTTTGTTTTCCCTCCCTGGACAAGATTCGTTAAACTCGGGCCTTTGGAGCGTTCCTTCTGGGCCTCAGGGTTCTAAGATACGGTACGGTATGTGACCCAGGAACACGCTTCTCGGGTATACATCATCCTGTATATTGGCAGACTTATTTTTTAAAAATCTTTTTCCTTTTGCAAAGGGGTATATTGATGCAGAAGTTTAATGGGCTGTTGAGTTTGTGCGTCGAGCGACATGGCAGACCAGAGCGACAGAATTTGTTTTGTGCTGGAAGTCGATACGAGGATGGGCCGACTCTCCCTCCTTGAAAAAGGAAAGAAACCAGAAAAAGGCAGGAAGTTTACAAGCGTGGCCCCGGGACACCAAATGGAGGGTAATTTCCTCCCCGCTGGTGATGAAGAATGACCGTTGGAATCCTAGACTGTATCGTTCTTTGAATTGTGTTTTCACAAGGTATTTAAATGCCTGAGGTCAAACTTGGTAACGTGAAAATACGAAGGAGAGTCTTATTAAATTAGACAAAGAAAAATAATGGCTAAGGTACCCAGACAGACTGGAGCTTTGATACAACACTCTGCTTGGGCTCGTGCTGGGGGAGCGTTGTAATGAAGTCCTCTGGTGTTGCCCAGACCTTCCTGCACGTGACCCCAGAGCGACCCTCAACTCACCATGCCCAGAATTCCACGTTAGTCTGAAGTCAACCCACCCCTCATTCGTTATCTGCCCAGATGCTGGAATGAAATTTTATAGTCCCAGGGTTTCTGGTTTCCTGAGTGCAGGCTAGTTCCGACTTTAGAATCGTTTCTTTAATACTTGTATATTTAATATTTATATTCTGTATATTTATATTTATATTTATATTTATATTTATATTTATATTTATATTTATATTTATATTTATATACCTTGCATACTCACGACCGTATCCTTGCTACTTAATAGTCAGTAGTCAAATTCAACAGTCGGTTTGCATTTCCTTCTTAGATTTTTAGTAAAAAACATGATATATGATTCAACGTACAATACACTTCCGTCTCTACAGGGCCTGTCACTGATGCACGCAGGTGCACACGAAGGCTGACACAACGGCTAGAACGCGGGTCTTTTTCTAGACGTACGGGGTTTGGGCTCTGGAATAACGGCAGGAGGCAGCACTGGAGAGCGAGTGTCTCCATTTTAAGTTGGAAACAGGCACTCGTGTGGCTCGACGTGGAAAGTTCCTGCACTGCTTTCTGGCTCACTGGCAGTTTTGATGGCCTCACCTCGGGGGTCCAGGGCTGTGCTCTGAGAAGCCCACAGGGTGGAGGGTGCCTAGATACAGAACTAGAACTACAGCCGGGGGGAATATATCGTCCCGGTCACCGGTGCCGTTTTGTGGCTGCTCGAGGGAGACGGTCCCCTGTCCCTCAAACGATTTGGGTTCACCTGGGTGCCTGTGAGGAGGGCTGGCCTTTCAAAAATTTTTTTTTTCAACGTTTATTTATTTTTGGGACAGAGAGAGACAGAGCATGAACGGGGGAGGGGCAGAGAGAGAGGGAGACACAGAATCGGAAACAGGCTCCAGGCTCTGAGCCATCAGCCCAGAGCCCGACGCGGGGCTCGAACCCGCGGACCGCGAGATCGTGACCTGGCTGAAGTCGGACGCTTCACCGACTGCGCCACCCAGGCGCCCCGCGGGCTGGCCTTTCAGAGGCGTGTGCCCTGTGTGCTCGCCTGAGAAAAGAGTTAGCAGACAGAATACCGTTGCCCGGAAGCTGTCAGCTGGCGTCTTTCCAGTTGTCTCCATGGAGGGGGGCTCCTGTTGTTTTCTGCGAAAAGCCTAGAAACCGTGTTTCACGTGTTCCAAAATTTATGGGACCGAGTGAGGGATTACACGGGGTCTGTGGGTCTTTTGTCGTGCGGAGAGCTGAGCAAATGGTGTGCAACACAGAGACACTTCAGATCCACAGCCTTACCTGGTGGCGGTAAAGCAAAGCCCCACGAGCGGGGGTGTTTCTGCACCCGTGTGGGGCTGTGGATGTGGAAGCGTGGGGGGACTTGCTCTGTGGGTCCATCCATGCACTCGCTCACTCACTCATAGAGTGAGTACTTGCTGGGTGCCCACGTTGAGCCAAGTCCTGGCGCCATGAACACGGCACCCCTCTCCTCACGAAATTCTACTGCACCAGGGGAGACAAAATAAACATAAATAGAAAAATTATAACTTAGTAAAAATTGTAAGCTTTTAGAATGTTTCAAATAGAGTACGATAGGATACCAACTTAGGCTTTCTTTACTTTTAAAATTTTTAATGTTTATTTATTTTTCAGAGACAGAGTATGCGTGGGAGGGAGGAAGAGAGAGGGAGACCCAGAATCCGAAGCAGGCTTCGGGTTCTGAGCTGTCAGCACAGAGCCTGGTGTGGGGTTGGAACGCATGGACCACGAGATCATGACCAGAGCTGAAGTCGGAGGCTTAACTGACTGAGCCGCCTGGGCACCCCAACAACTTAGACTTTCTAAAAATCACTCAGTGGGTTTATGTAAAATGCACTGCAGGGGAGTGAGGAGGAGGGAAGGAAGGTCAGCTCAGTCCACATGCTGACACAAAGTCCAGGCGGATGTTTTGGTGGGTTGGACTAAGACGGAGGGTTCAGGAACTGGTGGTGGCTGGATTTGGAGCGTATTGTGGAGGTTGTGTCTCCAGGGCTTACTTTGGCCGGGACGAGAGGAGTCAAGGTTGATTTCTTAGAGTTTGGTTCTGAACACGTTGGTAGGTCGTGTGCCATTGACGTAGATGAAGAAGAAAGAAGAATGGGATTCTTTCTCTCCTCCTTCCTCTTTCTTCTTTTCCTCCTTCATTCCTTTCTTTCAGGTAGGAGCAGGGAATCCAGATATGATTTTGAGATACCTGTTACAGTATTGAGCAAAGTATACATTGTCTCTTGCCCATGGAATTTTCTTTCTAATAGGATAAGCAGGGAAGAATTACACGCATGTAGAATCTCAATTTCAGAAGTGACATGCGCAATGAAGAAATGCTTAAGGTAAATGGATTTATCCAAACTGGGCATTTTTGAAAGAGAAATGGGGGTGCCTGGGTGTCTCAGTTGGTTAAGCGTCCGATTTCGGCTGAGGTCACGATCTCAGGTTCATGTGTTCGAGCCCCGCATCGGGCTCTGTGCTGATGGCTCAGAGCCTGTTACAGATTCTGTGTCTCCCTGTCTTTCTGCCCCTCCCTGGCTCATGCTCTCTCTCTCAGAAATAAATAAGCATTAAAAAATCTTAAAAAAGAAAGGGAAATGTAACTAAATCTAGAATGACCTGGCCACTGGACTGGTGTCCAGGGAGGAGAGCAGCATACATGATTCGTTTATCTCCACCTTCCATCGTTTGATAGAAAAGGGGTGTCTGCTGCTGATGCTTCCCCAGAAAGTGTCTTTTTGTTTGAATTTTCAGCTCACTTTTCAGTTTGACATATATTTGTGCACAGGGTTATAATGTTTTCTGAATGAAGGAAGCCAAACATTCTTTAGATTGGCCCACTCTGAGAGATTACATATAAAACTCACGAGGCATCGAATCTACTTGTGTCTTGTAAGTACAACAAAAATCCATGAAGGAAAATGTTTTTTATGGCATATTTAACAGTGATCGTATGTAACTCCGCATCACTACAGCACATAGGAATACATTGGCTATTACCCATGTGAAGGATCTAACATAAATACAGCAGAAAATCTGGGATAAAGAAGACACATGGGGCACCTCGGTGGCTCAGTGGGTTGAGCATCTGACTCTTGATTTCGGCTCAGGTCATGATCTCATGGTTTGTGGGATCCAGCCCTGCATTAGGCTCTGTGCTGACAGTGTGGAGCCTGCTTGGGATTCTCTCTCACTCTCTCTCTCTCTCTCTCTCTCTCTCTGTCCCTTCCACATTTGTGCTCTCTCTCAAAATAAATAAGTAAACTTAAAATGAAAAAAATACATGCGTAACAACACCTGTGTGCTTGCCTTAAATCTAGAGCTGGGGTGGAGATGGTGATCTGCTTTCACACCGACACAGGATCTGACTTGGCTAACACACACCTGATTCACTGGTTTATCTACCTCTTTAAAAGTTAGCAAATTCCTCAAAACGGTTCTTGACGAGAATCAGTTCAGTGGAAAGCGTGCAGTATTCTAAGATCTTTGACAAAGATTGATGGTGTAATTCCGTTGGCAGAGCAAGGAGGTAGGTGCTGAGGAAGCCAAGGTCATATTTAAAGAGAGAGATTTGAGTCCAGAGGATGAGGGGACATTGTTGGCCAGTGCAGGACCTTAAAGGGGAAGATGAGAAAGTTGGGTATGTCTGGTTCAACTCTGAAGGGAACCAATGAAGGGGTTAGAAGGTCAGAAGGGTAAAAAGAAAGGTTAATTTTATAGCAACGTTTGGGGCAGGCTTAGAGAAGGGAAACTTGAAAAGAAGTCCAAATGAGGGCATGGAGAAGAGTTAAGTTGGGTAAAATCCCTGTATGGCTGGAGGGAGAAGAAATCGTGCCTGTAGGAATGGCAGCGAGTAGGGATAGCAAGGAAAATATTGTAGGCAGCATTAAAAGTGGCAAAGTGGCTGATACGTAAATTATCTGAGATTTGATAGTCCTTGCCTGACAGAGCTGACACCCGAGTCCTCCTCCGTGAGATTTCAAATTTTGCATTCCCGGAAGTAAATGCCCCGTCCAACGCTATCGAAGATAACCATTTCCCGAAGCCAGTATGTAAAGAACCTTTCAAATTCAAAAATAAACATACTCTTTGGGAATCTCAAGGGCTGGGCCAAATGTAAGATCAACTTGGGAGATTAAGGTAATGACTGTCAACTCAGTGATTATTCCGGATTGGCTGCGTTGAAGCCTTGCGTACTCTCACAGTGGGCTTTGACTAATCTAACAAGGAAGGCTAAAGAAAGTCATTGCAAATAAGGCTTTGGGGTAGGGAGAAAAGACTTCCTGTCACTTGTCTTCTAACTTTATAATTTGGCCTCCTTTTATAGCATTTTGTTTTCACGTGAATTGACTTGAACTCAATCTCTTCTTCAATTACGCTGAAGAATTAACATTTGTTGCTCGAGTGACACATTTTGCCTTGTTACCAAAATTAATTGTCTTTGCAAATTGTCCAAGTTGGCAGATGCCTTTCTTTGTCTTGTCCAAGGCAGGACGGTGGCTAGTTTGGGGTCTGTCTTGAGGGTGCTGGTGGGGGACAGGTGGGGGACAGGCGGGGGACAGGTGGGGGACAACACGTCTTCACCGTTGCTCGATACCCTTCACCTTTCTAGACATGAAACACGGCCACCTTTGGAGCTTCCTCACTGAGAAGAGGCCCAGGTCTCTATTCAGTGACCAGGGATTTTTAAGCACTTGGGTCTGCTATTTCTTCTATAAAAGGAAATGCATTGGTAACAATGACCATTTTGGTCCTATCTGAATTCTCACTTCATCCAACAACTATTTTCCTCGTATTTAGTTTTGTTTTAATTATTGGCTGCATACAAAGACCTCAGAGCAGACACAACTTCGTGGGTATCTGCTGCTGTCCCACCGTAGCATGGCTTAGGACCAGTGGTAGAAAACACTAAACCCACCTTGACTGTGAAAATCCCCAAGACTCACTCGGTTGACAAATGGGGTGCTTGCGTCTATCAGCCACCCGGTGGCCCATTCACATCCCAGTCCTGTTGCAAATGCCCCAGGATCTGGAGAATCGGGGTGTTAGAAACAATGGAAGCATAGAGAGACGGCATGAGTTTTACCCCAGAGGTTCAGGGATGCTATACACGTTATAACTTCATGTTCTTCACGAATTTTTATTCTTTCAGGACTCTGGCTGCAGGTACACAGGCAGGTGGGGCATGAAGTTCAGCCACCGCGAAGTGGGAGGAGGGGTGTCTTTCTAGTTGAGGGTCTCAGCGGTCTATCAGAGAAGGGGATTCATTGGCTGAGCCCTCCCTGGCTGGGCTCCCGTAGTCCTGGGGCCGCTTATACACTTGGTCGTTTGGGTGGCCAGCCTGGCCTGGGGCCGGAAGACGCTGCCCACCCCGCCACCTGCCACCCAGTCTCTCTCCTACTCTTTCTTCTCTCTACTCCTGCCTTTTCCTTCGTGGTCCAAGTGTATTGAAATGCATGTAATTCTTCATCATTTGTGCCTCCATCTATTTGAACGTGAATCTTGTCCCAGTACAAATTTTTATTTTAGTGCAGAAACAGGAGGGGTTAGTACAATCGGGAGATTTTTATGGAGGAATCAAACCCCAGCAAGAGGAACTGACCAGGTGCTAAGGGTTGGCCAAACAAGACTGCCATTTTCTTGTAGTTATTGACCATGAAAACAGTCTTTGCTTCGCTCCTATTAAAATGTATGATTCCTAATCCCGATTGCTAATTCATCTCTTTCAGATTGTATTATAGTGGAAATGAATTGTTTGCTTTGGAACCAAAAAGTAGAGAGAAAAGATAGTGGAGGCAAGCAGGAATGAGCAGATGATCCTAGTTAACTGTTTACAGAAAACTCACTTGAGCGGAGCGACCGTAGATTTGCAGTACTCTTGACTGCTAAGAGAGCACTATTTAATTTTTTTTTAATGTTTATTTATTTTTGAGACAGAGAGAGACAGAGCATGAACGGAGGAGGGGCAGAGAGAGAGGGAGACACAGAATTGGAAGCAGGCTCCAGGCTCCGAGCCATCAACCCAGAGCCTGATGCGGGGCTCGAACTCACGGACCGCGAGATCGTGACCTGAGCTGAAGTCGGACGCTCAACTGACTAAGCCACCCAGGCGCCCCAAGAGAGCACTATTTAATCTTGTGTGCTGTGAGCTACCGTAAAGTTGTCTTTTCAGATTTCTATTCATAAGTCGGAATGTCAGTACACCTCAACTATTTTACTCTTCGTTCATTAAAATGAAACTTTGCTCTTTAGATATGCATCCGTCTGATACGTAGGTAAAAGTCGTTTTCAAGTATGTGTAAACAAAAGTAAAAACAGGCAATGGGTAAATCGTAGCTCAGTTGTATCATGCGTCAGGAAGGACAACGTGTTGATGGGTAGTAGGTGGGACCTCGCGCTGTGTTGGGTTTGTGAGACCATCTACTCCTTCGCAGTTGACACTTTTCCTTAGGACAGTCCTGGGAAGGACAAGCTTTCATAAATGACCTAAAATTTGCCTAATATTCATGTCTTTGTGTTTTTTATTTACTTATTAATGTTTTAAAATATTTATTTTTGAGAGAGAGAGAGAGAGACAGAACATGAGCAGGGGAGGAGCAGAGAGAGAGGGAGACGCAGAATCCGAAGCGGGCTCCAGGCTCCGAGCTGTTGGCACAGAGCCTGACGCGGAACTCGAACCCGCAGACCGTGAGATCATGACCTGAGCCAGTTGGACGCTTAACCAACTGAGCCACTCAGGCATCCCTAATACTTGTGTCTTTAAAGTGGGGTCTTCTTGGGGCGCCTGGGTGGCTCAGTCGGGTAAGTGTCTGATTCTTGATTTCCCCTCAGGTCATGACCTCACAATTCATGAGGTCAAGGTCCACATCAGGCTCTGCACTGAGCATGGAGCCTCCTTGGGATTCTCTGCCTCTCTCCCTCTGCCTCTGTCCTGCTCCTGCTCTCTCTCACTCTCTCTCTTCACCCCTGCCACCTCTCAAAAGTAAATAAATGAACACCTGTTTTTTAAGTGAGGTCTTCTTTAAAAAAAGAAAAGGAGGCAACTGGGTGGCTCAGTCAACTGAGTGTCAGATCCTTGGTCTCTGCTCAGGTCCGAGTTGGAGCCCTGAGTAAGGCTCTGCACTGATGGTACGGAACCTGCCTGGGATTCTCTCTGTCTCTTTTTCTGTCTCAATCTCTCTCTCTCTGTCTCAGAATAAATAAAAAAACTTAAAAGGAAATAAAATGAAGTCTTATCCTTTTATATTAGGATTCAGCATACCAGGGGCTTACCCAGAGAAAGTAGGCGTTCCCGTATGGACTTTTACCCTTTCAGAGAGGAAAGGGACATGGGCTGGACTCCCGCTGCGTTTGGGGTACATACCGTGGTGTTTGCTTCTCTCTCCTGGCTGGTACGCTTGCCTTACTTCTTCCATTTGCCGCGGCCAATGCCACGATTATCACCAGGACATGACAGTCTCACCGGTGACAGCAGATCCCGGAGTCTGGAGGGCAGCTGTGTCATCCGGCCACCCACAAGGATCGTGGTCGATTCCTGCTGGCCCCCTTAATGCCCCTGTGTCCTGCTTCTCAATGGCACAGCTCTTTCATTTACTACATGCTTCCTTACAATGAGGTCCAGCAGGTCATGGGATGTGGTATCAGGGCCAGAAATAGTCTGTGGGCCAACACTGGCCCAAGACCTTGAACCACGGCCGGACTTGGCTCCGTCTTTCCTCACCAAGACTAACTTCCTAGGAGCTCCATCTGGCACCCATACAAGTCGGTACCTGGGCTCCCAGCTGCGACGCTGATCGCGACCACGCACACGCACTGTCAGAAATCCAGCACGGGGCTCCGCATGGATCCCCGCTTGACTCACAAGGAGCTGCTCGGCGCTAGCGAGTTGGATGACATGATTAACAAATCTCCGAACAGCTAAGATGTCCCTGATGCCGTTAGACCCTTGGAGGGAGATAAACAGATTCTCTGCCCAACTGAAATGGTTGTAAGACAGAGGAAGGCCAGAGCAGACACATATGGAGAGGATTTAAGAACAAGAGGGTGATGATGCGCGGCTGCTGGAGTGGTCGGGGCGTGTGCCCACTGATAGGGTGGGGAGGGATATCTCAGCGTAGGACGTTCGCGTTGGGATTCCAAGGTTGAGAAGAGACTGGCCATCAAAGACCAGAGAGGCGTGACCTAGAGATAGCGGAGGGAAGGAGGCAGCAGTGGAGGAGGAGAGAACGGTGAGTGGGAACCCAGGGCAGGGAGAGGGCTTACGGTGAGGTGAGACGTTTGGCTGTCCTCCAAAGTCAAGGAAGCCTATTGTGCACGGATTTTAAGCAGGGCCGTGACATGTCTGATTGACAGTTTGGAGGACCAGTCTTGCACGGACTGGCTGTTCCATGTAGAATGGATTATAGCAGGTGGGGGGCGGGGGAAATATGAACGCAAGCATCTTGCAGGAGTCCGGTGAGCCAGCCAGATGTGAGTTGAGAGGCAGTGTGGACGGAGGTAGTAGGGAAGACAGAAGTGGAGGGACAGGAGATCTATCTGGGGGATACAGCTAGCAGGCCTCCCCCCGACCCAGTGGATTTGGTGAGTACCGGAAAGGAAGGATTCAGAGGGGGCATTTAAAGAGTGGTCCTGAGCAACTAGGTACCGTGGTTGAGAAGGTCCACAGACAGCTGTGGGGGCATTTAAGAACCGAGCGGGAGCCTCTGAAGCCTCGAACCTTCAGCTCATAGGAGCGGGGCCACCGAGCCAGCAGGTGCGTGTGAGTCTAGAGCCAGCATGGTCGTCACGAGAAACACCGCGAACCCTCTGGGTTAGGGCTCCGCTCATTCAAATACGCTCTCGAGCATTTGGTAGTAAAGCTTGCACTCTTCCCAGTTCATCGAACAAAGATTTCCTGTGCTCAGCAGGAAGTGATGAGGTGCCTGCCTCACGGACTCTCCTCTGCTGCAGTCTGGATACTCAAAACGCGTTTTATCATCGCCTCCAGACAGAGTGTCCCCCGAATTTTCTACTCAGTCTTTGGCATCAGCCACTGCCTAGGCCTTCGAGAGAGGATGGTTGGGTCACCGACCCTGCTTCTCCAGCCACGGGTGGGCCCCCGTGAGAGCTCTGGGGTCTGCCTCCAAGCCTCCACACACACTTTCTCCTGAGTTTGGACTTTGATCTTCTCCGTCCCAGGCAGCTCCTAAAGCCTCCTAGCTGGTCTTGACGTGTCCACTGTTGTCCTGCCCCACTGTGATACTCAGGGAGCAAAGACATAAATCCGTCACTTTCTAGTTATAACTACCCAACAGCTCCCCATTTTTATTTTCTTCTGTTCTACCACATGCCTACAGCTCTGTTCTAATGACGACCGCTCAAGGCCTCCAACTTTGCATACAAGCCGATCACATTCCCAGGATCATGCCAGATTGGGCTATTCCCTAGTTTCTGGGAAAAGGCAAACACTACAAACTGCGTGTAGCCACTGTCCATAGGTCATTTCAGGCACGCTACTCTTCCCTGATAGTCGGTGCGTGCCTTAGAGCAGGGAAATATTTTATTTATTTTTGCTTTTCTGTCCTTCAGCACACGATATCGTGCAGTAGGTACTCAAAAACTGTTCACTGAGTGAATAAACTTGAAGTGAGAAAACACAAGAACGTATGACCAACTCGTGCACATCAAGAAAATGTTTTAACAAGTAGCTCCTGGATGAATGAGTCAATGCATGTTTCCTGTCAACTTAAAATAAGAGTGGGAGCAGGAAAAAGCACAGAAGCTTGGTTAACTGTGTTAACGGAGGTCCTCAACAAACACCGGCTGAATGAACGAATGGACGGACCTCCCTGTGCCAATCCCACAATGCAATATTGGGGGGCTTGTTTTTCGTTTGCTTTTGTTTTTGTAATGAAACTATTTAACGTGAGTTCTACCTTTTAACGGTTTAAAAAATGTACACAGCCGTATTGCTAACGGCAGGCATTGTTTGCTGTACGGTATTTTTCCAGAACTTATTTGTCTTGCATAACTGCATAGTTAATTGCGTTCTAAAAAATGTACCTGGCTGCTTCGATGTGAATGATCACACGATGTGAAGGTGACCCGTGTGGATTTTTTAAATCCATATTTCAATTTTTTCTGTGCTTGTAGAGTTATGGGTACAATTTCTTGTAATTAGTTCTCTAGGGGCAATATTTTTCTGTGGTGCAGCAAGGGAAATGTTAGAGGCTAATATACTAAACAGTTGTAAGTTCTAGAATGTCACAGTTGATGGCCATGAATCTAATTTGTACGCGCATTCCTCTTACCCAGTCTAGCCTTCCTCGCCCAACACGGCCAGCCTATCCCTCAGGTCTCCAGACTTCAGCTTTAATGTGTTTTTATAGAAGTTGATTCTCAGTAATTTGTGCTCTTAAATAAGCCAGAAGTGTCACTGCAGCATAAGTAGGCCAAGCCACCGGGAGCTGAGAGGACATCAAACAACACCCACATATTTAATGGATGGAAGAATCAATACCGTGGTCACCCAGATTGGTGTTCTCCCAGGGCTGTGGGAAGGAAGGGAGGGAGGGCGAGGGGGAGGAAGGAGTAGAGGGGAGGGCGGGAGGGAAGAGAGAGGAAAAGGGAGGGAGGGGAAGGAAGCAAAGGAGGAGAGGAGAGGGAGGGAGGAGGGAAAGATAGAAGGAGGGAGAGGAGAAGAAGGGGGAAAGGGGGGCAGAAGGACGGGGTGGGGGAGGAGGAGGGAGGGGGGAGGGAGTGGGGGAGGGAGGCATGGTGGCTTTGGGCCTGCCCGCTGCAGCCGCCATGACCTGGCCTGTGTATGGTGGATGATGTTTCTCGCTCATTTAAGAGGTCAGGTTAGACACCTCGCCGGAAAGGCAAATGATTTGCAGCCGTGACATGTTGGTGACCATTTAAGATTTTCATGCAATGAAGAAAATCACCAGTGGCCAGAGTAAAGGGACTTCCTGGCATTGGTGGCCCAGGCAAGCAGCAGAGGGCAGAAGTGTAGTGATGTGGTAGCAATTCTAGAAAGATTAACAAAATTCTGAGAAAGACGTATCTTCTAGTACGTTCGACAAATCATACCTTCGAGTACCTTGGCCAGGTCAGTGGTCTCCTGGAAAGGAAGGACCCGTGCTGTCCCTGAAATGCACCATGGGGACGCTGAATGGAGAGAGTCCCCGTGCAGGCTTTTCTGCTGATGAGAACGCTTGGTGGAGGGTCCTGAGTGGGTATGAGGGTGGTCAGTCGTAGACGCGCTCATTTATGTACAGGCCCAGGTGTTTAGTGAACTCAGTTGTGGTGTGATTTGTGGTGACGACGGTGGGCTTCACAATTGTGTTAGGGTTCTGCGTGTCTCTGTGGTAGGACAGTTACGTTTTCTGTGCCCCCAGTTTCCTCACCAGGAAGATGGGGATGGTGTTGGCAGCTACCTCACGGGGCTGTTGGCAGGATTAAATGCAGTGGCCTGGCGTGCTGCCAGGGACACAGAGATGCTGCATGGCTTTTAAAAATCACTTGAGGGGCGCCTGGGTCACCCAGTTGGTTGAGCGTCCGACTCTCAGATTTGGCTCAGGTCACGATCTCTCGGTTCACGAGTTCAAGTCCTACATCGGGCTCTGTGCTCACAGCAAGGAGCCTGCTTGGGATCCTCTCTCCTACTCTCTCTGCCTCTCTCTCTGTCTCTGTCTCTGTCTCTCTCTCTCTCTCTTTCTCTCTCTCTCTCAAAAATAAATAAATAAACATTAAAAAAAATCACTTAAATTGACATAGTAGAATTCCACCGTGGGATTTGTGGATAGAGTGAAGAATTGTAGGTATTGGAAGAACCTACTGATTCTGTAAGGCTGTTGCTGAGCCTGGATCAGGGCAGCCTGACTGGTCCAGACCACACCTGCTGTTCCAGGCAGGGAGAAGCTGCGCCATAGTTTTGTGGGGCGAGCATTGGCCCCGGGGGCCTACTGAAGGTGAGGTGCAGACTGTTGCTGTACCTGCTGTGCCATCTGAATTAGTGGCCCCCAGTCTTCAGCTCCCAGCCCCCCATACCCATGTCCCTTGCCTGTGACCTGCCACCTTCTCACTGGAGGCAGGGGACTCCTCCGCATCTTCGCTGAGCCTTGGCTATCAGACACGATTCAGCGAGCACACGGTGGGCACGGGCCACCTTGTGCAGGCCACACCGTGGGTTACAGAGAGCACAGCCTGTAGCTGCTTGCTCTCACGCTCCCTTGTCATTTCCATGAGGACAAGACCGACCAACCTGCTGGTCTAGGGAGGACAGAGAGAGACATGAGGACCTGATCCAGTTAGGCAGCAGCCTGGATGTCCACCTGAGCCCAGCCCCGATCAGCAGGCCCCCTACAAGTGCAAAGTAAATGCTTCTTGTGACATGTCCTTGAACCTCTGTGGTTGTTGCACGGCGACGAGGAACCAAACGACCCAGGAGGGCCCTTCTCTCAATAAGGTACATGTGTTAGGTTTGGCAGATGGTTCAGTCCGCCTGAGTAAGTGTGCTTCTGAGGCCATTACACTATATTTAATGTTTAAACAATGTTTAAAAAACATTTATTTAAAAAAAATTTAATGTTTATTTATTTTTGAGAGAGACAGAGACAGAACGTGTGTGGGTTAGGGGCAGAGAGAGAGGGAGACACAGAATCAGAAGCAGGCTCCAGGCTCTGAGCTGTCAGCACAGAGCCCGACGCGGGGCTGGAACCCAGGAGCCGTGAGATCATTACCTGTGCCGAAGTCAGACGCTTAACCGACTGAGCCACCCAGGCGCCCCAACAACTTTTATGTTTTTAAACATCTGAAGTAGCGAAGCGGAAAGAGCAAATTAAGATGTGTTTGCCAGAGACAGAAATGTCGAAAACCTGGTAAGGAGGGCAAATAGAAAAATACCATCAAAGCACGGATGTAGGAATTTATATGGCAGCACTGCTGTTTTGAGTACCGCTCTCTCAGGCTTCCCCCAACCTCCTCCGTGTGGATCGCAGTAGTATTTTAATGTATGTTATTATTTTTACACTACTATTGATGGTACTCGATCGCCCTGAAAAATTGAAATTACGTTTACGTGTATTGATCAGAAGGAAACAGAGGGAAGTAAGATACCAGGTCCCCCATGTCCACAGCGTGATGCTGATGTGGACGAGGCGGGTTTAGACGTCCTGAAAGAGCCCTTCCTCACAGACGCTGTTCAGTAGAAGCTCAAGAGGAACACGGGGGAGAGACGGACACTTAAATGCTGCCGTGGTCCAGCTTTGCTGTCGTGGGGAATGGTGTTTTTTCTTAGCTTGTTATGATTCCTCTCTGATGACAGGGCGGCCAGGTAGCTTCTGGAGCATCTTTCTCATGGGACAGGTCATCTTTGACAGAGGGAAGGCTTCCTCCAGCTCTTGGGCCATCTTCCCACGGAGGGGAGCTTCTGAAGATTTCTCAGGGGAAAACTCCCTTCCCCATGGTCCACAGAGCAGCATTGCCCACCCCTCGTGTGGAGACCGTCTGTGGAGCTGAAGCTGAAGCTTTCGAGTCCCCCCGTGAATCGTCACACTGCCAATTTTCAGGCAAAGCAAAGATGCGTACTCAGTTCAGAGAGTTTTCATTTGACCCGTGACCTCTTCGTTCATTTGATTTTCTTCACACGTGTGTAGAATGTTTTTTAAATATGCCCTATTTTTCTCCTTAAATCCTTTTTGGAGAATTAATAAGCCTCACTTCTCAGAGAAGTTTTAGGTTTATAGAAAAGCTGAGCTGAAGCACAGAGTTCACATACTCCCCACGCACCCTGTTTCTGCTGTTCACATCTTGCATCTATGAGGTACATTTAATGGTTGATGAACACATATTGACACCTCATTGTCACATACATTATTATTAACTAAATTTATAGTTACATTAGGGTCCACTGTTTATTTGTACAGGTCCGTGGGTCTTGCCAAATGCACAGTGTCATGTATCCATTATTGTAGCATCACATACAGTAGGGTCATTGCCCTAAAAACCCCTGTGCTCAACCTATTCATCCCTCCTCCCTTCATCCAACCACTGGCATCTACTGATTGTTTGACCGTCTCTGTTGTTTTGCCTTTTCCAGGATGTCGTAGAGTTGGAATCATATGGTAGGTGGCCTTTTCAGACCCGTTTCTTCCAGTTAGTAATATGAACTTAAGGTTGCGCTACGTCTCTCCATGGCTTGGTAGCTCACTTGTAGTGTTGAATGATATTCTGCCATGTAAATGGACCGCAGTTTATTTATCCATTCATCTACTGAAGGGCATCTAGGTTGCTTCCAAGTTTGGGCA